>NC_048219.1:171094064-171116071 GCF_002007445.2 Ailuropoda melanoleuca
AGAGACAGCCAGCGAGAGAGGGAACACAAGCAGGGGGAGTGGGAGAGGAAGAAGCAGGCTCATAGCAGAGGAGCCTGATGTGGGGCTCGATCCCGTAACGCCGGGATCACGCCTTGAGCCGAAGGCAGACGCTTAACCGCTGTGCCACCCAGGCGCCCCGACTATAAATTTTTTTAAAGGCAAGAAGTACATTCAAATTCTGATTCTATCAGATATAAGGTTTGTGATCCTGAAGGAGAGTGTCTGATTCTCAGTGCTCCTATCTGCAAGCACTCAGGTTGTTGGAAGAATGCAAGTTCCTAGTATATAACGCATGGCACATAGCTGAACTCTGTGAATGTTTCTTTCCTTTCTCGGAAACAATTTTTTCTGGAATCAAATGTAAATGAGTATAGGAGATAGAAATAAATTTTCTGATACTAGGGTGTAAAAGAAAAAATTTAAAAGCCTAATATGATTTTTTTTTTGCCTTGTGAATTGCATCTCTCATCTGAAAGTGAGGTGACATAGAGAATTCTAGCATACTGAGCTACCTAATTATTTGCTTCCCATTAGTGATTGGGCAAACCTTCAGGCAAGCAACTTGGCAACATGTATCCCATTTCCTTTGCCCCAGAAATCTTCTCTACTAATTCATCCTAAGGAAATAATTGAGCATGAACAAAGAATGAGTGAGCAAGGATATTCACTGGAAGGTTGTTTATAATATTAAAACATCAGAAACTCATCAATAGGAGATTGGATCATGCATAGAACAAAATATTATGAAATCTTTAGGAATTACAATGTAGCTTCATAGTCATATATTTATAAGATGCCCACAAAATATTGTTAAGTGGATAAAACAAATTAAAAAATATTATATATTAAATATTTTATTCCACTTCTGTCAAATATGTATGTATGTATGCATAGAAAAGAAGTCTTGAAAAATACACACCAATATGTTCATATTGATACCTTTGTGTTTTACCTGAATTCTTTTACAATAAACATGTACTATTTCTATAATCAAAAGATAGTAGAGCTATTTTTATTTTGAAATTTTCAAAAAAATTTTTGCAAAAAAATGTCAACTGATAATCCTGTATTAAGAAATCCTGAAAAATGGGGGCACCTGGGTGGCACAGCGGTTAGGCGTCTGCCTTCGGCTCAGGGGGTGATCCCGGCATTGTGGGATCGAGCCCCACATCAGGCTCCTCTGCTGTGAGCCTGCTTCTTCCTCTCCCACTCCCCCTGCTTGTGTTCCCTCTCTCGCTGGCTGTCTCTATCTCTATTGAATAAATAAATAAAATTAAAAAAAAAAGAAATCCTGAAAAAAACCACTGTCTATGGACCTTCACTCATCCTCAATTAGAAAGGAGAAGTCTCATTACTGCTGCATATATCAGAGTTTCTCAACATAGGTACTGTTGACATTGGGGCTAGAAAACTCATTGCTGGAAAAGATTGTCACTTGTCTTCAAAGAGGGTTAGCAGCATTCCTGGCCTCTACCCACGAAATACTAGTAACACACAATTCCCTTCCTCCTGAGTTATGGCACCCAAAAATGTCCCCAGACATTGCCAGATGTTCTCTGAAGGCTAAATGGCCCTAGCTGAGAGCCACTTTCCTAAGAAAACCCCAGGTTTGCCACTTAGTGACTGAGTGATTCAAACTCTCTGGGCTTCCACTTCCTCATCAACAGAATGACTACATTAACTTTAAGATATCTTTGGTCCTAAAATCTAGAGTTTTATGGGCTTGCAGAAAATCAGTTGGTCCAAAGGGAAAGTGATTGGTCCAGAGTCATGCAGAGAACCAAAAGTACAGACAGAAATGTAGCTTGGTCTCCTGATTACAATCATACACTTATCCTTCATTTGTGTGACAAGTATTTATTGAGTGCCTACTATATCCCAGGCACTGTTAAAGGCACTAGGAAAGAGTAATAAAGGAGAAAATGAGAGCCTTGTTTTCATGGAGCTTACCTTCTGTTGAGAAAAATAAACCATAATCATGTAAATTAATACATGGGAGCATTTTCAATAATGATGAATGACCTAAAGTAGGTAATGTGGTAATGGTAGCCACAGGAAAGGTGTTGGGGACATTAGATGGAGTGGCCTGGGAAGATCCCCAGAGGAGTTGATATTTGAACTAAGACCGGAATGATAATAAGGATAGAACCAAGCAAAAATCAGTGGGAAGAATGTCCTCAGCAGAGGGAATGGAAGTGCAAAAGCAGTGAGATGAAGAAGAGCTTGGAACTGTACGTGTGACACAATAATGGCAATATGAACCCAATAAAAGAGTACAAAGGAAAGAGTGTCAACTTGTACTCTTAACAACACCGGGAAAAGGTAAGTGGAAAAGTAATCTCTAATTTTTCCATAGGACAGTGAACTATGCTAAAATTTAAATCCAGAAAAAACGCTCATATCATGACCTTCTTCAATAATGCAATTGAAAAATTTGTGTTTGGGGGACTTCTGGAAACAAATGCCCCAAAACTCATCAATGCCTCTCTATCACCATTTAGTACCAGGAGGGGGGTGCCAAGAAGATGTCACTGAATTGCTAAAGCAATAAATTGAGGGGATAATCTTTTTCGTGGTTGGTATGCTCAGGGGGAATGGGTCCAGCAGATAAAATGATAACTAGATTTAGTTGACAATTTGCTTTGAGTAAAATGTCGAGCTTGTAAATAATTTAAAAATAGCCTGTCATTCAATTGCAGCATGTCCTTTAAGAAATTTTAATCGATGCAAAACACATTTCTCAAACACAAGCTTCTAACCCCTCTGAAACCAGCTAGCGCTCTGAACAAAAAGCTGAGATGCGGTCAGAACAGTGTGTGTGATGCTTAGGAAGGAGAGTGAATTAAGCTGCAGCCCCGGAATCCAGTATTATGACAATATCCTGCAACTTAGGAATTAGCTACTGCGACAACATGTAATGTGCAAACACACCACTTGCTCAGCTTTTTGCTCAAGGGCACCGAGAAGCTGAGGTTTCCATCCACGCCTTGGAAACAGTCAACATGCACATCAACTCTGTGCGTTCTGGCTGCAAAGGGATTGTGTATTTGTTATATTTGCCAAAAGCACAGCATCACCGAGAAAGAGAACAGGAGGGAAAGGTGGAAAGGGAGGAAGACAGAACAACCATCTGAAATGAGGGGGTAGTGTCCCCTTGAGAAGAAGAACTCAAGGACAAAGAGGCACAGGACAGGATTTGGGGATGGGGGCTCTCTCCTGATTCCCACACCGTCACTAAGCTAAGCTAAGCCTCTCTCTAGCCCGCCCTGCATGTTGCAATGGAGGGAAATGGCCATCCTTCCAAATGTGAGCGGAGCGGGCAGCCACCTTTTCCAGGCCAGCTGCTTTCCCGCAGGACAGCAGGAAGCAGGGCATGGCTTCTCTTCCTTTGTGCTTTCCAACGCTGCCCAAGCCCGCACTGCTGGGTCACACAGCCTGGTGGCCTTCTCTGACTCAGCTGTTCTTTTTCGGTAGAACTTTTATCAAAGGAAACCAATCACCATCCAGCCCACAGCACCAGGAGATGGGGCAGCAAAACCCCAAGGACAATAGAAAGCTCTGTTCCTGTAGGTTGAAACTCCTGGAGAAGGTGTTTCATTTTTTCCCTGCTTAGATCCCAAGGGGCTTTTTTCTTTCCTTCTTCCTTTTTCTTTTTTTTCCCCAACACTGACATAGATTATGAAGGCATCATCCTAAAATGCAAGCGTGGCAGCGCCAGTTTGGGAAATAGACCAGCACCATTGGAGAATAAGGACTCTCTCTAAGTGGTGAACTCAAGTTGGCTACGTGTTTTTAATGAATTGGTTATCATTGATCATCACAACATGTATGTATTGATTTTATCCCTTAAATCTTAGATGCTAAATAATCTGCAAAGCTGTTAATCCTGGATAGATTTAAAGATAATAGATAATGGTGCATTATTCATAAATGCTGTACAGGAGGATACCCATTATACAACTGTTAATCTCCAGCAGTATCATTTTCATATTCATCTGTTATTATTTCATGTAAACCAGATTTTCAAAAATTTTTGAAATGTTGATTTTTTTTTTTAAGATCTTACTTATATATTTATTTAAGAGAGAGAGAGCGTGCAGACAAGCAGGGGGAGGGGGAGAATAAGCAGACTCCATGCTGAGCATGGAGCCCAACGTGGGGCTCAATCTCTTGACCCTGAGATCATGGCCTGAGCTGAAACCAAGAGTTGGCCACTTCACCAACTGAATCACCCAGGTGCCCCTGAAATGTTGATTTTTTAAATTACTCTTATAGAAAAATCATCTCTTCGTCCTTTCAGTCTAATACAACCATGGAGACTGCATGAGGGTACTGTTTCCTTCCCTCCATCCCTGGCCCAGTTAACACACGGCCACACTCACAAAGACGTGCATACATGCTGCTTGGCTGTGTTCTTGACTGTTGAGTGGTATCCAGCCTGTCTTTGTCCCCAGGTCAACCAGAAACAAGCTTCACTTTCTGTCTTCATGCAGGAGCGTTCCTCGTTGGTAAGCCTATTGAAACTCCTTTGCAGACATTGACCACATCTGCTCAGGCTGCAGCCTCCTGGGGCCTTTCACTCAGGGCTAAATATAAATAAGTACTCATGTAGGACAGCTTTTGATGAAACCTTAAAGATGGCTCTGGTGGCATGGCTTCTAGATTCTCTATTTTGTCTATGAAAAATCCATGGTGGTAGAGAAAACCCTAGCCATGGGAAGGGGAGATTTGCAAATTGCTGCCTATGGACCCCCTGGGACTTAATGGCACAGGGCAAAGAAGCAGCTGATCTTGGCAAAAAGAGCAAGATAAATAAAATTAGCCACTAAATCAGCTTCCCTGAAAATACCAGCTGTCAACTTCTTCCAACATTTATGAATTTGGGGGCATGTTACTGTCACATTGTGTTTCACCCAGAATCAAGTAGCAATTGGGAAAGGGTCCCCCGGTTCCCCACATAGGTGAGGCCCCAGCAAAGGTCTGCCTTCTTTCTTTCACCCACTTTCCCTTGTCATGTGTACAAGAAAGAACCCAATCCAGGCCAGCTAATATTTACTGCTATAATGATTGTAATTGCTGTGGTTTATTTTTAAACTATGCTCCCAGTCATCCCTTCAAAGAACAGGAGATTATGCACATGCCTCTTGGAAACTACCATCTGCTCACAAAAGTGTTTCTGTTGGTAGAGATGGAGGATGGGCCTGGATGAGGAGAAATAAGACAAAGATGGGAATCGTGCAAACTTGGTGGGGGGTGCCTCATCCCTCTCCCGTGACTCCCCAGCGGGACCAGTCCTCCGCAGCTCCAGGACAGAGGCTGGTGCTGCTCGAGAGGGTGCCGGCACTTGGAGTTACAGGCTAACACAGCAAGCAGGCAGTAACAACGTAAAAGCTAACCTTAGCCAGACGGTGCACTGATCCCTTGATAAGTTTATCTCATTGAATGGTCAGAACAACCCTCAAGGTGGGTGATACTGTGGCTCTGTTTTTAGAAACGAGCAAACTCAATAGTTGAGCATTTGGCCCATACTCCCGTCTGGGGGAGAAGCCCCATACAGCCTTGTAAGTGGTGCAAGGCACCCTACTCTCACCGGACGTGAGGAGGGCGGCAAACCACAGTCACATCCCAGCAGCAATCGTTCCTACCCAAGCTGAAAGCAGGAGCATCCAGCTGGACACAGATCCTCCCAACCTTGTGAGAACCCAAGCCGGGCCTCTCAACACAGCTGGGTAAGTCCTCCAGGGAGAATCAGCTGGAAACGTGGGAATCACATGCAGCACATGGGAACCTTAGGGAGAAAACATTGACAAGTCCTACAAAGTCCCTCTCCTTGCTCCCACATACACCGTTTTGAAGCCACAGAAGAGAACCTGAATGGGATCAAACACAGACTAGCTATTTTACTCTTAATTTGCACCTAACGACATCCTTTGGCTGGCGGCCAGATGAAATTCCTATTATATTTTATAGAAGCAAAACTGTGAAGCCTTTCTCTTATTTTGTTATTGCTTCCAAAAAAGAAAAGGAAACCTTACAAAGCTGAATCCATAGTAGGCACATAAAGACCATGTGTTCGCTCATTAAAATAGTAATTTTTTTGTTATTGTTTATTTAAAAATACATGAAGCTTTTCCACAGTGCCTGGATAAGAACCGTGTATAATCCAGAGAAAACACAATCTTCACCATTCCAAAAACGGGCAAAATATCAGAATACAAATGGGCTAAACCGACACTCCACAAACTGAATGAAAGACCTGAGGCAAGCGAGTCAGAAGTGTTGGCACAATTCAGGCTGGGGAAAAAAACCTAGTTTTCACTCAAGTATAATAAAAATTATAATGATTTACTCTTATAAAGCTCTTTCCAGTGACATTATTTGGTTTGAGATTCACAAGGCAATGAAGGGAGGAGTGGTTATCCCCATTTCTAGACTCAAGCCAGCTAAGTGACTTGTCCAAGGCCACGGTCAGTGGTGGAGGGAACTCAGGCTGCTCATGGCCAGTTATTTGACTAATCCAAGAAAACAGAAGTAGATCGGAATTTTTCCACTAGAATTTTTAGCATAAGAGCTGGTCATTGGCCCAGATGAAAACACGCACTCATAAATGGCCCTTTCCCTTGATTCCATGGGGGCCAGCTGGAAGGAAGTTACACATATGCCTGAATTCCTCCAGCCACCTTTTCAGTTTCTTGTAGCAGGTGGGGATGGATGGGTGAGGGCAACCTTGTGAAGGCAAAGGGGGACAGCAGTGACAAAACAGAGGGGCTTCTCTCCATCTTTCCCTCCCAAATGGAGGGTTCCGGCTCTCCCCTCAAGTTGCTACTTTCCTCACTAAATTACCATGCAAGGCACGTGGTGACAACACAGAAGGGTTTTCCATAAATTTGAGTTTAAAGGGGATAATACTCGATGTTAAATCGTGAAATTAAATCATTCTTTATAAGACATTTTTACAATTTCAAGCCATTTTCCCAACTAGAGCTGCATAGTAGATTAATTACTACATTCGTAGTTCATCGGTGACTCTTGTAAACATGCTTTTACTCAAAACCAATACACACAGCTATTCTCCAAATGTTTGTTCACATATTTTGAATCCATTAAAGTGCTTGTAATTTTAGGGGGAAACGTATTCTTGGTAATTTCACTGCTTGCCTCATTTTGTCCCGGGAAGAATTATGTTCGTCTTCCAGTTGGCGTATAGGATAATTTATCATAGCTACTTATGTGATACTGGCTAACATAATTGAGGACTTTTTAGGAGTTAAGCAGGGTCAGGAAAGAGTAGTTATTAATCTAGTTTAAAATTTTAATATTTTTATTTTTACACACACTGAGAGGAAAGATGAACTATTTTTTTCATTCCTCAGGCTGAAAATATGAAAGGTAAAATCTCATGTTAGATAAACATACAGCAAGTCTCATACATTATATCTGTTGTGCTCTTTCCAAAAAATGATTCCCTTCACTTTTGCAAGCAAATGCTTAATCTTATAAAATAAGCAATATGTAATAAAGAGAACATAGTTTAGCAAGATGACCCCCAACTAAGATGGGTAAAAAGCACGGTTTAGGTCAAAATGTTTCCTATATCAGTCATCCGAAAGTATGCTGTGCTCAAATTCTATGAGTAACTTGATTGGTTTTATATGCAATTCAACCTTTTTCTACAAATACATACTTAATGCACAGTTGAAAATCACAAAGCATCAAAATATCTACAAGCATATGTTTATATGTCTTATAGCTGCAAAAACTATTTTCTCCAAACCCAAACTTGGCATAACTAATTTGATGAGCTCAAATATAGACAGTGGGTATATCTGAAAGCAGAATAGTTGCTATCAGGTATAAGCCCTGCCATCAATGCTCCCTGGCTACTGTATTTCTACAAAGAATGAGGTCCTACATTATGCACACACATTTATGCAACAGCTGTATACACCCTGTGTAAGCAGACAGAGGCACACTAAAAGAGAGCTAAAATCCCAAGCTAAAACCACCCAAATGCCCATGAACAGTGAACTAGGTAAATAAATTGTGCTGTATACGGACAATGGAATACTAAGTGGAAATTACAGCGTGTGAACTATTACTAACCTCGCAACATGAATGAATGTCACACCCATAATGTTGGGCAAAAGAAGGCACACCTGTGAGGAACAGTATATTATGTCATTTCTGTAAGGTTTTAAAAGAAGCAAAAATAATCTATGGTGTTGGAGGTCGGGACAGTGGTAATCCTTGGGGGGAACAGGTGGGGCATTGGGTAATGAGGGGTCTTCTGGAGAACCTGATATCTTCTATTTCTTCATCTATGGACTGCTTATACAGTCTGGTTTCGCTTTGTGAAAATTCATCCAGCTATATACCTAGGATTTCTGCACTTTTCTGTATGTAAGTTACACTTCAATAAAAGTCTTACTTAAAAAATAATAATAATAATATAGCTAAGATAGCTCTCTCCCAAACACAGCTGACCCAAAGTGCTGCATAGGGTTTAAGAAGGGGAGCAGGGGAGCAGAGCCCTCTGTATTTTTTTTGAGACTCAAGGAAATGGGCACTCACAATTCTGAGAAGAGCCCTCATCTTCTCATGCTGTGTGGTAAACAAAAGATTGTCACTCAAAGAAAGGGGAAGCCCATGGTCTCTCTGAGCCAAATGTCCTGTAGTGTGTGTTTATTCAGCTTAGCCATAACCCAGTCACACAGAGCCAGGGGATCCTCGGCGGAGATGTCCATGGCTCTAGTTAGATAAACTGTTTGCCGAAAGTGTAGACAGCCTCACTCGCTAGAAGAGACTGTTTGGGCTTTTGGCAACACAACCTGGTTGGGAAAAAACGCATTCTGCAACTACCACCGAGCATGACTCAGGTTTGAGAGGATGTTGTAAAGGCAAAGTTCTCGTTCTGCCGTCAGAATTAAGAAGTAGAGCCTTTTCACTTGGCCTGAACCTTCTTCCAGAAATGCACCAAAGCTGATGCATCCTGGTCTGATTCCACTTGGGGAACATGGAGCTCTACCACCTTCACCCAGCCCATTGCTCTGCCTGAAACCCAGACTCTCCTTGGAATGCAAGACCAGGAAGCTCACAAATGGGGAAACAAAGCCCAATGCTGAAACTGGGATTGGGGGGCAAACACCAATATAAAAATGGACAAGACAACCAAAAGAGGCAACAGATAAATACCCTGTCATCTGTCAGGAATAGGCAGAGAAACAGTCCCGATTCTGGCTCTGCTGTCTCTTTATGTCCTATATAAACTATCGTACACTGAGAAATGGGTATGTAAGGCTTTCTCCAAGCGGAAGCAAGAAATGCTGATGGTTGTGAGGAAAGTCAAGATTCATGGTGTGTATCCATGCTGTGCTGATGAAAAACATCTTAATCAAGCCTGACATTACCATGATCATGACCCTCTGGTTTCCGGCAAGAACACACAAGATCTGTAATCTTTAGTTCTTCTTCTAACGCTATCACTTGCAATGTCATCTTCACTGCTAATTTAAACTCTCTGGGCTGCAAATACTGTGCCAAATGAAATTGCCCTTATCATTCTTCAAATACTCAGAGGAGCAGGATAAAGGATGCCGGTACATTGCTTTGACCATTCACAAACTTAAGTGATTCTGTGAACATGAAGGCCAGCCTTGCTTGCTGTGCTCCCCGTTCCCATCTCCTTGTGTAAGCCCCACCCAGCTCCACCAGGAGGATGGAGCCCTGCTTTCCTTAAGAGGTGGGGTGGGGCATACAAGTCTCCTGAGGTGAGGAGAAGCTGGGTCATTCTCAATATCCTTTCATTTTTAATTAGTGGCCTCTAGCTGCTACCCAGACTCTTGCCAGAGTTTTGACCCTCTGGTATTTTCCCTTGCCTTGACTTAAAGTGACTTCACAAATTCCCAGTTAGATAAATCCAAGCTTTGAGGAAGTGATAATCGCTACATCATGATAAAAAAACAATTTTAGTACTTATTTTTATCATGTTTTTGTAGGAGCGGAAGGATAGTTGTGACCATTAACAATTTAGAAAGAGGAACATACTTCACAATTAAAGTGTTGGAAGTTAGAGCTCAAAGAAGGTCAATGAGAAATAAACTGAAAGCATTGCTGAAACTGTAATTCAAGCAAAGGGGAAAGTACCATTCAATTTCACCCCAAAAGGGTGATTTTACATCCACATGTTTTAGGGAACATGTTTTCATCCATGGTGAAAGTGAGCTACCCCCGTAGATTCCGTTCCTCCAGCACTTCCGGTAATGTCAATGTAGTATTGAGAAAACAAATGCTTCTCTTAGTCAAGCATGTAATCACATATTTCCAGATAAGAGGCACAAAAAATGATTAAAGGTTTGGGAAATTGGACCCACACAGAAAGACTAATGGAATTGGCTTCATATATCCTCAAGAAGAAGAAAAGATTGTTAGGAGAGGGGGGCTCTCAACTCTGTATGTGAAGGAATATGCGCAGCCAGGGGGTCCATGAAATAGCTGGAAACAAAAGTAAGATTGTTAAAGAACAACCAGATATACCTTACTTACATTTTAACAACAATTTTAAATCTTTGAGTTTTTAAGCTACAGGAATACTCAGAACAATTTCTAACAAATACCCAAAGAAGTCTTGGGTCTACCTGGAAACTCTGGGCGAAATTATACCTGGCTTCCTTTCTGGATTGGTTTGGTTAGCAGTAGAGAGAAGACCAGAAGGACTTCAAGGAGCACCGCTAAAAATTGTAGTTTTAGGATCTTGACTACATTAAGGTCAACAAGATGGCAGCAGTCCGATCAGAAAATAAGAGTCACCCTCCACACCGCTTCCTCAATGACCATCCAAATGTCATCGTAGGTCTACATCACGTCCTCAAACAACGGGGCTGCCCTGAACTGATCAGCTCCATAAAATATGTTCTTTAGCTTGACTTTCCTATTTCTGTAAATGATGTCACCTTTTTTTCAGTCATCCTGGCATGACACTTCAGAGTCATTTTAGACTCATCTGTTTCCCGCGTTCCTCACTGGCAGTCTGTCAACAATGCCTGTTGAGTCTTCCTTCTGTCTTTTCCATCTCATAGCCCTCCTTTCCTTTCCATTCCCAGGGCCAACATCCTATTTCAGGTGATCATTAGACACATCAGTTAAAAAATAATAATTTGTGCAATTCCTATCTCCTAAATTCCAAATTCTTCTTCAGTATTTCTCAAAGGGTGGTCCAAAGATCACCTCCAAGAAAATCACCAAGTGAGTTTATTAAAAATGCAGAATTCCCAGATCCCAGACTTCTATCTTAAAATATCTGGTGTTGGCTCTCAGGGAACTGAATTTTTAATAAGTTTCCCCCATATGATACTTTAATACCCTAAAGTTTTGGAGACCCTCCTCTATCAATTCAACCCACCTGCAGTGTATTCATTTACCCAACAACATGAGCCACAAACAGTTTTTCTTTTCATTGAGCCAGCCCATACTTTAAAAAGTCTTAAGGGTGTCCATCAATCGTAGAAAGTACAAATAAAATGTGATGTATTCATACAGTGGGTTACTATACAGTAAAATAAGGGACCAACTACAGCTACACACAACAGATAAATGTCACAGGCAATACTGAGCGAAAGGAACTGGACATAAGAGAGTATATACAGGATGATTCCATTTATATGAAATTTCAGAACAGGCTACAGGGGTAGACATAATAGTGGCCTAGGTAGAAGCACAAAGGGCACTTTCTGGAATGCTGGAATTGTTCTATGGCTTAATCTTGGAGGTATTTACATGGATGTGTATGTGTGCATATGTGTGTTAAGAAACATTTGTTGAGATTTGTGCACTTTTACATATGCAGGTTATTCCTCAATAAATATAATACAAATAAATAAGTGCAGCTACATTCTTCTAAAGGAAGGAAGGAAGGAAGGAAGGAAGGAAGGAAGGAAGGAAGGAAGGAAGGAAGGAAGAAAGAAAAGAAAGAAAGAAAGAAAGAAAGAAAAGAAAAGAAAAAGGGAGGGAAGGAAGGGAGGAAAAAAAAAAGAAAAACCTTAAATCATCATTGCCTGAAGGATAAAGTTCAAATTTCTTAACATATTTTGTAAGACCTTCCACAATATATTCATAGCCTAATTTTTCAAACTAAAGTCCCACCACTTTCCTCACATAAAAACTCCTTTCTAAGGGTGCTTTGGTGGCTCAGTTAGGTAAGCATCTGACTCTCGATCTTGGCTCAGGTCTCAATCTCAGGGTCATGAGTTCAAGCACTGCATAGGAAGCCTACCTAAAAACAACAACAACAACAAAAAACTCCTCGCTAATCAGACTGACCTACTTGTGTTTGATTTTATTGAATAAAACTCATGGTTTCTTACCTTCCTCTCCCCCTTCTCCTCTTTCACCTTCTTTAGCAATCACACCTCACCCACCTAGAATGTTATTTTTTTTCCATCCAAATCTTAACCACATGTGAAAGTCCCATCCTATTTCCTCATGACTCCTTTTCCTGATCACTTGTTATGGGCTGAATTGTGTTCTCCAAAAATGTATGTTGAAGTCCTAACCCTTGGTACTTGTTAATGACCTTATTTGGAAATAGGGTCTTTGCAGATGTAATTAGTTAAGATGAAATGATACTAATAGGGTGGGCACTAAATCCAATGCCTGGCATCCTTATAAGAAGGTCATGTGAAGACATAGAGACACACAGGGAGAAGAATCCCATGTAAAGATGGGCACAGAGATGCATTCATCAGAAGCCAAGAAAGAGGCAAGCAAAGTTTCTCCCCTAGAGCTTTCAGAGTGAACACTGCAATACCTTGACTTTAGACATCTAGTCTCCAGAACTATGAGAGAATAAACTTTAGTTGTTTTAAATCACCCAGTTTGTAGTAATATGCTGTGGCAGCCCTAAAACACAATTCTACCACTCCTATCCATGGTCACCCTCTTTTACTTCTCAACTTCTGTAGCTCCTAAATTCTAAGCAAATCATTTGGCCCTGTAGTAGCCAGCCTCCCCATGGTGCTGCCCACCTCATGGTATTAATACCCTTGTGTATGTGTAGTCCCTCCCATATTGAGAGGGCTGATCTGTGTTATCAATAGGATATGATGGAAATGATGTGTGGTTTCTCAGGCCAGGTCGTAGAAGGCTGCAGCATCTGCCTTGCTCTCCTGGACCATTCACTCTTGGAGAAGCCAGGTGCCATGTCATCAGAACATTCAGGAAACCCTATGGAGAAGTAAGTACACATGGTAACAGTCATCACCAACTCCCCATTTATGAGAGTGAGCCAACTTGGAACCATATCCCCCAACCCTAGTCAAACCTTCAGATGACTGTAGCCCTGGCTGAGATCTTGACTGTAACCTTGTAAGAGACCTTGAACCAGAACCACCTACCTAATCTACCTCTAGATTCCAAAGCCACAGAAACTATATGAGATAATAAATACCTATTATTTCATGCCCCTAGGTGATGGGGTGATTTTTTCAGCAGCAATAGGTAAATAATACAACTCTTATTCATCATATACTAGCTCGTATTTCTTAACTCTTCTTGGGAAAATCTTTACTTCTCAACTAAGTTGCAAACTTTTTGAGGGTGGGTATCATTTCTTCTGTTTCTTTGCATCCTCAACCATGCCCAATGATTTTATCTCAACACCATGTACCCCAGTAGACAAGCTTTCAGAATATTGCATTGAGCCAACAAGCATATCTCTCATTTAAAGACCAAGTTTATGGAAACTTCCATCACAAGCAAATCACTTGAGAAAAGCTGCACTTGAAGCCATTTTGAAGCCATGCTTTTTTGCCTCCCACCCATTTCCCTGCTTCTCTGTTGTTGCTTGTTGGCTTCTGAAATGTAGGTCACCTCCAGTGGCATGACCTAATTAGGAGATGTAATTTAAAAGAAAGAAAGAAATCCTCTGAGATGGTGGATTTGAAACAAAGAAAAGTGGTTCTTTCATTTTATGTTTTTGGCAATAGCTTCCTTACTAAAGTTATCCCCTTGCTACCCCCAAGCTACACAATTTGTAAAGCACAAAAAAGAAAGGTAGAAATGAGTTCAGGAGCAGCTGGAAATGATGAATTTATGATGATCACAGGAGTAAGAGTAAGCTTTACTTCACTAAGTGGCTCTGTGGGCCTGCTTCTTGGCAGTGCAGTGATGAGACTTGGAGGGAGAAGTATTGGTGAGGCTGACACGACGCACCACACACTCTAGGGGTAGGAGGACACCTTATAGTTCTTCTAATCCATCTGCTCAGGAAAGGCTCTGACACCTGTTGTTGTGTTTGCAACATAACAAAATGCCATATACAAAGCATCCAAACAACAGAGGTTTTTTTCTTCATACATCTGGTATTCTTGTTTTAGAAAAGAGAAAAAGGGAAAGTAAGCTAAGTAGATTTTAAGGGGTCATTACAAAATTAACTTCTGAGGGATGTCACTGGGCCAGATTGGATTCAGTCCATCTTCCTCACCTCTTCCTCTCAGAGGCATGATGCTGGGTTCCTGTAAAATGCTTAAGTGCTTTCTGAATCACCCCAGAAACACTTAACTACACGGATCATAATTGAATATATTATTAATTATTTCTTTGAAAACTGATATTCCATGTTTATCGTTAGACAATTCCATTTATCTAACAAAACTCAAAAGCCCACAATGTGTCTGACTTGCATTATGGCTGACATTTATTAAGGTGGAAGCTGTTATAGTATCCCATTTTACAGAGGTACAGAAGGTTAAATATCTTACCTAAAGTCAGACAGCAAAGAAGAGGTAAAGCCAAGAAGAAAAACCCAGGCAGTCTGACCACAGAAGCTGTGCTCTTAATTTCCTACATAACTTTAAACTAACTAAAAAACTATATTCTTCATCTACTTGGGATCAAAGGGCATTTACTGCATAGGTGGCATATCTGTTTCTCTCTGCAAGCACGTCACCTTCCTGATAGGAAAGAACCCCAGTCATATTTAGCCTCCTCTCCGTCCCAACACAGCCATGGGAAATATCACACTAACACTCATGGCTCATGCACAGGTTACTCTCTCTGTTGCTGAACAGGGCATGCTGGTATGTTCTACTGATAATCACTCCTGAGGGTTAAGGAATTCCACTTCAGGCATGACAGTATGAAGAGCTCTGCAGACCCGCTCCTCAGGCAAACTGGTTAAAATTATTTTTAAAAACATAATTTAAAGTTCGTGGAAATGTTTCTACTGGTATATAGCAAAGGAAGAAAAATTCATTCACAAAAATCTACTAAAACTCCATAAGAACTATGAGAAGTAGTGGTATGGGTCCCCACAGCTCTTGGCCACATTCACCTGGTCCTTGGCTTTATCAACGGTGGCTGGGGGAAGGTGAGAAATGCCACTTTCCTGCCCATCCCAGGGGAACAGTCTCCGACTGGAAGCTGGAAGGAGGAGGAGTCCTGTGTTCTTGGCCCCAGGAGTCTGGAGTGGAGACTGGGCCAGGAGATGGAAGGAAGGGTGTGGGTCTTGTTTCAAATACTACTAGAGGCTCCACCTTGATCGCAGTGCCGCTGAGAGTACTGTGTCCCCGACTATGTTTGCCCGGCTCAGTTCCGTGCCAAGAGAGGCACGCTGAGGAGACCTGGGCTGCTGCTCTTCCCATCCACGACATTTAGCTTCTGAAGCAGGGGTGCCCTCAGAAAGGAGCACACCATTGTCCCTGCCTCCAGCACCAGAACTGTGGCTCACAGATTTTGCCTGGGGCAAGCAGTAGACCATAGAACAGAGAGCTCCAGATGCCTCCCCAAAGAAACAGACATTTGCAATAGGGTATGAAGAAATTCAAACCCAAGGCTGCTCTCAAAATAGTGGAAGTTATGGCAAAAGGCAGTTGGGAGAAAATTGATAGAGTCATTGGAGATAGAGAGTAAACTGCAGGACAGCTAGTTTACTGTAGAGAAACGGGTGAAAGAGACATCCTACCCTCCTGGGGTAAGAACAGATTGCAAACACCTGACCTCAGAATTTTCCCTTCAAAGGAGCCTGAATTTGATTGGATTAGTCTGTGAAGCGATTTATGCCTCAGGGCATTGTTGAAAACAACAGAGCAATCAGCCAGCAATTAATTGAATTTAATAGCTAAGTCTAGTCAGGAAAAGAGAGTCAAGGAGAGCCCAGCCAAAACCACAGTCCTCCCAGGATGACAGTGAGCACGGCACCTCTGAAGGNTGAAGGACAGCATCAGAGACGTGACACCGCAGGAAGGGTCAGATGGTAAGGGGAAATGGATTTCACTAAAATAATCTAGCCAGTCACTGAACAAGTAAACAAGCAAATAAACATAACAATGCCTGGAGAGCTAGCACTTAGAATTGCTAAATACATTATCTAAAATGCCCACTTTTTAACAAAAAATAATGATACATGCAAAGAAATAATAAAGTACGACCTTTAGTGCTTTATACAAAACGGCACGGAAATTAACTGAGAGTAACCAGATGTTGGATATAAAAAGATTTCAAAGTAGCCATTATAAAGATGCTCAAAAAACAAGGAAACCCTGGTTAAATAGGTAAAAGATAAACTGACAAGGTTGCATCCATAAAGAATATCAATAAAAAAGATAGAAATTATTTTTTAAAAAAGAATCAAATGAAAATTCTGCAGTTGATAAGCATAATAACTGAAATGAATTCACCAGAGGAGCTCAACAGCACATTTGAACTGGCAGAAGAATGAGCAGACTTAAAGATGGATTGATAGAGCTTATGCAATCTGAAGAAAATTTTCAAAAAGAAGAAAAATGAACAGAGCATCAGAGAAACATGGGACACAATTAACTGCACCAACATATGCATAATGGGAGTCCCAGAAGTGGAGTAGAGAAAAGGAGCAGAAAAAATATGTCATCTATACACATCCAGAAAGCACAATGAACTCCTAGGATAAACACAAAGAGATCCATAAATAGTAAAAATGCTGAAAGCTAAAGACAAATCTTGAAATCAGCAAGAGAAAAATGACACATCGACACATCATTTATAAGGAAACTCCAATAAGATGAAGAGTTGAGTTCTCAAAAGTGTTCTTGGAGGCCGGAAGGCAATGGGCTAACATATTTAGAGTATTCAAATAAAAATCTTTCAAACAAGAATCCTATATCCAGGGGCGCCTGGGTGGCTCAGTCAGTTAAACATCTGCCTTCGGCTCAGGTCGTGATCTCAGGGTCCTGGGATCAAGCCCGCATTGGGCTCCCTGCAGCAGGGAGCCTGCTTCTCCCTCTCCCTCTGTTCCTCCCCTCCTGCTCGTGCTAATATACTCTATCTTTCAAATAAGTAAATAAAATCTTAAGAAAAAAAGGGGGGCGAAATAAAGACATCCCCAGATAAAGAATTTGTTGCTAGCATACTTGCCTTACAAAAAATACTAAAAGATATCTTTTAGGCTGAAAGCAAATGGCCCAAAACTGTCATTCCAATCCATACTAGAAAATAAAGAGCACTGGTAAAAGTAATTATGTGACTATAAAAGATACCATACATGTGTATTTCTTGTCCTTTCTTCTCTTAACTGATTTTAAACTCAATTGCATAAAACAATATTCATGTAGTGTATTGGCAAGCCTACAACATATAGAAAAGCAATATATTTGCCAATAACAGCACAAAGGAGGTGGGTGGGAGCAAAACTATTTGGGGCTAAGGAAAGTTTCAGATGGTAACTGATTCACAGAACAAATGCAAAGAATCAGAAATAAAAAAAATGACAAGGTTAATATAACAAGGGCTATACAAATATACTTGCCCTTTATTCTCTTAGCTTCTCTCAAAGAAAATAATAAAATATTTAAGAATAAATATAACAAAAGAAGTAAAAAACTTATAACCTAAAAACTATACAACATTATTATAAGAAATTGAAGATCTAAATAAGTGGGAAATCATCCCATATTCATGAATTGAGAGACTTAATATTGTTAAGATGGCAATATACCCCAAATTGATCTACATTTTCAATGTAATTTATATACCAACAGACTCCCATCTGTCTTTCTCATAGAAATTGACAGGCTGATCCTAAGATTCACAGGGAATTGGAAGGGATCAGAATAGTCAAATCTCAAAAAATAAAAAGGTTGGAGGACTCACACTCTCCAATTTCAAAAGAGTAATCAAAACAGTGTGATACTGGCATATAGATAGACACAGAGATCAGTGGAATAAAAGTGAGAGTCCAGGGGCACCTGGGTAGCTTGGTCGGTTAAAAAGTCCAATTCTTGATTTCAGCTTGGGTTGTGACCTCAGGGTTGTGAGATCAAGCCCCGCCTGGAGCTCCATGCTGGGCATGGAGCCTGCTCGGGATTCTCTCTCTCCCTCTCCCTCTGCCCCTCCCCTCTTTCTCTCTCTCTCCCCCTCTCTAAAAAAAGAAAATTAATTAAAAATTTAAAAATTAAAGTGAAAGTCCAGAAATAAACCCGTGTCGCTAGCCAACTGACTTTTGAAAAGGGTGCCAAGACCGTTCAATGGGAAAAGAGTAGTCTTTTCAACAAATGGGACAACTAATAGACACATGCAGAAGGATACAATAGTACCCTTACCTTAGAACATATATAAAAATTAACACAAAACGGATCAAAGGCCTAACTGTAAAAACCAAAATAATAAAATTTTAGGAAATACAGGAGCAAACATGCATGACTTGGGATTTGGTAGTGAATTCTAAGATACACAATGCAAGCGTGAGCAACAAAAGAAACAAATAAGTAAATTGGACTTCAACTTTAGAATAAGCTGTGCTTCAAAGGACACTAGCAAGATGGTGAAAAGACAACCCACAGAATGGAAGAAAATATTTGCAAACCATGAATCTGATAGGGAACTTGTATCCTGAATATATAAAGAACTCTCATAACTCATTAAGAAAAGACAAATAACCCAATTTTAAAATCAGAGGCAAAGAGTTTGAACAGATTCTCTCTCCAAAGAGGATGTTCAAAAGGCCAATAAGCACATGAAAAGACACTCAACACCATTAGTCCTCAGAGAAATACAAAACAAAACCAGAAGAAGACATCATTTCACACCCCCTAGGATGGCTGCAGTCAAAAAGCTAGGTTATAACAAGTGTTAGTGAGGATATGGATAAATTGGAACCCTCATACTCTGCCAGTAGGAATTTAAAATGTCACTTTAGAAGACGGTCTGGCACTTTGTCAAATGATTAAATATAGAGTAACCATATGACCCAGCAATTCCACTCCCAGGTATATACCTGAGAGAGATGAAGCATATGTCCACATAAACATTTGTGCACGAACGTTTATAGTACCGTGATTCATAATAGCCAAAAGGTGAAAACAACCCAATGTCCATCAACAGATGAATGAATAAATAAAAGACGGTATAGTCAAACAATGGCATATTATTTGGCCATGAAAAAGAGAAGTATTGCTATGGTCTACAGCCTGGGTGAACCTTGAAAACATTATGCTAAATGAAGGACGCCAGCCCCAGAAGACCATACATTATATGATTCCATTTATATAAAATGCCCAGGAGAGGCAAATCCATAATGATAGAAAGTAGATTAGTGGTCACTTAGGACAAGGGAGCATGGCATGTGGAAAGGTGAGAGCCAAAAGGTTTCTTTTTGAAGTGATGAAAATATTCTAAAATTGACTGTGGTGATAGTTGCGAACATCTGGGACTGTACTAAAAAAATGTATACTTTACTGGGTGAACTCTGTGGTATGTAAACTATCTCTCAATCAAGTTGCTGTTTTTTTTATTTTTTTTTTATTTTTTTTTTAAGATTTTATTTATTTATTCAACAGAGAGATAGAGACAGCCAGCGAGAGAGAGAACACAAGCAGGGGGAGTGAGAGAGGAAGAAACAGGCTCATAGCAGAGGAGCCTGATGTGGGGCTCGATCCCATAACGCTGGGATCACGCCCTGAGCTGAAGGCAGACGCTTAACCGCTGTGCCACTCAGGCGCCCCATGTTGCTGTNATTCTAAAATTGACTGTGGTGATAGTTGCGAACATCTGGGACTGTACTAAAAAAATGTATACTTTACTGGGTGAACTCTGTGGTATGTAAACTATCTCTCAATCAAGTTGCTGTTTTTTTTAATCGAGGAACATTCTATAAGATACTTGACCAGTACTCGTCAAAACTGCCAACTTCATTAACTACAAGAAAAGTCTGAGAAACTGTCAAAAAACAGGAGACACTAAGGAGATATGATGAATAATGGAAGATGGTATCCTGGATGGGATTCTGGAACAGAAATGACACAACTGGGGGGAAACTGAGCACATCTACACCAAGTATGCAATTTAACTAACAGCAGTGTGACGTACCCATGCGGGTTCTTTACTTGGAGCCAGAGGAGTACTGTGAGGTGTCGACCAAAGGTGAGACCGGGTGAGGAGCATATAGGAGCTCTCTGTACTATCTTTATAACTTTTTGTAAACCAAAACGTATTTTTAAATAAAACTCTAAATTTGGAGGAAAAAAGAATCATGACCCTAGATCAGTGTTGCCCAACTTCCCTTCATTCTAGGGGTTAGCTTAAAATGACTGAATTTGCCATAGCCCACCTTTGTGGCGAGGCCAACGAAAAATTATGTTTTCTAGGGGGAGACTACTGATGGTAATGCAGGGGGAGGGGCATCACACTGTTGGACGTCAGAAGGAAGAGAAGAAGTAGAAAAAAAGCGTGGGGGAAATTGGCACCTAATCCTGGTGGCCAAATTTGAGCCTTGCCTACAAACATTTCGGAGGTCAGAGGAGAGTGGCTTGAGAAGAGGGAGAACAAGGGCTGACGGGTGGAGGGGGCCAGGCAGGGATGCTGGGTCAGAAACTGGTTCCCTAGAAATCATCTGTACAGGTACAAACGTACACAGGTACAGAAGACTGTACAGGAGCCTCGACATTTCTCTCCAGGGCTCAAACTGTCATTCCCCCCCCTACCAGATAATTCTTTATCAGTGNAGGGAGGGAGGGAGGGAAAAAGAGAGAGAGAAAGGAAGGAAGAAAGAGAGAGAAGGAAGGAAAGAAGGAAGGGAGTGAGGGAGGAAGGGAGGAAGAAAAAAAGAAAACCCATCAGAGGTTGTTCAGAACATAGAGGAGACATGAAGAACAGAGATCCTGACTAACGCTCATTGAGAATTAACTGCATATCTATCAGAGCCATGCTAAGACCTTGACATGAATTATGTCATCTAATGACACAACTCCTCAGTGAAGTACATTTTTAATCCCCATTTTCCAAATTGCAAAATTATGGTTTAAAACGGTTAAGCCAGGGGTTCCTCGGTGACACAGTCAGTTAAGCATCTGCCTTCGGCTCAGGTCCTGATGGTCCTGTGATCCAGCCCCATGTTGGGCTCCCTGCTCAGCAGGGAGGCTGCTTCTCCGTCTCTCTCTGACTGCTGCTCCCCTTGCTTGTGCTCTCTCACTCTCTCCTCTCTCTCTCTGTCAATTGAATAAATAAAATCTTAAATAAAATAAAATAAAAAGGTCAAGTGACTTGCCCAAGGAAACACAGACTGGAAATATTGGAACACGGTCTTTCCCCAGATCATGTGCTTAAACTCTACAGAGCAGCGCCTGGGCAAAGGGATGAGAGCTCAGAAAAGTCTTCAGCTTATATTGGAGTGTCCTTCCACCTCTGGCTGTTAATGCTGAGTTCAGTTTTCAGTGGGAAAACACAGGACCTTAGTGCTGGGGAGCAAACCAGAAAGCATTTTGTCTGACCCTCTCACTTTATAGATGAAGAATCCAGAACCCAAGATGTTCCGTGGCTCATTCAAGATCACATGACTTTGCAAGTTTGGTAAACATCCCGAGTCTCACAAGCATTTTTAAACTTGGGCTCAGCCTACATGGCCCAATCCACTGAGGACATCATTACTTCCTCATTTTAAAGTGAAATTTTGCACAGGGAGGAAAGAAAAAAATTAAGATCTAAGTCCTTCATTCTTAAATCCATCCTTAAAAATAGGGTTC
>NC_048219.1:171116341-171180045 GCF_002007445.2 Ailuropoda melanoleuca
AAGAAAGAGAGAGAAGGAAGGAAAGAAGGAAGGGAGTGAGGGAGGAAGGGAGGAAGAAAAAAAGAAAACCCATCAGAGGTTGTTCAGAACATAGAGGAGACATGAAGAACAGAGATCCTGACTAACGCTCATTGAGAATTAACTGCATATCTATCAGAGCCATGCTAAGACCTTGACATGAATTATGTCATCTAATGACACAACTCCTCAGTGAAGTACATTTTTAATCCCCATTTTCCAAATTGCAAAATTATGGTTTAAAACGGTTAAGCCAGGGGTTCCTCGGTGACACAGTCAGTTAAGCATCTGCCTTCGGCTCAGGTCCTGATGGTCCTGTGATCCAGCCCCATGTTGGGCTCCCTGCTCAGCAGGGAGGCTGCTTCTCCGTCTCTCTCTGACTGCTGCTCCCCTTGCTTGTGCTCTCTCACTCTCTCCTCTCTCTCTCTGTCAATTGAATAAATAAAATCTTAAATAAAATAAAATAAAAAGGTCAAGTGACTTGCCCAAGGAAACACAGACTGGAAATATTGGAACACGGTCTTTCCCCAGATCATGTGCTTAAACTCTACAGAGCAGCGCCTGGGCAAAGGGATGAGAGCTCAGAAAAGTCTTCAGCTTATATTGGAGTGCCCTTCCACCTCTGGCTGTTAATGCTGAGTTCAGTTTTCAGTGGGAAAACACAGGACCTTAGTGCTGGGGAGCAAACCAGAAAGCATTTTGTCTGACCCTCTCACTTTATAGATGAAGAATCCAGAACCCAAGATGTTCCGTGGCTCATTCAAGATCACATGACTTTGCAAGTTTGGTAAACATCCCGAGTCTCACAAGCATTTTTAAACTTGGGCTCAGCCTACATGGCCCAATCCACTGAGGACATCATTACTTCCTCATTTTAAAGTGAAATTTTGCACAGGGAGGAAAGAAAAAAATTAAGATCTAAGTCCTTCATTCTTAAATCCATCCTTAAAAATAGGGTTCACCTCAGCTGATGAAGGAAGATGGAAATAGGAGGAAAAGAGAAATGGCAAATGCTCCGGTGTTTGCCCCAGTCCAGGGAGACCCTGCTCTTCTGCAGGAGGAAGGAGAAAGGAGCCTCAGCTCCAAGTAAGCACTCCCATGCCAGCTATTGATCCAGGGAGACAGTGACACAGCAGAACGAATAAATGTATGCTCAGAGCCATTATTGCCTCAGAATAATGCGTGCACCCGGCTAGTGGGTATTTTAAGGTGGGCTGGGGGCGGGGGTTAGTGCATATCGTTTCCCAATGATAGTGAAAGAAGGGGAGAAAATGTTATGTTGAACAACTGCAAGGAGTCAGAGAAGTTTATTTTTTTGGTAGAGCTGGGAGATCATAACTCCTTTGGGCAGAGGCCTTTTGGCTGCATTATTGGATGGGTCTCCTAGTTAGGCACATACACGAATGTTATAGGTTCCGAACATATTATACACAATATGTAGAAACAGGCCCATTTATAGTAGTGCGTGGAATTGTCTTGGCTCTATTTCCCATGCCAGAAGATGTTGTAACCAAAGTAGGAGTAAGCGTGGCACCTGAGACGCATTCTAAGAGCTATCGTTCAGTTTGGTATCATCCAGACATTTGGGAACAGTAGGGCCCTATTCAACCCACATATTAAAATTCCAGACCTCAAATCTCTCCAACTTATCCCATCATCCCCATTCTAAGAGCAAAGCTGGCTCTCCCACTTGTCACTTTTGCCTGTTGCTAATGTGGTTTCACATAACATAAATCTGAATATATGAATTTTAAGAAATTATATATGAGGTGTGAATATCTTTGCATAGATGGAATCCACTTGAAGAATCCTTTTATAAAGTCACATTTTCTTACATTTGCCAATGAGAATGTCATGATAGATTCTCTTTCTTAAGCCTCTTTAGTATATCCATTATGTACTCCGATTCAGAAAAATACGACTTGGCAAAAGCATGTACGTTGTGTAAATTGCTTGTTGCTGCTTTGTTGAGGTGGAGCTATTGGAGGAAGTTGCTGTGTTGGATGCTGTTTAGGGGAGGCTGTATCTGGGGATCTAGTTTTTACTAGCAACAGTCCTCAGCTTATATTGGAATATCCTTCCACCTCTGGCTGTTAATGCTGAGTTCAGTTTTCAGTGGGAAAACACAGGACCTTAGTGCTGGGGAGCAAACTAGAAAGCATTTTGTCTGACCCTCTCACTTTATAGATGAAGAATCCAAACCCAAGATGTTTGGTGGCTTATTCAAGATCATATGACTTTGCAAGTCTGGTAAACATCCCGAGTCTCATAAACATTTTTAAACTTGGGCTCAGCTTACATAGCCCAATCTACTAAGGACATGAAGTGGTTATGGTAAGTTCCTCTCTTTCCCCTCTACTGCCCTAAAGGACATTGAATACTGTTACCCTGAAAAAAATTAGAGTTTTAGGGGCTGGTACAGGTTTTGTGAGGTCTGAAGTTCCTAAAACTTGGAAGACCCTGTGAGGAAGAAAATGCTAAATTACAAATATAGAATTAGGTATAAATAGAAAAGAATATAAATTTAGAATGAGGGAAGAAAACAGCTCATTTTAAAGACAGGATAAATCCCACATATATAACAAGTACCCCCAAAAGTAATATTTTTTTAAAGATTGATTTATTTATTATTTGTGAGGGGAAGGGGCAAAGGGAAAGAGAGAGGAAGTCTCAAGCAGACTCCTCGCTAAGTGTGGAGCCCAATGCAGGGCTTGATCTAACGACCCTGAGATCAGGACCTGAGCCAAAACCAAGAGTCCAGGTGCTCAACCGACTGTGTCACCCAGGTGCCCCAGTAATATTTTTATTAATTAACTTTCTGACATGACTTTATAATACTTCTCCTCTACATTTTGGGCTGCTTGTTCTTTGATGACTTCTTCACATGACAATGATTTCGTCATATCTTTCTTACAGAGAAAACAGAAGGATAATTCAATTTTCCCTCTAACACGGCAGATCAAAATTTGCCTTTTATTATTGATAGTGTGGAGAAGTTTTTTCAGTTCCAGACCTCATTCTTGGTTATCATATAAACTATTAAAGTGGTTGTCAGATTTGGGGAAGACTTTATCAAGTTTCTTTCATACATATGAGCTATAGGATTTGGAAGAATTTTCCACAAACTAGCTTCTGGCTTGACACATCTGAAATGTTTTTACTCCCTGTATACATGTGAACTTCCAATCTTAGGCATCTTATTGGGAGACTATGGGAACCACCCTTAGCCCAGTCAAGAGGGAATCTGCACTTTACAGGGCTTCATTCTGCCTCAGTGTCCCACCACACAGAACAAGGAGTCTATGGGGTCAAGGATAAATGTAGACTCAAAAGCCCTGCCCCCCACTTCTTGAACACACTCCAAATATATGGGACCTACTTAAGCTTTTTCCTGAGATTTGTCCTTCCAAGGGAAGGCCATGCTCCCAGTGTTAACATTCCTTGACCAACCTCAGAGCCATAGACAGAGCCTATGTAAATGAGAGACCCTAAAGGTTAAACATCACTAGCTTTCTAGCAAATCCACCTCTACAAGGCACCCAGAGTCTCTGCAATGAAGGCTATTTCATCTGGCTCCCAACCCAATCTGAAAATTACTCCACTCAACAGAAGTACAGTCTATGAAAACCTCACTGCCACCTTAGTATGGCAACCAAGCAGGGGAAGCAGACAGAAAAGGCTCAGAGAGATAGATATATGTGCCTCTGAAGACAGTGAAATCTTCCTGGATGATATTTAAGTGGCAGCAGACATCCTGGCTGTCTGCACTCTTAAACCATCATGGATCCATCTTGACATCCCTCAGAGGGCAACCCCATTGCTGTGTGGGGACTCTACTGTCCCCATTTGGAAGAAATTGGGCAACTTGTCCCTAAACCTAACCCTTCCACAGTCTCTTCCTCCTTCTTAACCCCATAAGGTAACACACCAGGTTAAGAGCTTGGGCGGGGGGGAGGGCGGCTGCGGCGGGACAGGCTGGGGGAACAGTGGACTCAGAGAAGGTGCAATCCCTCCTCAACCCCTCACACCCCAAGATACCGACAAGGTGACCTCCTGTGGCCACAGTTAATGGATAGCTGACCTCCATTCTCTTCATGCATTATGCACTGAAGTGAGGTGGGAAAAGGAGCGTGGGATAGCAGTGGCCAAGGAGGATTGCCCACACTATCCTAAAATGAAAAGACTTTTTAAGACAAAGGGGATCCCTTAGCGAAGTACTGATTTGCCAAGCAGCCACTTTCACTTTCTTCTCCTTCTAATCCCATGGCCCCTGTGCCCATGCTTTCCTCGGACCCCCACCGCATCTGTCCAGAGGACATCCCTGCTGATGAACAGGGCAAATACTCTTTATAAAAGGCCCTGGGCAACTCTAGGCAAACCACAAAGTGTCTAAGACTTTCTCCAGCCTCCACCCCTCAGCCCCTTGCCCGTCTTGTCCTCCCTGGTGTCCTCAGGAGTTCTGGCTCTCTCCCTTGACACTCCGAGGTCCAACTTACAGGCACTGTTTTTCACATTCGGGTATATGAGATTAATATCACCCCTTGCCATAAATATGTGTTTCTAAACAGGTCAAGTTCTTATGTGAAAGATGTGAAGTCAATGAACTTTAATAAAATGTCTAATGCATATTTAAGAAAAACTTCCAGGCATCTTAAAATAGGGCATTGCATTTAACCATCACAAACCTCTGTAGTGGGAAGAAATAAAGAAACCAAGAGCTTCGGAGGTAGTTAGCCAGGGTGGAGATGGGACCTGGGAGGAGGGCTAGGTGACTTGTCATAAAGGTCAAAGAGGAGCAGGAACAAGCTGCCACTCCTATCTAGTTGGCTCCTCTCCGCACGCGCACACCCGCGTACACACACACACACACACACACACAGCACAATCGCTTTGAGATGGGGAGAGTTCCTGACATGGAGCCTAAGTCCAAGCCTCTCACTTTGTATTCCCTGCGCTGTGAGGGGCAGCCAAGTACAGGAGGGAGGCTGGGAGGGGCATCTAGAAGGAGAAGGACAAATTTAAAAGGAAAGATTTACGAGGCCATGAAGATGCTTCTCCCAGACTTCTGAGTGCAGGAGTATGACTTATTTATTTTATTTTCATTTGTAACCAAAACCTTCCCCTGACTCCCATTGGCCCCAGCTGAGAGGAGAGAGAGGGCCGGCCGTCAGGCGTTGATCACCGGGCCAACGGGAGACAGTGTGGTGTGATGCTGACGCAGCCCACTGACAAGCCAGCCAGAGGCCCAGGGGAGCCGCTCTGAGCCGAGCAGCCAGAGCCAGGCAGGTAGGGAGCTGACAGCTGGGGAATTGCTAAGAGGCGCCAGGCTGGTGGGGGGCGGGGGGGGCGGGTCAGGCTGGTGAAACAGTGGACTCAGAGAAGGTGCGATTCTGTTATGCACAAACACTGTTGTTTACCCGCTTCCCGTTGAGTCTTCTCCATTTCCCTGGCTTCATCAGACTCCACTGCGTAAATCTCTTCTCTCCCTTGCCCCGCCCACATGATCCCAGGTCAACCCCACCCCATTTCTGTTCCGGAACATTTCTGTCCCCCACTCCTTTTGGGAGAAGAAAGGGAGCATATGAATACACGTTCATAACATCAAAATCTCACTTAGTGGTCAGCCAGAAAGGGACAGTCTCTACTGTCTTCAAAGCAACCTATGGAATTGGAATCTGCAGGGCTCAAAGAAAGGAAAGGCTGGGGACTTAGGGGCTGTCTGTGCTGGGGGTTCATGCACCCAGGGTGCAAAGGCACAAGGTACATGAGCTTGGAAGCCCTAGAGGGACACATCCCATGGCAAAGGGGAGCCGTGTTCCCAGACTGGAGCTGTCTTTTAAGAGAATGGAAACTGGGAGGGCAAGGAGGAGCGAAGCTTCGAGCCTGTGGGTAAGTCCTGAACTGTCCTCAGAACAGTGGCCCTGATATTTGCACTTACTGCCCATTTATTGAGATCATAGAACCCTTTGCAAAGGCCTCCAACTTGGGAAAATCCATCATTCTTTTCATGCAAACACAACAAACAAAACCGAAACAAAACTCTACTAATCAGGTTGTATGTAGCCTTCCACTTTTCTGGATGATGCTGAAAACAAAGTGAAACCACTGCTGACTTCTCCCTTGTCACTGCACAAAACCACACTGTCTTCTGGCACTAGACAAGGCAATATCACAATTTTCACTTATTAAATGAATAGCAGACACTGCCAAGCTGACTGCTGGAGTACTCAGACTGACATGAACCACTGGTGATTCTCAGCATCCCAGGCTACATGCTCCCTGGGCCTGAAAGCCCATAAGTCTCTGTCCCCCACCTCCTCACTAGGTGAGAGGTTGTGTCATCCCCAACCTAGAGATGGAACAACAAAGGCCAGCTGAAGTGGATGTGACTCCATGTTCTTGTATGATCCGAGGGCCTGATATTATGAACTGCCGTTATGAAGCTGGGTTCACTCCATCTCAGGAGTGGGAGCCTCAGAGCTTAGGTTCTAGCCCCAAGTCTGACACCTGCTTTGTATGGAAGTATGTAGGTCCAGGATTCAGAAGGTCTGAATTCTAAGCTTAGAATCACAACTTAGCAATCATGTTAATCATATCACTTAAAATCCTTTTGTGGCTCCCTGTTGCCCTTAAAACAAAATCATTACCATGATATTCAAGTCCCTGAACGATCTGACATTTTCCCATTTTTCCGACCCCCATCTCATACCTCTGTCCCTCTCACAGTCTTCTTCTTAGTCACATCAGCCCTCTTTCTGTTCTTGAAGCCACCCATGCTTGTTTATGCCTCATTGTCTTTATATCTGTTGTTCCCTCTGCCTATGAGATCCTAAAAGTGCCCTGGAGTCCACTCATCATTTGGCCTTCCACAAATATCTAGTTAATCAATATGTAGGTTAAGCATATTTTGTATAGAACAACAATAAAACAATGGCACCCCACAAAAAAAGGTTGTGAGGGGGAATAATTTGAAATTCGATATATTTTTTTAATCCAACTAGTCATCATGGGGAAAAATAGGAATCTCATTTGTTCATTAATTCATTCATTTAGCAGACATTTATGCTACTTGACTATCATCTGCCCCTCCTAACTTGAATTTAAGTTCCATAAAGGCAGGAACTTTGTCTGTCTTAGTTGCCACATAGTAGGTACTTGAGAAGTGTCTACTAAATGAATAATGAGTTCATGAACAAATGAATGAATGAAATCTCAGTTTAATCACTTCACATCTTTGAGCCTCAGTTTTCTTACCTTTAAAGTATGACTAAAAATAACATTCTTTGCTTCAAAGTAGTGGACAGAGTCTAAAATAAAGTATGCATTTGAGACCCAGTTTCCTAAAATACAGAGCCTGAGGCAGGGATTAAGTACTGGAGCTTTATTTGGAAAGTACAATCCCAAGGCATTGAAAGTGAGAGCAAAAGGAAAAGAGACAAAAAGAAGAGAAAAAAATGAAAAGCTGATGCATTGCCACATTGACCACTGCTTCGTGTGAACCCACAAAGGGGCACCACCAATCACTTGGCAGGACCATCCACAGGAGCACACAGATCTTAGATGGAGAAAAAAAATACCTTGAAGCAATTCTTCAAGGAAGGATGGAACATTGGCCAATATTCATCCACCAGAGAACTTACTGCCCCACACTTCCAGACTGTCTCATCTGACCACCCCCACACCCCCACCCTTGAAAGCACTCAGAAAGTCTACTCCTATGTCCTTTAGCATGGTATTTCATCCAAGTCTGGAAGTGGCTGGAAGAGCCAGAGTCTCCAGGCTTGTGGCAGGTTGACCACAAGGGCTGAAACCCTGCAGCCCCACATAAAATCTCTCGACTTCAGAAGGGGCAGCTCCATCATAATACTCAGCTGGGGGAGTGAGGATGAGAGACTCCAATGAGGGTGAGGGGATACACATACGGCATTTTTGATAAAATGTCTGAAGATGATTTGAAAGCTGTAAAGCCCCAAACAATGAAAAGTGAGGTTGTTTCATCAGTCTTTTTTTTTTGTATCATTCAAGTGTGTTTCCACCTCATAGTCTTTGCACTTGTATAAGTTTGATAAGCTTTCAACTAGACCACACAAATGAAAAGAAGTCTTTCCTGTTGCCACTGTTATTGTTGAAACAGCACCTCTCTGAAATAAGCCACTTTATCTCTTCATAAAAATCCTTCTATCTAAAATAGACATATAAATGGGTTCGGTTAAAGTGGAGTTTTTTCTTGTTATGTTTAGTTTGTGTTATTGAGAGAAAATGCAACAAATAGGAGCGATCCACATGGGAGATACCTTTCTAGGAAAATCCCTTGCCTCTTGAGTCTCCCTCCATCACTCCTTTTTTACAGCATCAGCTTTGAGCCCATTTTTATGCTGGTATAATGTCTACACAGTGATCGATTTTAACACACCTCCAACATGCCAATAAATGTTAATATCCCAGAGTCCATCTAATGGTCAGAATGAAAAGATTTCCCAGCCTGAAATGCCTCCATCAACAATTGTATAACTTGCTGACATGCGGCCCACTCAACAGGTTTTACCTACAAATCCGAGACCCTTACTCTTTCAGGGCAGCCTCGATGGGAGTCAACCTAAATTGAGGAGCGCCATGTGTCTGGATATTGACTGAGTTCCGGAGTAAAATGAAATGTCTGGTACATTTCAGTAGAATATACACACATGCAATTCATTAAATAAGTGGGTGAATGAGTGGATGTGGTCGGTTTAGAGTAGAAATTAAAAAATTAAAAGCCCAGGCTCTAGAACCAAAGTGGTTGGGTTCAAATCCCAGCTTTATCATAAAACAGCTAGTGTGACATTGGAAGGTTTGCTTTACTTCTTTGTGCCTCAGTGCGTGCCCTGGTTTTCTGACCTGTAAAATGGGGATAACAGTCGTAGCTACTTCATAGTTTTGCTGTGATCATGAAATAATTCAGTCTCTTAGCTCAGTGTTGGTGCACAGTGAACCGGAGATGAAGGTTAGCCCTGATGACCATTCTGAGTTTTCTTCTAGCTCCCCACCTGGCCCATCTAAATCAGCGGAAGGATGTGCATTTCTATCGGGCCATCTGCCTTTATTGGTTCAACTAAACCCAGGTTTATACATGTTTAAAATCCAGTGTAAAACCTGCCATTAAAAATTTGTGTAGCCAAAGGAAATTTCATACTGGGCATGGCATTTATGTCACTGTCTGATACACTGTGTTTTTAAATGTGGTGCTGTCGATTGATTTAAGTATTTTATTGGACAATTTTACTGTTCTTGTGCCCGGAGGCTTTTTAAAGCAGGGACCAATTTTTTAAATCAAATAGATAAATGTAAAGTCATTGCACTTGAAATAACAGCAGCACAAGCAGTAGGGCCAGAATTGCCACTTGGGCTATTTAATTCCTTGCCTAAAATAAATTTAGGGGAAGCAGTGAGAGATGGTGGTGAAATTCTACCACCAACATCCTAAGCCCTGTCCCTGATGTCACCCAAACCCCAAAGTCTACTTCCCTGAAGTTACTACTGAGATCTGGGCCACATGGGAATTTGTTCATCCTCCTGGGGAGAGGTAGTCTGACCTCAACTATTTCTCAAATCCCTTTGGCATCTAGTTGTAATTCCCCACCTCAGTGATAGAATAACGAATAATGAGTCACCGTTTTAGACTTCTTTTGTTTGTTTTAAGGGTCTATAATAATTTTTTTATTATGTTATGTTAGTCACCATACAGTACTTGCAAACAGTTGCCGGCAAACTATATTGCAAGCTGCAAATCATTTTCATTTTGGTACAAAATAGCTCTCTACCGTTCTAGAAGCTGTTTTCTAATGGAAACAACATAGTCAAAGGACTTTTAAAAATTAGCATCACTGATCTTAGAACTTTCTAGCCTTGCACACCTGCTGGTGTGATGCAGCATGGAGCATGCACTATCACTCCTGAAGGACTCTTGACGAAAATATTTAACCGAAGTTGAGTCAAGCCTTTGACCTAACTTACAGTTATCAAGAAATATTGAGGATAGAGGGAAAAGGCAGGGAATTCCGCAATAACACGGCAAGGGAAATCCAGAATGTGGGAAGTTCTACAGAATAACTGGCCTTGTCTCTTAAAAAATGTGATGTCATTTAAAAAAAATGGGAATGAAGCTGTTGAAGATGAAAATTGACTGAAAACACCAAATGCAATGCACGACCTTGAATGAGTTCTGGTTTGAAAAATAAGAGATAGAAAAGATATTTTAGGGACTGTTGGGGAAACTTGCATTTACCTATTAGATAGTATGACAGAATACTGTTAATGGTCCTAAATGCAATTATGCTGAAGAATTTTTTTTTAGGAGATGGATACTGAAATACTTAAATATGAAGTATTACATTCAAATGACCAGTAAAATATTAACAATTTTTGAATCTAGATGGCCAGGTATATGGATAAACAACTGTACCAACTTTTCACCATTATGTTTAAAAATTGTCATGGTAAAAGAACTGTAGAAATGTAGATTTTCCTGCATCAACTTCTGACCTTATTAGCAACATGGACTCTTGAAAACTCATGTTTCTACCTCAGGATTTGGGGCTTGGTTGGGGAAGGAAGGGCATATGTGAAAATCTGGCTTCTATGCCCTATTCAGAGCACCATGGAATTTTTCTGTACTCTCAGGCATCACTTCAAAGGAAATGTGTGATCACTATTCTTTCCATGTAATCTTTGCTAAGAGTCTGGTGAGCAAACAGATCAGGCACACAATATTTCATGTATGGAATGTATCTGGTTCATTATTTATTAGACAGAGCCTATGTAATTCTCCCTCACCTCCCTTGATCAAATATCATGTTTCCGTACCCTTTTGTAATGCAGATTTCAAAGTCCTAGACCTGTTAAGACTGGGGTCATTTTCCTGCATGTCTCATAAGAAAATTAGTTTCTAAATCTAAGATGAAAGAATTTCTCGGCACAATAATTGATATAGAAAGTACATCTTGGAACCAAATACATAGTTTAATCATCGTGGTGGAGGAGAGGACATTCATTTGATTGATGAAATAGAGAGGAGCCAGGATCTGTTTAAATTGGCAAAGCCAGCATTTTGGGGGGGGGGGGTTCCGTGTCTTCTACGAGTCATCGTCTTCAAAGCTCTTACTGCACTCACAAGTACATGAGCTCCCGCTGGTGCTGTCATTCTTCCCGTGCCTGTCTCTGGGTGTTAGAACCCAAATTGGGCACGGTGTACATGAAATTATTCAGGCAGGGGTCAAGTCAGGATCTGGACAACTGAATATATTTTGATTTATTCTTATTTGGAAGATTTATTCCCCCGGACAACAGCGTAGTTTGCCACTTTCCATAAAGCATTCTTCTACTCGCAAAATGAATCCCCAGATTGCAAGACCTCAACACATCATCTCATCTATGCCCCTGCTGCCGACACACCTCACCAAGGAAGTATCTTATTCTTTTCTTTAAAACCTGAAAAGATGACTGTGGATGTGCATTCCATGCCATGTTTTTATTTCTCTTTTATTCTTTGGATTGATTAAATTCCCATTGGATGACAAGCACTGTTCTAGGTACTTAGAAGAGAGCAGACAACATGAGAAAAATCACAATCCCTGCCTCCTAGAAATTACACCCTGGAGGCCGGAGGAGAGAAGTGAAGGCAGGTTAATAATGAACAATGGATAATAATGAAAACATTGAAGACTGGGAGTAAGGAGACATACCTGAGATACTGTGGCCCAGAAAGGCCTCCCTGAGACGGTGACCTTGGGGCTGAGACTACTGATAATATTTAGCCGTATGGAGAGCTGAGCAAGGGCATCCCAGGCACCAGCTAATGCAAAGGTCCTGGGGCAGGAGCAGGCCTGAAGGATTTGAAGGACAGAAAGAAGGCTCGAGTGACTGGAGCATGATGAATGACAGAGAGTGAAATGAAATGTAGGTCTTGGTTAGGAGACGGGACTTTATTTTAATTGCACTGGGCAGCCATTGGAGAGCTTGAAGCAGGAGAGTGGCATGATCTGATTTACACTTGAAAAAGACCTCTCAGGCTGACATTTTTGATCAGGGACTATCTCCTCACATTTAGCCCAAATTCCTCCTGCTGCCATTAAAGTGCATTTTCTCTCCTCACAGTGAACAGATGCTACTTGCTGCTGATATTAGTTCAGATGCCTGAGGAAACATCAGATGGCTATATCAGGATCCCCGGAAGGCTGAAATAAACTTAGTAAGACCAGGGTGATAGTCATCAACCTGAATTACAATCAGAGGCCACTGATGAGAGTAAAACCTGGGGTGCCTCCAGGACCCATTCCCCACCAACGGCTCTGCCAGCTCTTTCCTGGGTCCTCCACTAGGCTCTTCCGTTCTCATTGAATCTCAAGCCCCACCTCCCACCAGGCAATCCCAGGCATCAGCAAGACAACATTGTGGACGGCTATCTTATTGAGGATAACCCACTAAATTCCGTACAAACAGCAAGTGCCCATGGTATTTCAGCCATGACTTTCTCCTGGTCCCCACTCCCAGGACCATGTTACAGAAACTGCCTCCTGGTGCATGCAGCTAAGATAGGGGTTTCTTCTCCCCAAAGTGCATAGTCTGGAGCTATGATTTCACCCCAGGAGGGACATGTCTCCAGCAGCATTTCTCATCTCCCTGCCCCCACCCCTTCTACTATTGCAAAAGCTCTGTCCCTAGCAGGAATGGCCTGGAGGATGTGACTCCCTTCCCCAGTCCTACACCAGTTGCAGTCCACTGAGCATATCGGGGTGCTGATCACAGTTGCCCTGGCTGCATCACAGAAGAGGCTCCACGTTGGGAAGGTCAAGCTGAGAAGGGCAGGGACTGGCACTGCCCCCCATCCTGCAGCCAGTGTCCACTCGTAGAAATCCTAGCTCCAATGCAGTGACATAGGGGTCCTATGCAGGGGTGAGGCAGACCCTAAGGATGAAGCACTCTGCAGTCCTGCCTGGTGGGGGGGCTGACTCTGTATTTAGAACAGAGAGGACAGAACACCATGCCTAACGGTGTTGTTGAAAACATAGGGGACCTTGGTAGAGAGTAAGTAAAAGAATCGGAAAGTTCTGGGATACAAGCAAGACAGCAGAGCAGCCAGAAGTTTAATAGAACCAGGAAAAGAGCAGCCAGGAAAAGCCCTCCTGGGGTCACAGTCAACCCAGGGTGCAAGTCTTGCTGGCACAAGGAGCTTAAACATGATTTCTGACCGGACAGTGAACAATAAGGAGCTCTGACCCAAGGGCAACTCCTAGGAAGCCAGACTTAAAAATAAAATCACACACACCACTGACAAATTGGAAGATTATGGGCATGCCCTAGGCTGAGCCCTCTTGGTAGGAATTAGACAAGGAAGCTCCAAGGTACTAGTCCTGGGCTGAATGTGGGGCTATAAACACGAATTCCCTGAACGGTGATTCAGCCTCTAAGCCAAATACTCACTGAAAGGTAAGGAGCAAAAATCTAGCTGGCTAAAAGGGCTAAGTACAACCTTTGACCAAAAAGTAGCTTATGCCAACCCAGACCCAGAGATGACCCTTACATAGCCAGCCTAAAAGGCAAAAACAAGGGGGAAACAATGTAAGCATGGATATTGGAGGCCACACACTGCGGGGGAAGCAGATGTCACAGGTTTAGTTCAGTCGAGTCACCTAATCAATAAACAATTGACAAAACCAGTCACCACCACCACCACTCCTGCAGAGCGAGGGAAGCAATCAGTATGTAGAGTTGCTATAATGTATTATCAAAGTGGCCAGTTTTAGCAAAAAAACGATGAGACATAAAAAACAACAGTCATGAGCACAACTAGCTCACAGATCTTGGCTTCTAACACCATTTTCCAATAAAAAGAAATGGTTTCCTTGGAGAAATGACTAATTCTAAGGCAGGGACAGGGAATACACAAAATGAGCCTGGAACATCTTATAATGACAGAAAATAAACTATGAAAAACATTAAAATCCTACATTGATAGGGATATGCCAAAGGGATACGGGGGACAAATGAAAAGCTCCCAATGGCCCAAGTTGGAATAATCTTAGCAAAAATAAATAAATAAAATAGTATCGGATTGTAACCCACAGTATAAAATAGATATCCATGAGTCCATACCAATACAAAAAATGGTTGAATAAATAAATGGATGGGGAAAAAAAGATAAACCTCCTGCCAGGAGAATTTCAAAAAGTTTATGTGGATATTTCACCTTCAATAAAGGAACTATAACTCCCCACTCCTTAAGAGCAGACTACTGATAGTGATTTCCTTCCAAAGAATCAGTGTGGAATTGGGGCGGGGGGGAGGACAAGGTGGATAATTTTATGGTGGAAAAACCTGAAAAACATTATCTCAGCCAAGGGATCAAGGTCAATATCCACAATGATAAGTCATGCTGATAATATGTACTGTTGATATGATGTAATAAAAATGGCACTTGACCTCTGTGGTTCTCCTCCCAAAACTCCATTAACAGTGGTCTAACCATGAGAAAAATATTAGACAAATCCCAAGAGAGGGGCATCCTACAAAATACTTGACCAGTCTTCTTCACAACTGTCAAGATCATCAAAAATAAAGTCTGAGAAACTGTCACAGCCAAGAGGAGCCTAAAGAGATATGAAAACTAAATGTAATGTATCATGGGTGGGCTCCTGGAAGAAAAAAAGTATTAAGTGCAAACTAAGGAAATCTGGGTTGTATACACAAAAGAATCAAAACAAAGGCTCAGATATTTGTATGCCCATGTTCTCGACAGCGTTATTCACAATGGCCAAAAGGTGGAAACAACCCAACTCTCCAGCAATGGATGAATAAACAAAATGTAATATGTACATACGGTGGAATATTATTCTGCCTTATAAAGGAAGGAAGTTCTGACATATGCTACAACATGGGCGAACTTTGACATGATGGTAAGTGAAAGAAGCCAGACACGAAAGGACAAATATTGTACGATTCCATTTACACGAGGTAACTAATTAAACAAAGCCGTAGAGACAGAAAATAGAAGGGCGGTTGTCAGAGCTGTTAGGGGTCGAAGAGTTAGTGTTTAGTGGATATAGAGTTTCAGCTTGGGAAGCTGGAGCTCTAGAGATGGGGGGCGGTAAGGGCAGCACAGCGAAGTGAAGGCACTAACTATACATTTTTTAATGGCTAAATGGTTCCTTTTTATGGTACATGTATTTTTTTACAATTTTTAAGAAGCTAGGAAAATCTGAATGGACTATGGCATTTACTTACTAATAATATGTTGATACTGATTCTTTATCTGTGACAAATGCTCCGTACTAATAGAAGGAGTTAATAGTAGGGGAAACGAGCAGTGGGATATGGGGGAACTCCATTCTCTTCTCAACCTTCTGTAAATCTAAAAGTATTTTAAAAGTAAAGTCAGTTTTTTTTTTTAAAAGAAGAAAGTAATAAAGGAGTAGAAGCATAAAAGATAAAGAGACACTGAGAACAAAAAATAAAAATGCCAGGTATAAAATCAACCATATCAATAACCTTAAATGTGAATGAAATAAAAACCCAATCAAAAGAAAGGAATTACTAGATTTGTTTTAAAAAGACCAGGTCCACGGGGATGTACTGTATGGTGATTAACATAATATAATAAAAAAAATCATTAAAAAAAAAATAAAATTAAATTAAATTAAAAAAAGGAAAAAAGCCAAAAAAAAAAAAAAAAAAAAAAGACCAGGTCCAACTGTATACTGTTTATAGGAGACATACTTTAGATTGATAGGTGCACAGAAATTGAAAATAAAGGGAGAGGGAAAGATCTATCATGCCAACAGCGACCACGAAGAGCTAGATGGCTCTACTAAATATCAGGCGAAACAAACCACATAATCAGACCGCTTGCTGCACCAGTTCTTGCTGGCCCCTCGCAGGATGGCCCCCCACCCAAAATTTGGTTCTGATGTCAAGACCAAAGAAATCACACCATATCAAAGGAGTGTGAAGAAGTGGATTACTTAAATGATGAGGTTTCTGAGGGTGGTAAGGCAGCCTTCCCATGCATATTTGCAAATGGGTTGAGAGAGCAAGAAAAGGAGGCTGGCCCAGATTTTTTTTTTATTGTAATAGGGCAATGGGGCCAGGTTGAGGTCCCCATGCAGTGTCACAATAGAAGTTCATTCATTTATGTTAAAGAAATTCCAGGTAAGAGGGGTGCCCAGGTGGCTCAGTCAGTTAAGCATCTGCCTTTAGCTCAGATCATGATCCCAGCATCCTGGGATCGAGCCCTGCTTCAGGCTCCTTGCTTGTTGGGGGGGGGGCAGCCTGCTTCTCCCTCTCCCTCTGCCTGCTGCTTCCCGTTTGTGTGCTCGCCCTCTCATTCTCTGTCTCTCACTCTGTCAAATAAATAAATGAAACCTTTAAAAAAAATAAATAAATAAAAAGAAAAAAGAAAAGAAATTCCAGGTAAGAGAGCCCCAGCAATGTCTCCAAGGAAGCCATGGATGCACCCAGAAGAAGAAGAGACATCATTAAACATTTACTAAGTCCCACCTCGAACTTCAGTACGTGAGGGGTCAGAAAGCAAGGTCAGCAATATGAGAGAGTAAGAATAGAAGGGAAGCAGAAAGAGGGCCACACGCCTTCTCTGACTGCTGGCTGTCCCTCTGTAGCTGGCCCGAGCTGCCACAGACAACAAGCTGTGTGATGTAAGAGAGCTTCACACCCTAGGTCTTTAGACCTAAGCTGATGCTAACGCAATTCCAGTCCCACTCTCTAGGAGCTCTCCTGGTCCACCACTGAATGAATGCGTGATGACTGTGTGAATGTGTGAGGTAAGCAGAGAGCACTAAGGGGGCCCCAAGAAGATGATATCCGCACTGAGCTTTGAAGAACAAATCACATTCCAGATGGAAGGAAGAACGTGTGCAAAGATAAGGTAACTGCAAACCCATGATGGGTTCAAGGGATTCCAAGACATTTCACATGCATCCTGTACTCCTAACTAGCCACAAAAAAAAAAAAAAAAAAAAAAAAGTTAAGAAATGAGATGTGGGCAAGAAGGAGATTGTGCAGGACCTGGTTTTAAAAAAAAAATGACTTTACTTAGGAAAAAAATAGGGAACCACGGATGGATTTTCAGCAATGTCAGCAAATGAGATTTGCATTTTTTAAATGTCCTTCTGGAAGTCGTATGGGTGACTGAAAGGGACCAGATTGGAGATAGGGAGGCTAGGTAAGAGATGGCAATATTCCAGAAAACGGGCCATGAGGGCCTGAATCCGTTTTTACAGGGAAAAATAATCTTATATTCTTTCCACAGCATCTTGAAATCACAGCATGACCTTGATTTTATCAGATTCACTAATTTTTACTATTTCCTTCAACACACAATCAAGTGAAGACAGTGTATTGTTGGTCACCAGTTATCCTCTGAAAATCAGGTTACTGTGGTTTGGCAACCAGGAGTCACCTCTCTTATTCAACTAGCAGCGTATGTCTTCGAGGGTCTGGCACCGTCACAGTTTCTAGAAACAAGCAAGATCCATGTTCTCATAGAACTTACAAAGAGAGCAGATGTTAAAAAAGGAAACAAAAAGTAAACAAAAAAATTTCAGGGCAACAAGAGCTGTGAAAAACAAACAGGGTAGTGAGAGGAAGAATGATGTGGGGGTGTTCTGACTCTGGGGGATTAGGGAGCTGGCATCTGAGTGGCCCTGAATGGAATCTGAGGACAGAGGACTCCAGACAGAAGGACCGCCTGGTTCCCTGCTGAGCCCTTACCTAGTGTTCCTTCAGTATACTTTCTAAAGCTGCAGCTTGCAGGATGACTCACAAAATCATTGTTAACTACACAAAATTCTCTCTAGTGGCACAGAGTTTTAGAAAAATATAATTTAAAGTCATCAAGCGCTTACCTTTATATGCCTTATAGATACCACATATATGCCAAGATTCAGCCCATTGATGTGCCAAGTAAAAATCTCTAAGGACACACGTGATTATAATTTCTCTTCCACATTATATGTCGTTGATATTATGTGACTTCAACACATGATGTGATGAGGAAATTTTGCTAACGTCCTGTCCTCCTTTCCAGGAAAACTGTTTGAATTAACATTGTTCTTGGCAAAGTGTGACCTGTCACATTTTTCCTACAAGAAAGGAATGTGAAATATGTCAGTCTCATCTCTACCTTTAGAGACAAAATTACTTGCTTTTGTATGAGGAATTATTTTGCACTTATTCTGGAAAACCTCAACTGGTTCACCAGAAAGGACAGTGGACTTCAAGAGGATGCACCCAGAAGTAATAATAATTATGATTTTTGTAATAACTAATACTTTTGAGCACATGCTATATGCCAGGCGTTGTGCTAAATGCTTACTTGACTTATTTAAATGTCACAACAATAAAATGGGGAAGGCATCATTATTTAAATTTTGCAGATGGAGAAATTGAGGCTTAGAAAGTTTAAATAACTTGTCTATGACCACATTGTTCCAGAAGCAGAAACTGAACTCAAGCAATCTAATGCCACAGATTCTGCACAGCAAACTGACCATCCCCCAACTATTCCATGCCATTTAGATGGGGATGGTATTGGAATTAAGGGGAAAGTCCTTAGAAGTTGAAAGAAAACCAGCCAAGGAAAGGAGAGCTTTAAGAAGAGGGATTTTAAGAAGTTGTCAATACTGTTACATGACCCTGAGAGTGAAGGCCTTCTTAAATTGTGCATCCCAGGCGCCTCTGTTGTCTCATGCTGTCCTGGTTCTGGGGACACAGAAGTTGTACAAGATGAGGAGAGACTGGGACCCGGGGGAGGACCGCATAGGGCCTTGTGTGTTCTAAGAATTTTGACTTTCACTCAGCATGAGATGGGAAGTCGTTGGAGGGTGCTGAGGAGAGAAACAGCACGATCTAATTTAAGCATTAAGCCCTTTGGCTGCAGGTTGGAAACAGGCTGTAGGAGGGCGAGGGCAGAGCTGGAGGACCAGTTAAGAAACCACTGCAATAATCCAGCAAGAAGTGATAGTAACTTGGAGCAGGTGGCAGTGGGATGGTGAGAAGCAGTCGAATTCTAGATAGACTTTGAAAGTAGAGCTGACAGAATGTGCTGTCAGACCAGATGTAGGATGTAAGAGAAAGAGAGGAGTCATAATGACACTAAAGATTTGACCCTAAGAAACTACCACAGAATGTCAAGGAATACAAAGCCTAACAAAAAGGCCATTGGATTTGGACTTCAGAGCATGCTGGGTGATCTTGGTGAGAGAATTTCCTGAGGAGGGGTGTGGATGGAGGTTGAGCTAAGTCATAAATAAAGCATAAGGAAATAAAAGTAATGAGTATCATCCACTCTTGTGACTGTGTACGGAAAGGAGATTTCTGGGAGCTAGGAAATCCTGGGTCAAGGGAAAGTTGTATATGCTTTTTTAAGATGGGAAAGAATTGAGTGTGTTTATGTGCTTAGGACAAAAAAAATTTTTTTTTTTTTTAAAAAGAAGAGTGATTGAAAACACCTACTAGAGAGGGGGTGATTGAGCAAAGAAGGAGAGATGGGCGTGGGCCTGAGTGCAGCCCACAGCACATGCATGGGTGTGAAAAGAGGAGAAGTTTGAAGGGAAGGAGGAATGTGGCTGTCACTGTTTCTAAGTGAGAGGAACAAGAAATGGAGAGTTCCTGCTGGACAGATTATGCATTTTCTGTGAATTAGGAGATAATATCATAAGTCAAGTGTGAGATTGTTCAGAGTGAGAACAGTGACAATTCTGAATCATCTCTTGGGGCAATGTAGCAGAGGATCTCGAGTGGTGAAGAGAACCCAGCAAAAACTGGAGATCATAAACACGTAGCTGAACCAGCTCACGTGGTTGTCTGAAACAGACCTCCGTGGCCATAAACGGCTTATACAATACAGTTTCCACTCAGAGACGTTGTGGACCTCATCCCCGTTTCTTAAGAACTGATAAAACATGATCTAGAAGACCAAACCCACAGCTTTAACTATTTAAGAAAAAACAGTGCCCAACTTTTCCATTCAAGTGATGCATAGCCTACCTCAAAGCCTAGTGCTAAGATAGGTTTTAGGTCAACGTCAGATTGATCGCACCAAAGACCCCCAAATCCTCTGCCTCTCTCACACATTGTTTTAAAGAATATCTACTTCTTGGGGCGCCTGGGTAGCGCAGTCGTTAAGTGTCTGCCTTCGGCTCAGGGCGTGATCCCAACGTTCCGGGATCGAGTCCCGCATCGGGCTCCTCGGCTGGGAGCCTGCTTCTTCCTCTCCCTCTCCCCTCCTATGTTCCCTCTCTCGCTGGCTGTCTCTCTGTCACATAAATAAATAAAATCTTTAAAAAAAAAAAAAAAGAATATATCTACTTCTGTTCTCAGCCTTGTCCATTTCCTCCTCCAGTTTCTCTGATGACATATATCACACAATTATGAAACTTTTAAATCTCGCCTTTATTTTTTTAATAGAGAGAATGCTTTTTAGTCTTTACCTAAAACATAAATCTTAATAATCGACTGTTTCATTCTTGAAACTTTTCCAGCATACTTTAAGATTTCATCAAGTTTTTCCACTTAAGAAAGAGATAATTAAACGTAGCTGAAAACTGCCTTATCATCGCAGTAGTTGTATAGTTTATTTTTTTCCATTGGACAATGTGCTTAGCAACTTGCACATTAAGCCTTCTATTGAGATTATATTAATATCATAAATATGCAAAAAGGAAACCACTCTGAAAGTTCAAAATAATAGCAATAACCTTTCCCTCATATAAAACCTTTTATCTCAAGATCTCCATGCACTTTTCCAACAAGCATGAGTACCCTGCCCAACCACTTTTGCAAGGGGCCAATTAAAATGCCAACCTCACTTTATCTCCTGATTCAAAATGCTAGTAAGGATCACAAAGCAAACGCCCGACATAATCATGATTTTAATTCTTAATGTTTCCTACGGCAGCATTTATAATCTTTAAGAGGACTGAACCTCTAGTCTGCAAGAAGTCCCAAGTGGGTGTGCCTTCTTTGCTTTATTCTTTATCCATAGCCCATCAGGTGTGATGGGGGTAGGGAGTGGGTGGCTGTAGCACCGGCAAACTCGCACGTTGACCGCGAGAAATACGGAGACACCCATGCACACTGATGCAATCATGGCTAGAAATGAATCAGGGCCCTCGAGACAAGAGCCCATGACTAATGCTCTCTGAGGAGCCCATGGGACGCCTGGCAAACCGGCTATGTCAGGGTCATTACCAAACAAAGCACAGGTGAGCTATGAACAAAAGGAAAAGGGAGGGGCTGATGCATTTGTTTCCAGGGTTTGGAACACGTCATCTTGAGATTATTCCCAGGTAATAATCTTTGGCCTGAATCACCCATGCAAACTCACTGTGATATCTAAGGTGATTTCCTTTCCTTCTCTGGACCTACTTTCCTCATCTCTAAAGATGAGGACATTATACAGTCACATCAGAAAGACTCCTTCCCCTCCCAACACCCTATGAAATACTCATAGTCATTATTTCCTCTTCCCTCAAGAGAAGTAAAAGGTGCCATAGGAGGAAGTGGAGGGAATTGTTCTTCAAAAAGTATTTCAGATGTTCGAGGAAGTATAAGTTCCCTGGCTTGTTTTGGCACTACTCCTTCCATTTGGAACAACAAACCAGCATTAACGACAGACTGGAAGAGCATTTCTCTCTTCATCCTTAAGTCCTACAAATGTCCGGGAAAGGCATTTGACCAACACGTACACACTTCGGTGGACAGAATCAACAGGAGCATTTCTGACAATCTCCGGCCGCCTGGAAATGCCTAATGTGGAGGATCTCTCAGCACAATGGCTAATTCAGTCCAGTCACCACCTTCTGAGACATTATCCCTCCGAGTGTCTTTTTCCTAGAATTGCATTCCTTGAAGAGGAGGTAATCAGAAGGACGTGACCACTGGATGACTCTGGAGACGGACCCGGGCAATCGGGGGTTCCTTACCACCTCCCCTGTCCTTGGAATGTACGTTCTGCCCACCGTTCCCACAGTGGGAACCGTTCCAAGGACACAGCCTTTAAGCACAAAGTGTTGTTGAGACCATTGGGATGGTCTACATGACGAAACCCAGGTAGGGCCTCTCTATAAACTTCTAAGATTATGGCAGTGGTTGTGGAGATCTACTCAAGCCTCAGATGTAAGTTCCCTTGCTCATTAATCCAGCCACCTACCAATCTGGAGCAGTCTGCCTCTTTCTTCCATCTCTCCTTGCCCTCTGTGAATGGCGCCAGTCTGCGCACCAACAATCCCAAGGAGTCATTTATTAAAGAAGGAGCAAAACGCCATAAATATCAGTCTCGTTTTTCACCTGAAGGAGAGGTGATTAAGAAAGATGACCCCCAGCTTCGGTCAAGCCAAATCTAGAACTTTTTTTTTTTTAAGATTTTATTTATTTATGTGACAGAGAGACAGCCAGCAAGAGAGGGAACACAAGCAGGGGGAGACGGAGAGGAAGAAGCAGGCTCCCAGTGGAGTAGCCCGATGTGGGACTCGATCCTGGAATGCCAGGATCACGCCCTGCGCCGAAGGCAGACGCTCAACGACTGCACTACCCAGGCGCCCCCAAATCTAGAACTTTAAAACTATAAGAATGTTTGGTGGAGAGCCAAGGAAGGACCCCTGAGAGAAACCAGCAGAGCTCCCTCCCAGGCAGTGGCTACAGTGCACACGAATGTCCCAAGGTCCCTATTTTGCTTTTAAGAAAGCAGGAGAAGAGGGGTTGTCCCAGACTTTTTCTTTGATTGTTGCCACTGGAAACCAAGTTTTTTCGACTGTGGAGAGCTTCTAAGGTCTTAGCTACTCTCTCCAGGTGGAAGAACAAAGGTTCTATCAAGTAACTGGAGACAGCTGAGCTGAACCAAGCTATAGTTTGATCACATTTCAGGGTTTGCCTGTTACTGATACCACTTTGGTCCCCCCCAGACCATTACTGCAGGGGAAACTTCCTCACAATATCAGGATCCTACCTGGCTCCCAACCACTTGCTCATGTTCTCTGAAAGCTGTGCTGTAAAACAAAAACAAACCCAGACACATCGCATCAGAAAGATGAAGCACCGAAAAACTTTGTAAGTTAAGAGGAAGCAGGTGTCTTGACTAGGGGAGGTTTTAGATTGGGGTGAGAGAGACAGCCATAGAAGAAAAGGAAGTTGCTTCTTTCTATATCCAGAGAAAACGGGAAATTGTTTTGTTGAAGATTTAAACCAATATATCAGGGCAGAACCAGATCCTCCAACTTCATGTTACTCCGGAAGTCTATTGTTCCCGAAGTGTTTTGGCACAGGTGTTTTCCCCTTTCACTTAACATAGTAAGTGTATGTCTAAAACTGACATTTGCAAAACCAACCAGGCTCTATTGACTCCATAAAATAACATCCCTAATGCATTGATGTACAAAAATCTACTTTTTCATAGTACCCTTTCGAAGCACAGTTTTTATAAAAAGTGAATACTCCAGGACACAGGCATAAAAAATTAGTCAAGATACGTGGGGCGCCTGGGTGGCACAGCGGTTAAGCGTCTGCCTTCGGCTCAGGGCGTGATCCTGGCATTATGGGATCGAGCCCCACATCAGGCTCCTCTGCTATGAGCCTGCTTCTTCCTCTCCCACTCCCCCTGCTTGTGTTCCCTCTCTCGCTGGCTGTCTCTATCTCTGTCAAATAAATAATAAATAAAATCTTTTAAAAAAATTAGTCAAGATACGTAATTTAGTGTGGTTCAAAGAAATTGCACATTTACATAGAAAACAAGGACTTTGTATAAAAACTTCATTAATGTGGTTTTACCTAAAATTATATCATTTGCAATTGTGTTCATCCCACAAATGTTGATACATGAACTACTGTGATCTTTATAAATCGAGTCAACAACAATTCCATGCCTTTTATTACCCCACCTCTGTACGAGGCTGAGAGGCACGTTATGCATAGTGCATGTGGGTTTTAACTGTATCCCCCAGTGACCCATGTTCTTTCAGGTCATAAATGGATTGCCTTTGTCTTCTAATGATCCATGTGATCTGTAGCAGAAATTTTCCAGATGGCAACCAATGGAAGGACCAACTACCCAGGTTTGCCCAAGACTGAGAGAGTTTCAGGGATGTGAGACTTTCAGTGTTAAAACTCGAAAGGTCTCAGGAAAACTTGAATACATCAGTCACCTTGAAGGTCACCAATTCCAATGTGTGGAGATTTTTCCCACACCACCAAGTAACTCCAACATCAGCTGGGCATCCTACAATTCAACTTGATCTGATACTCTGTACCCAGAGAGAGTGTCACACCTCACAAGATGAGGGCTCAGTTCTACAAATCAGCACCCCCACTTCAGATGTTCATCGTGAGGCTAGATTGTCACCTGTGCTTCTGACCCACCAGGTATAGACTGGAGGTTCCAGCAACCCCCTGGGTTCAATTCATTTGCTAGAGAAGGTCACAGTACTGAGAAGAACATTTTATCAACTAGATTACTAGTTCCTTATAAAAGGATATAACTCAGAAATGGCCAGATGGAAGAGATGCATACGGCAAGCTACAAGGGAAAGGGCATGGAGCTTCCATGACCTCTCCAACCCACCACTCTCCCTGAATCTCCATATGTTCCCCAAATCAGAAACTCTCCAAATCTCCCTCCTAGCCCTTTGGATTCTTATGGAGGTTTCATTACACAGGTATGATTGATTATATCATTGGCTATTGGAGATGGAACTCCAGCTCCAGCTCCTTTCCCCTCCCCAGAGGTGGGGGTGGGGGGTGAGCAGGGGTGAAAGTTCCAGCTCTACAACCACCTGGCTAGATCCAGCACAGGGCAACCAGCCCCCACCCATCCTCAGGTCCTTCCAAAGTTTACCTCATTAACATAACAAAAGGCACCTAGCTCCATTCCTGTCACTTAGGGAATTTTAAGGGTTTTAAGAGCTCTATGCCACAAATGGGGATTTAGACCAAATATATATTTTATCATAAATTATAATGTGACACTCACATACATGCTTGTCCTCTCTCTTCTTCTCTCTCTCTGTCTCTCTTTCTCCCTCTCTCCTTTGCCATCCCATCACAGTCTCTTAGAACCATAACCTAGCTTCCTGGTAGATCTAGGTCTAAGTTGCCAGCTTTGCCATGACTTTTTAAAAAATCTTGAACGCATAATTAAACTTGTCCAGTACTGCTTCCTGATTTGTGAAATACTAAAAACTATTAGGTCACGACAACTGAGAAAATGCCTGACACATTCATCCCATTTTCTATACGTTAAGCATGATTCTCTCACAGTTATGCAGTTAGGGACACTTCAGACTTCCAGTGCTCTGGTCTGAGTGAGACCAATTTCTGTCTACTCAGTGAGCTGGCTGGGATTAACCCTTCCACCACCACAGGGCATTTGCTGGGCCATAAACAGAGCAATCCTTGGTCCTTTAATTGGTAGAGAGCCAAGAAATGAGTAGAGCGGAAGCAACATCCTGTTTACCCAGAGCATTTTCAGTTTTTCTGCCCCAGTCTCTTCAACCAAGACCCTTGCATTACTGTTTACATATGCAACACACACACACACACACACACACACACACACACACGATTTTATACTGTTGAGAAGGCAGAAGCCAAATAAAAATGGTTTAGCTCTGTTTCCTGACAATTTAGGAAGTATGAGGAAAATGATGTGGCACTCAAGAGGAACTAAACAATTGGAGAGACAGAGCCAGGGCTGGAGGAGGGGTAGTACTGGGAAGAGAATGTGCAGAAAGGAGACATTATTGCCCCAGGGTTCCTGCTAAGAGCAGCTAGGAAGTCCCACCATTCCGTATGCGTGACCTCCTGGTAATTTCCCTGGGGAGTCCCCCGTTGGAGGACCTTTACCCCCAGATTCAAGAGGAAGCTGAGCTAGGTACATTCCCAAGCAGGGGTGCTGGGTGGGCGGTGACCTAAAGACAGGCTGGGACAAGTTTCCAGGCGAGTTTCCCCTTCCTGCTCTGACAGCCACAACCATGAGCTCAGCCAGGAGGAGGGGGGATGCTGGGCCAGGGACTGTTGCTGGTATTTTCCTTTGTCTCTCAGCTTCCTGTGTTTGAAATGAAGGAATCTGAGGCTTTCTGTGACCACTCTTGTTGTCTGGGATTCTTTCCTCAAGAGGTGTTCATGAATTCGTGAGGATTGCCAGGAAACAGTGTGAGTCATGGCTTCTGAGCAGACAACATTAGGTTTTAGAAATTCCCAGAGATATGACTTGTTTATAAGAAAGGAAACAGCTATTCTGAGCTGCCAGGAGAAGAGGAAAACACTGCTCACTTTTTTTAAATGCCATGTTGAAAGGTCATCCCAGTGGCCGGAGTGTCAGCAAGAGCCTGGTATAGACACTGATGTTAGCAGTTCATTTGTCTACATTTTAGAGGATATTTTGGGGCTTGGCATTTAAAATGCAAGACCCATGGCGTTGCAATTCCACTCTTCATCTGAAACCCAGAGGCAGGAGCAGGCCACGGGCAAGCTGAGGGGTTGTCAGGCCTGGCTGAGGGAGCACAGCCTGCTCCTTCATTTGGAGGGACAGATGCCCGACGAGGCCGCACTTCTGACGACTTCCTAACTTCATACTCCTCGAGCAGGCCGCTGAGTTTCATTCCCATGTAGGGCAAGCAAAATTTCCTGCCCCCTCCTACCATCTCCAGCCGGGAAGCGCCAGAACAGGAGAGTACTGGGAGAAAAGTATATGCACTTGACTTACATGTTAACGGGAGCCCCCAGGAGAAAGATGTAGATCCAAGGAAGTGCCTAGGCCTAAGGGTTTCTGCTCTGGCTTGAACAAAGAGTAGCCATCGGCCCAAAGTAGCTATATTTAACAAGAGAGTAGAGGAAGCCAGCTGTTTTAACAAGGTCTGTTTGTAAGAATGTATCTCAGCCGGGGAGGCCCCTTCTCTGACGACCACTGTTTCTTTCCTCTGATACAGGAGGTCAACTTCGACCTGGGAATGTTATCCCTGGCTTCTAAGAAGAAAAAGAAATGTCGAATTGTTCTTCTTGCGTCTGCTGTTTTCAGCTCGAAGTAATCAACATGGCAAAGCCGCCTATTTGGGGGGGCGTGTCCTGAACTCTTTCTACATATTCCATGCCGCCCCCTCATGTCTTTTCTTCCTGGTGTGAACAACTGTGATGTCAGCTGCCAAGACCTGAAAGAATTGTTCAAAGCTACCGACTTTGGAGGACGTGCCCAAGGAGAGGACCTCAGGGGGATTCCCTCCCACAACCTTCGCTTCGGCGTCGCCCTCTTTCTTGAGCGTCGCGCTGGGCACCGAGGAAGTCAAGCGCACAACGGCACAGGGTACACATCTGCCACTGTTAGCAGAGCCAGCCTGCTGCCCACAGAGATTGATTTGCAAGGAAAAAATAATCCACCGAGTATTCACGGATTCAACAATAATTAACCCAGGTGATAGTTTCATAGACGCCACGTTTGATAAAATCAGCACCGTTTCCTAATTATAAAGTAAACGATTAAATAAACTGGAAGGGCCCTTGATTGTGATAAAGCTGCTCTTGGCTTAAAATATATAAAGATTATATTTAATAGGCAAACACTGGAAATCTCCAAAATCAGGACCAAACACAAAGAATGTCCTCTAGTATCATCACTTTAGATTCTCTGGCTAGGGCAGTAAGTTGTGAAACAAAAGCGTTCAGTTCGGTGAATTAAAATACTTATGTACTCGAAAATCACATAAGTCTGTAACTGGGAAAACCAAATAAATTAGTTAAAAGTGTTCTTAATTAATAATGAGCCATAAAGTGACTTGGAATAAGAGAAATACTTAAAAAGGAATAGTATTCCTATGTACTCTCAAAAACCAGAGAGATGAAATAACGGAAAAGAAGCTATTCCAATAGCAACAAATATAAAATACCTACAAATTCAATGAGAAATGGATTAAAAAGCTTAAAACCTTCGTCAAGAGGTTTTAATAATTAATAGGAAGAGTTACATTTTTACTAGATGGAAAAATTCAACGTAAAGATGCCAAGACTTCTTAACCTTAAATTATTAAAATAATTCCATCCAAAACTGCAACAGGACTTTTCTTGGAAGTCATTAGAATTGGCACTAATTCCCAAGCGTGGTGCCTTACCTTATAACAAGGGTTCAAAACTCTAAACAGGAAAAACTACCAAAACATGTTCTTCGGGATCAATCCTGTCAGATACCAGAACCTTTTGAAAAACATCCATAATTAAAACTATGAGTCTGATATAAACAGAAGAACATAAACCAAAAGAAAGTAATCAGAAGCCCTGGGACAGAGCTTGTTATGTATGTGAGTCACATTTATAGACAGCCGTATAGTTTACGGAGCTGTCTACCTGCATTCTCTTTTATGCTTCAAAACCATGCGATGAAACAAATATTGTTATTATTATCCCAATTTTTTTTATGAAGTGACTGATATTCAGAGATTAAGTGACTTGCCCAACATAATAAAACCAAGATGAACTTCGACTTGGACCCAGATTTTTTGACCTCCCAAAGCAGGGCTCTTTTTACTGTATTCTTCTTACAAAGTAATCATGAATGGCCTTTTTTTCTTTCTCCTTTTTTTTTCCCCCAACGAGAAAGAGTGTGAGTGGGGGTGGAAGGGAGAGAGAGAGAAAGAATCTCAAGCAGACTCCCCCCACTCAGCTTGGAGCCCAAGACGGGGCTTGATCTCACAACCCTGAGATCATAACCTGAGCCAAAATCACAAGTTAGATGTTTAACTGACTAAGCCACCCAGGTACCCCTTTCCTTTTTTTTAAGCAATGTTGAAATTTGGGGGAAGAAATCTAGACTTGTCCGCAACGCCACACACCTCTCCTTTAAAAACAAAGCAAAACAAAAACAAACAAACAAACTAACTGTTCCTGTCTAAAGATTTCAATACTGAAAATCAAATCATGGAAACCTTGACCAAAAAATCCATAGAGCTAGGAGGCTGGAGTGATGTCTGTGATGGCCTCTCACTGAGCCCACTCAAGAAGTAGGGAGTACAGTGCTTCCCACTCACTTCTGTTCCCAGTCCATGCAAACCCCATCCACTGCAGATGAATTTCCCATTTTTATGAAGTTGTAGAAGCCCCAGAGTGAAGGCAAAACTCTCCAGGAAACCACGAGGAAAAGAAAATATAGTCAATCCCCTTCTGGGGAAGGATAGGATGACCAGAGAATGACCAATTGGGAACATCTGTTTAGGAGTAAGAACCAACATAAAAAACAAAACACATTAAGCAACTAATACATACAATTAATTCAGTGTGTCCTAATGCATGTAGCAACTATTCAACTCTGACATTGTAGCAAAAAAAGCAACGGTAGGCAATAAACAAACGAGAGCCTGAAATGAATGGGCACGATTGATCGTCTTCTAGTGCACCTTCATTTCCATACAGTACATTGTACTTTGACAACTCCTGTATTGGACTGCTTAAAATTAGTTAGCCCTTTAAAAAAATAAAATAAAATAAAATTAGCTCTCCAAATACCCTTTAGATAAGAAATCGGAAGCTACAAGAGGTTACTCAGCTCCTATTTGACAGAATAGGATGGACACAGGTCTTCTCTTCAGTTACGTGGGCAGAACTAAAAGTTCAACTCAGGTCTGGTGACTCAAAAGCGGGGAAGTGTGTCGTCTCGTTGGACAGCGTCCTGTGACTTGGGGATGCTGACTGGATCTTGTAGATGTGAAATCTCAGGAGGTGGAAAAGGACCCCAAACAGGTTAATTAATGAAACAAACACTTGTCGCACGGAACCAGGAGGGGATGGTGTGCATGACCCATGTGGTGAGGCATTTCAGGTGGCAGGAAGCTCTGGGCGCCCTCCTTGACCTCACCCCACACCCCTCACCGGCGGGAACGCCGCTCCTCTGAGCGCAGAGCGCGGCGGGCTGGTGGAGAGAGGGGTGTGCTTGCATGTGTGAGAGGTGCGGGCAGATGGGCGGTTGTTTACGGAAACCAGGAAATCCCAAAAACTAAAGTGAGGCAGAACAATTCATTTAACTTCTTTGAGCCCAACCTTCCTTTGTGTAGAATGGAAATGTCTTTCCTCGTCCTCTCTCCTTTTCTTTTTCAGGATGTCAGAATAATAAAACAGAAAAAAACTGTGTAAAGTTCATTGGTACCTCAGGGATACGTGTCATAAAATGACAGTCTTATTGTCACCAGATATCTCATGACTTCAGCTGGCTCTGGCTCTTTGCATTTCCCTTTCGGCGGGGAACTTTGCCATCTTTACATTTAACACATCTCCGTGCAGGGAGCGGCGCTATTAGGCTGGTACTTTGACAACCACATCGACAAGAGAGCAGGATATATGACATATAAAGGTGAAAGGACAGTGACGAAGGGGAGCAAATGAGCTTTTAAACAAGCCTGACACCATCCAGCTAGTTTTCATATTGCTTCCTGTGAAAAATCTTGACATGCTGGTACATTGCTAGGAGTTATTTCTTCATATAACTGGGTATAGTGGCCTAACATTATTTGATCTTGTAGAGTGTTATCTGGGACTACAGACTTATTTTATTTTAAGCTCAATGACATTTCATCAACAGTTAACACAGCATGAGTAGCTAAAACTCACTTCAGTTCGGTACAAGAGGCCCCAGGATTTTGCTGCTTTTTTTTTGTTTGAATAGATAACTCTCTGACAGTCTCTATTTTGGTTAGTTTCTGTTTTTACCCACCTTTGTGTGTTTTGAGCCACATTTTTTTTAGTCCAGTATTACATATTAGTTTATTTATTTCACCACAAGTTTTATTTATTACCTGTAATAATGAAAATTAATTCACTTCATTTGCCCACGTCATCTACATCCAAAAAGGCAAGATGTTCTTCTCCTGGTCGTGCTTAGCCGGAGTACAATGGAAAGGAGATGGGGACAGTCATTAAGGATTCTCTGGGAAGGTTCCATGCTGACACATCTCGACCCTGGGCTAGAAGAACAGGGCTCAAACACAGGCAGGGCTCGTGTTGAACCCTCAGCAAATTCTCTTAATCCGAGACTGAGCCCCCCATGGTGACTGGAATTTTATAATGCCTTCTGGAAACACAAAAACTATCCATCTTAATCTCAATTCAGCTACTGAGTCTGTGGTCTTTTCTACTTAAAGCCACAAAATTGTTTACGTCCTAGTTGTAGTTTAATTTTGTCTTGTTTTAAGCTCTCTTACTTGATTTCTGCCCAATCAATAAGATAGGCCATACATTCAATCTGCTTCTGTCATCAAGACAGCTGAAAATCCTGCTGATTTTTCAATTTACTATGAGTAAGTTCAGCCTGTATGGAAACTCAGCCCGCTTTTCATCAGCTCTGTGACAGCTTTCTCATCTGTAATATGAGAAACCACCCACCTAGGTTATAGAGTCATTGGAAGAATTACATAATAAACAAGACTGCATTGTATTTGGTGATTGGCAACATGCATTTTCTTAATAAAACAAGAACAGCATATGCCTCTGAGAAGAGAGACGCCAGATTCTTGGCTGCTCTATTGCAGCACGTGGTGGATGCTTGACAAGAATTCTTCAATCAAGGTGATCGTATTAATTAATAAGGATAAGTATTGATTATTTGCAGTTCTGTACTAATTATAATTTAGCCTTTCCTTTAAAAAAGTTTTTATGGAAGTATAACATGCGTACAGAAAACAGGCTAAGTGTTGCCGTGTGATGAATTTTCACAAACGAACATACCCGTGTAACCAACACTCAGCAAGAAACAGAGTATTTCCAGCATCCCAGAAAGCGTCCTTGTGTGTCCCAGTCCAAGCATTGGAAAACCCCAAAGAAAACCGCTATCCTGACTTCTAACGCTGGAGATGAGTTTTGCTTGTTTCACCGGTTTTTACACCTGGAATTACGCAGTATCCTACAGTATCGGTACAGACTTTCCGAAGCTTACTTAAGCTTCCCAGGTAAAGAAGGTCTAAGCCCTGAAGAAGTTTATCTTTTCTAGGCTGACTTGAGGAAGGAGGGCAGGAGGAGGGTGAGAAGTAGGGAACCATACAATTTGTCATCCAAACCAGAACACCTGTGACAGTGAAAAGAGGTGCTGTTCACAATGATGAGGGGACCAAAGGCATACACAGTGACTGCGTATGTAACGCCCTGGTGAGAAGGAATGGTAGAAGGCAGCGGGGACACACTGGCAGGGAAAATCTATCTTCAAGGTCATGAGACAGAATCCCCTCACATCGCCTGAGATGTCTGCCAGACTGGGGGCTAGGGGCCCATTTCCCAGACAGTGCGGTCACTGGTAAAACTCAGGTCAACATGTATTTACTGAGTTCCGGCTCCATGCAAGGCATCACAACAGCACGAAGATAGTTCAGGCACTGTCCCTGTCCATGCAAAGCTAACGTCGAATAGTGGCTAGAAGACAAGTTTATGAACATGTAAACTGTAAGGAATCTGCCAATGGAAATATACAAAGTACTGTATAGATTCCAAGGACATATACAAAGTGTTCCAAGGGATGAGAGGTCATGTCCATTGGTAGACATGGAAAAGGCATCATGGGGGAGGTAGCAGTTAAGAGGAATTAGATACTACTCCAAGGTTCCCATCTGTGACTACACATTAGAATCTCCTGGGGAGCTTTTCAATACCCAGGCAGTACCCCCAGACCAATTAAATCAGAATCTCTGGGAACAGGATCCAGGCCTAAGCTCTCCCAGGTAATTCCAGTGAAGAATCAAGTTTGAGAACCCCTGTTCTAAAAAGGAGGGTCTAGGCGTTGGCTGACAGGAGAGGTAGGAAAGAGAGGAGACCGGAGAGAACAGCCGTTAGTTAGAATATTCCATCTTTGATGGGCACACAGAGAAGAATCATCCCCTGGGAATTAAGTATGGAGGAAAAGCAGCAGGGCAAAAATAATTTAACCCCCTTCAGGAAAAAAATTAATTAATTATGAAACCATTTGCTAAGGCCAATAACAGGGATGGATGGGCAAAGAATGCACTGAACATCAAGGGAACTCAGAGTGGTAATAAATCCATCATAAATCGTGCGAGCCGTCTGATAACTCCTGTCCCTACATTAGCATCCCATTAAGCTGCTATTAGGGAGAGCAAGCTGAATGAAACTGCTTCCTGGCTTAGCATTTGCAGTGGCAGAGTTAACAAGCTGCAAGCTTTCACTGGCACCTTTAAGGGCCTGAGCTCCATTTGTAAAGAATGCTCAGAGGCCCCAGACCTTGACCTATCACGCTTATGCTGGGAGAGTTTGGGGGGGCCAGAATTAATCACAGCAGGGACACAATTTACTGATCAATACCAGCCAATTAGAAGGCTCCCTGCAGTGGAGAGTTCCCTTGGAATGCCAGATGACCTTTGCCCTTGACTTTTTGTGGGGGCAGATGCTGCTTTATCGCAGCTACCGATAAGGATGGTTTTGGGGGTGCGCAGCTCATTTCACATCGTGCCAACCCCACCAGAGCATCCCTAGGCTGAACTTCTTTAGGACTTAGGCACAAGCCACCTGCCAGTGGAAGACAGGGATGGAAATTATATCAGTAATAAATTCACAGCCAATGTGCCACTTTTCCCGTGAACTCAGCCGTGACCTTCAAGAAGCCATTGACAACAACTGAAAGTAACAACTCAATCTTTTCAGTGAATTTGCTAATATGTTTCTCTCCTACTCTGCTGCTTCTGCTATGTGAGAGAGGAGATTCCGGGTCCTGGAGCACCACCAGCGGTGGCCGGATTGTTGTCACATCAATTTGCTGATGGCCTACGGTGGAACTGCCTAAAGGAAAAAGTCCTAGTAGCTACCATTGTGTCCTCTGATCTGGCTCAAAGACTCAGACCCAGGACCTTCCAGCCTCCCTTGTATTTATGCGGTAGCTGTTTGCCATTACTGTTCAGAATTGGGTCAGTATTTTTTTTTTAATCAATTTTCTAAGATTTTGGCTGCAGAGGTGATATTCCCTAGGACACAAAAGTTTAGAACAAGAAAAATAACTAGAAGTTTATTATTTCTTTTTCTGTCATTTACTTTTTATTTTTTATTATAAGGAGAACAATCTACTGTTTAGAGCATTTTCTGGAAACTCTAGGGCTTCAGGCATATGGCCCCAATCTCCTCTGGGCTTCATCTCCTCTTGAATGATTTTAGTCATGGTTTCTTCAGATGCACACCTAAGGGGCATTTTTTCAACTCTCCTCCTAAGTAATGCCCTGCTTCCTGCCCCTAAAGACTCGTGGTTTCAAAGTAAGAAAGATAAAACAAAGTTTTGAGCTGACTTTAGTTAAGCAAAGCCCTGGAGCAAATCATACTGTGATTTCCACCCCCACTTACCCCAATCCACAGATCTTTTTATTTAAGTCACGCTTGATATAAACAACTATCAAAAATACCCTGGAAGGGAAAAAACACACTTTTGAAAGGTCAGTCTAGGAGTCATGAATGGTATGTTGGGGATAGCATCATAGATTTTGCCTTGGAGAGGTAGGAGGGGGACAGTTTCATGAACTAATGATGCGTGTGGAATAGACTCAAGAATATTGGAATATTTACATGCACCACTTGGCAGGAGCCACCCTCTTTCTGTCTCTGCTTTCTCTCATTCAAGTATTAACCAGGCTCAGCCCTGCTTAGCTTCCGAGATGAGGCGAGATCAGGTGCATTCAGGGTGGTACGGCCATAGACCTGTCTCAGCCTTCTCATCCACTGAATCCGTAAGCGACTAACTTGAAGCCCTTCCCCAAACGTGCAACATTCAACCCCGTATCATCTGACCTGAGGGATGACCTCTGCCCCTGTTCTTTACCTCCATTCAAAGGGACAATTGTCACCTTCCTATCTCATCTACAAGCTTTGCAGTGTCTGCTCTGCTACAGTCTTGCCAAAAGCGTTTTTAGCCTGAATCTTACCATAAGGAAAAAATTCAGACAAATCCAAATCAAGGGACATAGATGTGTGTGTGTGTGTGAGTGTGTGTGTGTGTGTGTGTATGCATGCGCATAAAAGTGGCAAAGTGTTTTAAAAAATCATTGAGTCTGGTGAAGATTATCAGGATTCTATTACTTTTTCAGCTTCTCTGTAAGTTCAACATTTTTTCAGAAAACACCAGGGGCACCTCTTATTGACAAAACACTCAGTCCGTTGCCGTTAGTGGTCCACAGATTAACTATGGTATTCAAAAACTTTTTCATACTGATATTTGGCACAGGAAGTGAAGCAGATCATTAAACTAGTTTTTAACAAATTCGGAGGTTCTTCATGAAAATCTAAATTCCCCTTTATCAGGAAACAGTCCCTCAAAGGAAAATAATCCATGTTCTCAAAGAAAATAGTTCACCAACTTCCTCATGAAGAGAATTTAGAGAAAGATCTTCCTTCCGTGCTAACAAATCCTGTTTAAATTACCTCATCAAAAGACAGAGAGTTCTGGAAATGAACCGAATCAAAAAAGATGACAAAATGGCAAATTTTCAGGAGGAAACCACTTCTCCAGATACGGGAAAATTTCAGAAGTAATTTTATTAACTACGTTAACTAGCGAATAGGTTTTCTGCAATGTGAATGACACCAAAAATGTATAATTGGCTTATTTTTGTCTAAGAAATTTTAGACTAAATTAATATTTTAAATTTCTTGATTTAAGGTGGCCAGTTATGTATGTTTATATGTATACCTACACACCCGAATACACACACATGCACACACATATATGTAACATAGCACATGGATAAATCTAAATACAGATTATTAGCTTTATTTGCCACATTGTTTACCATTTTTTGTGCCCAAAAGAAGATTCTTGTATTTTTTTTAAGATTTATTTATTTATTAGAGAGAGACGGGCACCCACAAATGGGGGAGGGGCAGAAGGAGAAGGAGAGAGAATCTCAAGCAGACTCCCTGCTGAGCAACAGAACCTGAGATCATGACCGGGGGCAAAATCAAGAGTCAGCCACTTAACCGACTGGGCCATCCAGGCACACCTGTGCCCAAAGAAAGATTATTACAAACTAACAATATCTGTAATGAATTATATTTGATGGTATCAACAAAATAATAGACAAGCTTGATAAAATTTCATACTCTAATGCAAGTATATCTAGGCATTTACATATATTTATCTATATATTATATATGTCATTATATATTTATGTTTGTTTAATTTAGCGTTTTTATTTTTATATGAAATTGCCTAATAGTTCCTATCTTAAGAAAGCATTTAAAAGGTATAAGAGAGAAAAGATGACTGAAGGATGAGACCGTCACAACTGTGTGTCTATAAAAGGAAAATATTCGGCACTATCACGTATTTACAACGTGATTAACAAAGCTAATAATCTGCATTCAGAAGCATGCGACCCATGTAGCACAGGCTATGATCAGAATAATAATTATGAGTAACTTGTCCTCAGTGCTTATGGAGTGCCAGGCACTCCTTTAAATACTTTGTATATGTTATGCGTCTCATTCAATCCTCATTTACAGAGGAAGTTCCTGAGACTCAAAAAAGTTACACGACCCACACAAGATGACACGTTTGATAAGCGGTCAAGCTGAGGTCCAAATGCAGGTGTCCCACTTCAGACCCCACACCCACCGTCATTCCAGGCACCACCTCGAAGCTGTACTTACCAGTGGCTACGAGTGGCCCAGGATGAGAAAGTGAGTGAGGACACGCTTGCGCGTCACATCACATGACAGAAGCAGTGTAACTTCCACGGTCCGCGTTTGTTTCCCCGACAGAGCAGCCAGCATAAGCCAGAAACCACACAGAGCTGCGTGCGGCAGGGCAGCTCCGCTTCCCGGGATTCTAGTACTCAGCCTCCGAAAGGCACCACTGACACTGACACGGTGGGGAAGCGGCAGACGGAGGGGGCCCCGGGACCAGCATCGTGCTGGGAGAAACCCCAAGTCCTTCTCCTCTCGGAGAAGTGGCACGTAGCCGAGAAGGGGAACGCGGGACCTTTGTCATCACAGCCTACACGCTGCATCAGGCTGAACGCAAGCCGTCATTTCGGAAACCTGGGACTCGGCGCCACGTTGCCTCTGGCAACACATTCCCCCTCCTCGACAAGAGCATCAGTGTGACCGTTTAAGTATGAAAAGGGCTATTTTTTAGGAAAAGTATTTTTAAACCGATCTATCATTTCCGACAAGCCCTATCTACAAAGTGGCTGCGTGTCAGGTCACTTGGATTATTTTAATCGGTTAAAAAGAAAAGCTAACATAATACTTTTGGACACTTCAGACTTCTTTCCTTTGCTTTGGTGACATTCTGTTCTTTTCTTCCCCCTGGGCTTCATCTCTGTTCAAAAGCAAAATTTTAAATCCCGCAGGTAGAGACTGAGGCAACTTCCAGGTTGTGCACAGCACCGAGCTCCCCTCAGGAGAGTCTTGGTTCTGTTTTTGTTTTGTTTTGTTTTGTTTAAAGATTTTATTTATTTATTCAACAGAGATAGAGACAGCCAGCGAGAGAGGGAACACAAGCAGGGGGAGAGGGAGAGGAAGAAGCAGGCTCATAGCAGAGGAGCCTGACGTGGGGCTTGATCCCATAACGCCGGGATCACGCCCTGAGCCGAAGGCAGATGCTTAACCGCTGTGCCACCCAGGCGCCCCCCTGGTTCTGTTTTTTAATGCACATTTTAAAGGCAACAACATAATAAACTTTGACCTTTAAAGTCTTCAAATAAATCAATTAGCAAGAGAAAGGACTAGGTAGTGAGCAGAATGGGGAAAAATCAAAGAAGGATAGGAAGCCCAAGAAAAGTCTTCAAATGCAGTGTGTGAGTGTGTGTGTGTGTGTGTGTGTGAGTGTGAGTGTGCATGTTGTTCTTTTTAAGCTAGCAAATGTTGAGGTAAAAATCTAAGAAACGAGAAAAGTGGTAAGCTGCTTTTAAAATTATTTTATAAGGCAAAGATTGTTTTTATTTATATGACAGAGAGAGAGAGAGCACAAGCAGGGGAAATGGAAGAGGGAGAAGGAGAAGCCCACTCCCCACTGAGCAGGGAGCCTGACTCGGGGCTCCGTCCCAGGAGCCCCGGATCAAGACCCGAGCTGAAGGCAGATGCTTAACTGACTGAGCCACCCAGGTGCCCCACAAGACAAAGATTCTAAAGCAAGCAAAAGGAGAAAGGAATTCTAAAACTCAGCGCTGCTCTGTGTGGCACCTGTGTATGCCATGAAGCTCTGACTTCCACCGCCACCTTGCCTGTGTCTTGTCATCTGGGTTCTCCGTCCTTAGCTGCCAGGAGGAGGTTGTGATGCTTCCTCTAGTTCTCTTCGTTCTGGTCTTTCTTCTTCAGTTTTCCTCCTCCTTCTCTTCCTTCGCCTCTTCTTTCTCCTTCTCCTCCTTCCTTTGCTTGTCATTTCTGTTGGGTGGAGGGTCTTTTCTGATTTGCTTACAAACATTGTTCCTTTTCCTGGTACAAATGATATTTTGTTTGATCAAAGTCAGATCAGTGAATTAAAACTCTCGTAACTGAAGTTTCTTCCACTGAAATCTACAGTGGAGCCCCCAGGATACTGCAGTGAACATAGGAGCAAAGTCAAAGCCAACACAAGATGCGTCCGGTTGCACCCATCCCTGAGTACTTCTGAGACAGGTGACATGATGGCTTAAATTCACTATGAAATATAAACAGCTAATGTCAAATATTTTGCTGAAGCAGAAATTGATGAAGGGGAGGGCAGAGGTAGGAAAGGGTGAGGAGCCCTTTAAGAAGGGAGCTCTCAGTGGAGGTAAAATATATGCAGAAAAAAAGAGGCTCAAGCACTGAAGAGAAGCTGGGCCTGGGTTTCTATTTTGTCTTGACCTTGCCCTACCCTTCAGTGCTTAAATGTGTGAAACTGTCCAGTTATAGTCATTCAAAATCAGAGAAAATAAACACCCATCTCAGAAAAATAGGAAGCATCTACAGAATGCCAGGCAGTCGGGGCCTAATCGAGCCTCGACTTCCCTCCCCGACTCAGCTCCTGAAAGCCCACCCAGCCTACCTCACCTAGGAAGCTGGGCAGAACCAAATTTCCACATTCATCATAAGACAGTCGTCGGGAGCTCCCCCACCTCTTGTTCCCTGAGCAAATGGGCATTCTTGTGTGGCTTTTTTGTCTTAGGGACTTTCAACATTGTCCAAAATGTAATGGCCTTATTTTTCACTTTTCCTGTGTAACTCCAAAGTCCAGGGCAGGAAGCGATTCGCTATCCGCTGAGCGCGAATTTGAGTGTTGCCCTCTCTGGGGTGACCGTTGGTTTGTGAAACCAGAGTGTCTCACTGAGATTCTGCCCCTCCCCCTCTTCGTGCTCTCTCTCGCTCTAAGATAAATAAATAAATCTTTTTAAAAAAATCCTATAGGGGCGCCTGGGTGGCAGAGTGGTTAAGCGTCTGCCTTCAGCTCAGGGCGTGATCCCGGCGTTCCAGGATCGAGCCCCACGTCAGGCTCTTCCGNCGGTTTGTGAAACCAGACTGTCTCACTGAGATTCTGCCCCTCCCCCTCTTCGTGCTCTCTCTCTCGCTCTAAGATAAATAAATAAATCTTTTTTAAAAAATCCTATAGAAGGGCCTACAACTATTCCCATTTACCAATGATAAAACTGCGCTGCAGTGACCTTGAGCTACTAATTAGTGGAGATAATAGGATATGAACCCAAGCAGTCTGCCTTCAGAAGCTTTGAACTTAACCATATGCTAGAGTGCCTTTCTGTGTGCTCCCAACCACAATATAATGCCCCCACGTGACTCTTTTACAACAGACCAGAAGCTCTCACCTGCAGCTTGTATTCACAGTCATTCACCTTCGTATAAATGCCAAGGCCAGGCCTGTAGGAAGACGCTCAATGTATTTGGAAGCAGTACATGGAGAAGCTTGTCTAGCGGGACACAGAGCAACCTCCCGCAGCTTCCCGTTATCTGTCCGGGCTCGCGGCTATCTACAACGCCACAGGAGAGATGCACCGAGCGAGGCTCTCCGATGTGATTTGGTATCGATAGAAGTTCGTGTTTGCGTATGTGGACCTTATTTTGACTTGAGGAGATTTCGGTAGCATTTACCTGGAGCTAACATGCCTCTTCCAATGGTTTTTAGACCATTAAATGGATGGCTTATCTCATCTTCACCAGAAAGTCAGTCTCTCTCTCTCACATACACACACACACACACCCCTACATGCATACACACACGCTCACACACACACGCACACGCTCCATCTGCTTCCTTCTTGATTAAAATTAGACTACACTAGGCACAGTTCCCAAACATCCCAGACANACACACACACACACACACCCCTACATGCATACACACACGCTCACACACACACACACACGCTCCATCTGCTTCCTTCTTGATTAAAATTAGACTACACTAGGCACAGTTCCCAAACATCCCAGACAGGATAGCTGACCCAACACCTTTACTCCAAGCCTGCATTCTTATTTCTTAAAGAGAACCAAGCTTGGAGATGAAATGGGAGCTTCCCCCGTTGCCTCCCCATGTTCCTACCCTGGCGGACTGTCCTGGTTCTAAGCGCACACGTTGCTCAGCCTGGCTATTACTGAAGCCCGGGCGACTTTCAACCCAGAAGAAAGCTATAGCATCGCCCCACGTACATCAGCAAGGCAGTCTTGATTGCCATTCAGTTGGATACTCCTGGTGACGATACTTTTAAAAGTGACTGCAGCCCCCTTTAGGAAATTTCAGATGTATTTGGAATACAACCACAGAACACATTTTGTAAACTTACATTAACAAAGCCATTTCTGTACCAGCTATTGCAATGGACCAGAGTCTGCTTATTTCCGAAGTCCCAGGGTGGCTTAAGAATATTTGTCTCATTATCCCCATTATTTTCCCCTCCAGGGAACTGTCCCTAATAAACTTTGCTATGTCTCTTCTCCTGGCTAGTTTTAATATGAGCCAAGGGAAAGATTTCAGGAGAGCACAAGTTCTTTTCTGCCTGGGCTTGCAAAATTTGCCTTTTGCTGCAGAGGTATCTGTTAGTAATGATTGAGACAATCTGTGCAGCGTGAGACAACTTGTCGAGAGGTTGCTCTGAAAAGTTCCTCTTCCAAGGTGCATTGAACCGTTAGTGCCTTTCTATGATAACTAGATCTTTAATTCAATGACCACAGAACACTAGATGATGCCTTCTCACTAGCATGACGATCCCAAAGTATCCCTTGCACCTTGGAGCCAAGAGGACCTTGAGAACTTCAGGCCCAAAACTATAAATATTACCTGAAGCACTACTTGGGGTTCAAGTACCATTTCAAGTTCTCACCTCCCTTGCGGGGGCCCAGGATGATTGAGTTTGATAAAGATCCTCTTTGAGAGAACTAGAATCCCTCAGCACTCCTTATGTGCCCGAGAAGACCTCAAATCTAAGCCAAATTTTCAGGAGGCCGAGAACCTCCAAAAACCCCTAAATTGTTTCTCTAACCCACTTGTCCTCTTATCTTTCTGCTTTAGTCTGAGAATAAGATCAGCAGGGTTTCCAGCTAGAGATTTAGAGTAGCCTGGATGTGAACAACTGAACCAATGGGCTCGTGACAAAACCGGCATTATCTTTGGGTGTCCCATTTGTTTTGTAGCTCTACTTGCCAACATGTTAACTGATACCTAAGGCCAACCTGCTCAAGCCAGGGATTACAGACTCTAAGGGGTATATGGTGACACCCCAGAGGAACAAGAAGCCACAGGATAAACATGGTACATTTTCCTGGAATGCCAATAATAGAGGAAATGCCATTATTTTAGAGCATTACAAACTAGGGTAGAACGCAAACTTGGAGTACAATGTAAAATTCATGGACTTTTAAAATAAATCTTAAAACTGCAAATAAATTTTGAGCTCAAGGCAAGAGCTTCCAACTCCTTCCCCAGATCTCAGGGGGTCTAATGTTTATTTCCCTCCTCCATTACAAACATTTTGATGGGTATTTGAGAAAAAAACTGTCTTAATATACCTCTCCTAGAGCCCACAGGCATTTTTAAGATACTCCTAATGAAAAAAAAGTGAATTAAGGAAGAAATACAGAAAAAAAGAAAAGAAAAGAAAGAAGAAGTACTTACAGGAGTCTTCGTGTATTTATGGCATTAGTCCTGAAAACACCTTATTTTATGAAGGTGGAAATCTGAGATCCAGAAAGTTTGACTCATTTACCCAACATCACGTGACTCTATATGGCAAGTCCATGGCAGGCAATGAGTAGAAACAATGAGATAAGGAGAGACTTTTCCAAATCCCCCATGTCATTGCCCACAGTCAACCGTGCACCTCACCTACATGGAAGAACCATCTGGATTTATGCCAATTGAAGTCTGGCTGCAGCACTGCCAGCCTGCCCAAGGAAGCCTCCCTTCCACGTCCCTAACAGGAGCCACCTACCAGACTCGGGAAGGGACAGTGAACTCAGGTTTATTTTATCAGGAGATAGTTCTCTTTTTCTCCGATTAAAATGGGAGATAATTGACATACAACATCGTGTTGTTTTTAGATGCACAACATGATGGCTGGATACATGTATATATTGCAAAGTGATTATCACAGTAAGTTTAGTTAACATCCATTACCTCACATAGTTACACATTTTTCTTCTTGTGACAAGAACTTTTAAAATCTACTCTCTTAGCAACTTTCAAGGATATGATACGGTATTGTTCACTTTCGTCACCATGCTGTACATTAGATCCCCAGAACTTATTTATCTTGTAACTGGAAGTTTGCCCCTTTGGACCACTTTCCCCCATTTGCCTCATCTCCTTAGCCCTTGCCTCTGGCAACCACCAATCTATTCTCTGTTTCTATGAATTCAATTTTTTTAGATTCCACACATAAGTGAGATCATACAGTATTCGTCTTTCTCTGTCTGACTTACTTCACTTAGCATAATGTCCTCAAGGCCCATCCATGTTGTCTCAAATGGCAGGACGTCCTTCTTTTTATGGCTGAATGTATAAACAAATATACACACATACAGATACATGCACAGGACACATTTTCTTTATCCATTCATCTACCAGTGGACACTTAGGTAATTTCCATGTCTTGATTCTTACAAATAATACTGCAATGAATGTGGGGATTCTCAGAAGGTATTTCTGCTGACCTCAATTTATCTCTCCAGCCAGACTGGGGATTGTTTTAATGAGACAGACCTGCTATTCTTGGTCAGTAGAAAAGATGTCTTTGACGGAACCACATGGAAATTAAAATATGAACAACCCGAGGATGTGTGACCATATTGGCTCTCAGTCTCTGGTTCTCTCTTGTGTCCCTCTCTGGCTCCCTGAATTGTGAATCTACCATTCTGTTTCTTCCTCAGTTTCTATTTCTGTCTCTGTATTTTTTTTTCTGTCGATTCTCTATGTCTTCCTCTTCTACCCATTTTCTCTTTATTTGACTTGAAAGATTATACCATTTGCTAACAAGCCCGAGGATATAAGCATCACAATATGTAATTAAAATATGTAATGCAACTGACAGCCCGGTATATTGCTTGGTTTTGTTGCATATTTATTAATTTATTTATTAATTGTAACTTAATTTGAAATATTTCAACCTAGGCTGTGAGATACTCTGCATGTGCTGATTAGTTCAAGCTTCCCCTCTAGGAGCAATCAGCTGCCTTCACAGGCAGTCCACACCCCTGGGTGCTCAGTTAGCATCATGTATGAACCACTGCAAAAGCAGCTTCTGTCTGGGCATGCCAGGGAGGCTCAGTGGGTTAAGCATCTGCCTTCAGCTCAGGTCATGATCCCAGGGTCTTGGGACTGAGTCCCGCATCGAGCTCCCTGCCCCACAGGGAGTCTGCTTCTCCCTCTGCCCTTCCTCCCACTCATTCTCTCAATCTCTCAAATAATAAATAAATAAAATCTTTTTAAAAAATGCTTCTGTCTATCACAATCGGCATGCAAGGTTTTCCTAATTAGCATAGTGAATTTTTGAAATCTTTAAAATGACGATATTTAAAGGCATTAATTGAGTTGATAGCTTTTTAGTTAGTATTTCACAAAAGTTTCCACATATTTACAACACTACTCCTTAAGTACATCGTTTATTCAGAAGTGGAATCTGAGGCTTTATTGGCGAATTCAAATGCATTCGAGAAGTATAGTTTGGCTAAAATAGTTCAGACTCTCCCCATCCTTGCTCAAAGAGTATCAGAATCCAGCTGGACCTGCAGCCTATCATTTTGAGACAGTGCCCGGGGCTTGATCTCCGAATGGTCCAAGGTCCAGCCATTAGCCAGGAGGATTTCCGGTTGCCTGAACTGTAGGAGAAGAGAATCCTGCCTCCGGAATATCACCATCGCCACCTCAAGCGGACCTTCCACACCGGTGCCAATGGACACAACCAAAAGGAGAGAGGCCTGGGATGTCATCATGTTTGCAGAGCAGGTCGTTTGAGCTATTTTATGCCTGCCTGTTCATATGACTGATAAACGTTCATATGTGGGGCCAGAATTTTCTTGAGATCTGCTTTCATTATAACCCAGTAGAAAGGTTGGGAGGGAGGAACTAACTCTCACTTCCCACCCATCTCAAATGTCTTCACGGCTCCTGTTTTCTACCAAAAAGGACTTGAGAGTTGTACATTTAAAATTGGCTTAGGTCGGTCAGAGCAACAATATGAGAAAACAAGCAAGGGCCATTTTGTTTCCTGTTTCTACTGCCTCCAAAGGACTTGGAAAAGGAAGCTCTGAGAAGAGCTGGTTAAGGACAGAACTCTGCACCAAGAGGCTATGACAGGCATCTAGGCTCGCCATCACTACCATGAATTGTCTGTATGACTTTGGGTGAGTCATTTCACCCTCTAAATCTCAATTGTTGCATCTGTAAAACAGGAATAATTGCTTACTTACAGCAATCGAGTTTTAGAAGTTATTATTCAAAGAGGTGGCAACTTTGCTTTTGGGAACAGTCACCCTCCACAAGTTCAAAATGCTCCAACTCTCTTAATTACTAAAGGTTATAATTTTTGTGAGTAGCAGCTTTACTGAGATATAATACACATGCCACACAATTCAGACATTGAAAGTATGCAACTCCATGGTTTTTACTATATTCAGAGTTACGTGTGATTACCACCACAATCTTAGAGCATTTTATCACCCCCAAAAGAAACCCCATATCCTTTAGCTATCACTCCCCAGGGTCCCCATCCATTCCGTCCCAACATTAGGCAATCACTAATCTACTTGCTGTCTCTACTTTCTGCCTATTCTGGATATTTCATATAAATGAAATCATATAACATGCAGACTTTTGTGATTGACTTCTTTTACTTAATATAATGTTTTTGAAGTTCATCCAGGCCACAGCATCCATCAGTACTTCATTTCTTTTTATGGCCAAATAATTTTCCATTATATGAACATAACACATTTTATTCATCTATTCATCAGTTCGTGGGCATTTGGTTTATTTCTACCTTTTAATTATTATATAATGTTGCTATGAACATTTCATGTACAAGTTTTTGTGTGGACATTTGTTTTCATTTCTCCTGAGGGTATACTGAAGAGTGGAATTGCTGGGTTCTACTCCGTATGATATCTCTATGTTCAATCTTTTGAGGAAGCACTAGATACTGTTTTCCAAAATGACTGCAACATCTTACATTCCCACCAGCAGTGTATGAGGGTCCCAGTTTCTCCACATCCTGATGACACTGGCTATTGTCTCATTTTCATTACAGCAAGTGTGACAAGGTATCTCATTTTAGTTTTGATTTGCATTTCCCTGATAGCTAATGAAGTTTAGCATCTCTTTCTTGTGCTTGTTGGTGTTTGGTTATCTTCTTTAGAAAGATGTCTACTCATGTCCTTTGCCCATTTTTAAATCTGGTTATCACTTATTGAGCTGTAAGAATTCTTTATGTATTCTAAATACAAGTCTCTCATCAAATCTATGATTTGGAAATATTTTCTCCTATCCCGTGTGTTGTCTTTTCACTTTCTCAGTAGAGTACTTGGAAAAATTAAGGTTTTTAATGTAAGAGAAGTCCAATTTATCTATTTTTTCTTTTGTTGTTTGTGTTTTTGGCATCATATCTAAGAATCCGTTGCCAAACCCAAGGTCACAAAGACTTACCTCCATGTTTTCTTCTAAGAGTCTTATGGTTTTAGTTTTTCATTTAGGCTTTTGATCCATTTTTAGTTAATTTTGTATACAGTGTAAGGTAGAGATCCAACTTCATTTCTTTGCATGTACCAGCACCATTTGTTGAAAAGTACATTTTTTCTCCATTGAATTATCTTGGCACTTTTATCATACATCAGTTGACCACAGATATATAGGTTTACTCCTGGACTCTCATTTCTAGACCATTGATCAATATGTTAATCCTTATCCCAGTACTGCACTGCCCTGATTACTGACGCTTTTCAGTAAATTTTGCAGTTAAGAAGCACGAGTCCTCCAACTTTGTTCTTCTTTTTCGAGACTGTTTTGATTATTCTGAGTTCCTTGTATTTCCATATGAATTTTCCACTCCTTTTTAAAATTTCAAAAAGGAAAACTATTCTAGTGTTGGTGGGCTGTAACATCTATAAATGGGTTTTGATTTTTGCCTTCTGGAGATTTAAAAGCAAAGAAATCTAAAATTTCTATAGTTCTGTGGCTTTAATATAGTAGGAATTTCCCCAAAACAAACTCATCCAACTGAGCATTCTTTAAGTTTCCTCTTGCACTAGTTATCTTCTCATTCCCTAATGAGAGACCCTTTAAAATTGTTCAGCTTGAGAAGTTTTGCCTGCTAAGAATGGTCTCAGACACTCGGTACATCTTCCTTAATTCGAAGCTTCTAGAGATTGTTGCTGGTTAGTCAGAGAAGCAGAGGCAATGAGCAAAAATTCACCCAGTATCAATTCAGCAGTCTGAAGAAAAAAATTTCAGGCAACATTCTCTGAAACTGCTCTCTTATTTAAAATTCTTGATCCAGGCATCACCTAATAAAAAGCTGTATGCCCTTACCCCCCTCCTTCACCCCCACTGGGTAATGCAATGGTCTCAAGAATCCATATAAAAACCCCTCTCAAATGAGCACATTGAGAGGCAAGGAAAATGGTGTTGAAAGCAGGGGAGACCTGCAGAGAGAGGGGAGGAAAGGACAGAGAGCAAGATAAGGGCAGAAACCAATAGCAACAGGGAAGGGAAGAGAATGAAGAGGGGAAGGGGAATGGGAACTCAGAAAGGGAGAGAGAAGCATATGGCAGGTATCAATTATTTACCATTTATGTACAATAAAAAAATGCACTTTAACTACAGGAAGAGCACCAAATCCACTCAATAACCATTTAAAAGAATATGGAAATAAAACACAGCCATTTAAAGGGCTGTAATAAATGTGCAACGCTCTTTGTAATGCCCCTGAAAGAATACAAGTGTTAAGCCTTGGTAAATTACACTTAAAAGTACATGTAACATAAAAATGAAATTAGGCATACAAATAACCTCACACTTAGGCATTTTTTAAAAGTCTCTTCAAACAGTTAATTGGAAAAGCCTCTAAGGAGCATAACTTTTCTTCTTTCATATTCTCTTCTCTTAACAATAGAGCCACGCAAATGGCAGGAGCAAATAAACATAGACGATCCAGGATGCGTGGAAGGTCTGCATTAAATGGTCTGCCCTAGAAATGAAGGGAAGAAAATAAATCGAAGGCATTGCCAGAATTGTTCACTTTTTTTAAAAGATTTGTGTATTTGAGAGAGAGAGAGCATGAGTGGGAGGGCCAGAGGGAGAGAGAGAATCCCAAGCTGACTCCACACTCAGCATGGAGCCCAACACAGCACCCGACCTCACAACCCCAAGACCATGACCTGAGCCGAAACTAAAAGTCAGACACTTAACTGACTGCACCACTCAGGCACCCCCCCTTCATTTTTTAGAAAACCCAATGAAACCCTTGAAACAAGGGTTGCAAAAATATGCAGATGGCATCACAGCCTGTTTCCCAAATGCACATTTGAATAGTTTTCACTATTCTTCTCAAAATGCAATAAGCCAATGAGGAAGTACTATTAACTTCATGTGCCCATTTTTCATGAATGTCTGCTGTGTCATATCATCACATTTCCAGTAAACCAGTCCCAGCACGGCCCAGCCTTAAAAGACGAGAGGATCAAATTGTTTGGCTCTAAGCCTCGACCGCAGCCATTAGATACCAGAGCAAAGCAGGGGACTGGGTTGGGATGCAGCTGCTGGCAGAATTTGCTGTGTTCCAGCCTGCAAATTCCACATAAAGGTTCTAGACACAAACAAGAGTTCTCTCCTCAATCAATGAGTAGCACATTGTCTTTTCACCCTACCCAGTCAGTCCCCAAATCTCTTCCATATTTGGGACAGACCACAGGACACCTACACAATTTCATCAATGTTACAGCTTGGGTTGCCCAAGAAGCCGACTCCGAGTCGAGATGAGTGTGTAGGACATTTTTAGGGCGTGCTCTTGGGATCCAACACCCGTGGAAGAGAAGGGAATGTCCTAAAATTGGGCAGAGGGAGAAATTGGACTATGGTGTGGTTTCAATGGGCAGCTCAGGCAACCCTCTGGGAATTCTGAAGATGGCCCGACCCCTCAGCACTGCCCGCACTGGCGGAGAGGGCCAGTCCTTGCTATCCCTTCATCACTGGTCATGGGTTGCAGCTGCCAGAGGAAGGGGGCCTGACCTCATTCGAGGCTTGTCTCCTCATCTGAGACAACCCAGAAGGCACTGAGAACTGAGGGCAGCTGCCTGCAGCACCCCGGCTGCTGGGGGTGTCAGACCTTCAGTCCTGAAAAACGATCTCCTGGTCCACTGCAGTGAGCCCACAGAATGGACCTTTTTTGGGGTCCCTCCATTCATTCGTGAAACATTTGTGGCATCATTTTAATGGGCAAGGCACTGATCTCTGGTGACTGATCACGTTAATGTTTCCAGCCTGTCTTTAGGCACAAAGCACAAAGTTTTATACTCGTTGACTCCCCGAACTCTCTGTGAGTCAACACTCCACCGAGGACTCATCTAGGAAAACTGACAAAAGGGAAAGTGACCAGGCATTGTCTTTTACAGGCAGGCCCTTCAGTATTTATAGGAGAAAAGGCATCTTGAGGAGATGATGGCAAACCTCGCCTAGAAATATAAGCAATCCATTGCCATGGGATTACAGATGGACAGGAAACAGAGAGATATAGCTCATGAGAAATTTGCTGGAGCTTTGGATTCTCCCCCCGCCCCCCGCCCCCAGTCTTCTTTCTATCTTTGCTAGTGCTGGAGGGCAAGATCTAGTCCATAAATTATTCTCTGACCCCATTTTCTAAATTTCATTAAAAACATTTTTTTTCTCCTTTATCTGAAAATTCCTCTTTCAACTCTTACAAAGACACTCCTGGGTCTGTCTTATTACCCAATAAGTAACCTGCTACTGTTCGCACTGACTGTAATCAAGCCCGTGCTCCTGCCCTAACAGCACACCGAGGGGCGCCGCAGACTGCCAGCCCTCACCCCCTTGTGTCATTTCACTTCATTAATAAGCAGAACCAAGATTTCAGAAAAGGGAAAAATTTGATTACGCAGCATTGTAATGGCACTCCAGTCTGCTGTAAAGACTGAGTGGGGTCTGCCCCTTAAAATCTCCATTTGCTCCACCGTGGTACCATGGAAATGTCAGCCGAGACCCCCACCCCCACCCGAGGTGACCTTTAGCTGCATCTCCCAGTCATACTAAACCATTAGTCATGCCTGGGTCAGTGATGTGTCAATAACAGAATAATTATCGAAGAAAGCCTTAAGAGGAAAGATGGCAGTCTCGATTCAGAATCAGCTCAACCCCAAACCGGCACCACGGCTTGTTGAATAAATGAATGGATGTCAAATAAATGGCCCCTTTGCATCTGGAGACCTAAAGACTGTTGATTCCATTAATCCAGGAGGGTTATTTGTAGCTGCTAAACACCTTTTTAGACCAGTAAGTGGCATGCCTTTTACTCCTGCTGACTGCAACCCACTCTTCTCCAGTAGAACAAATTCATCGTACTTAATGGCTCTGGCATTTTAAAAGGAAGTCCGTCAGCGGGGCTGTCCAGAACACCTGCACCTTTTGCAGGGCACTGGCTGCCGGGAGCCTCTCCCCACTCCCAGGAGAGACCATCTTGAGACCCCGAAATTAGAGACATCTCCAAACTCTATGCTAGACCTCTGAGAAAAGCTAACCAGCAAGGTGCTAATAAAAGCAATGAGGGACAATGAGAGAGGCAGTGTGGCTTAACAGTGAAAGTGAGGAACACAGACCCAGACGCACACACGGGGAGGATGCCACGTGAAGACTGGAGTTCTGCCCCCCGCAAGCCAAGAAACTACTAGAAGCTGGGAGAAAGACCTGGAACAGATCCCTCCTTGGCACCTTCAGAGGGCTCGTGGGCTTGCTGGCATCTTGATCTTGGACTTTCTGGCTTCCAGAGGTATGAGACAAGAAATGTCTGTGAGTTAAGCCGCTCGGTGTGTGGTGCTCTGTTAGGGCAGCCCGAACAAACCAAACACAGAGGCAGGAACGTGCAGCCAGCAGGCCTCGTATGGAGTTCTGTCCTCAGCATTTACTTGTGTCATCTTGAGCAAGTTATTTAAACTTCTTTTCCCTCTATTTCCTATAAGACCAAGACAATAATACGTGGTTTACCTAGCTCACAAATTTATCATGGGAATCAAAACTTTACATAGGCAAAAGCACTTTCCAAACTAGCAAAGCATACACGCAATCTACATGACATTAACATGTCTAATCCAGCATTCTGTATGGTAGGACCTTCCAGCCGAAGGTATGTACCAATGGAGGTCTCCAGGATTCCACAAAGAGAGATCAAAAAATGTTCAGAAAATAAATAGACAAACAAACCAAAAACACAAAAATCTCTCTCCCTTACCCTCTAGGCAGACAAGATGGATTTGAGTAGGGAACAGGGAGCCCTTTTGAAGCAAAAAGGAAGAGCCACCTCTAAGTTCACTTCTTCCTAATACTTTAACCCCGGTGAAAATGGCACACAACAAATAGGCACCAGCCAAGACGGACTGTCCAAGATCTTTCCTTCCCCCTGGAGTGCAAGGGCCCAGGGGAGGTGAGAGAGCTGGAGAGAGGGGATGTGGCGATGCACTGTAAATGCCCGATGGCAGCTTCTATACTGTGATGGTCTTCATTAGAAGCCATATATAATATACCTGTAAAGCTTGGCTTGTTTTAATAAGCAGGTGTTTCTTCTATGTTCAATTGCAACCAGAAGAAACTCTGTGGTCCCTCAGGCCCAGCTATTAAATGAAGTTGCATTAAAAACAACAACAGGGGTGCCTAGGTGGCTCAGTCGGTTAAGTGGCCAACTCATGATGTCAACTCAGATCATGATCTCATGCATCGTGAAATTGAGCCCCGCGTGGAGCTCCACACTCAGCAGGGAGTCTGCTTGAGATTCTCTCTCTCTGCCCCTCCCCCCACTCGTGCTCGTTCTCTCTTTCTCTAAAATAAATGAATCTTTAAAAACAACAACAATGAAGTCTAAGAAATAAAATGGCTTTAAAAGGCAATCCATTGATAGTATGTACCCTTGATACCGTATAATGAAAATAGCACTTTACCTCTGTGATCTTCTTCTCCAAAACCTGAAATCCTAATCCAATCATAAGAAAAATATCAGACAACTTCCAATAGAGGGACAGCCTATAAAATACCTGCCCAGGAATCCTCAAAACTGGCAAGGTCACCAAAAATGAGGAAAGGCTGAGAAACTGCCACCACCAAAAGGAGTCTAAGGAGACATGACCAGTAAATGTAATGAGATAACTGGATGGGATCCTGGAACAGAGAAAGGACATTGGATAAAAATGAAGGAAACGTGAATAAACTGTGGACTTCAGTTAATAACAGTGTATCAATATTGGTTCATTAGTTGTAACAAAGATACCATACTGATGTATATTAGTAATAGGGGAAACTGGGTACATGGTCTCAGTTTTAATGTAAATCTAAAATTGTTCTCAAAAACGGAGCCCATTAAAAAATAAAAAAGACAATCTAAACTTTGTTTTCATCTTTTGAAAAAGAGTACTAAAGGAAATTAAATTTATGACTCACAGAAATTCTTCAAAATCCCTTTCCTCTTCTTTCCACATAGTATACAACCTGACATTTCTCCAGAGCCTCTGCTCTCTCACACCGTCCCCCAACATGTGCACATACACACACACATACACACACTGTCTGGTACCCAGGAACCATGGCTTCTTTGTCCCTCATCCTTCTTTGCCAATACAATGCTATGTCACTGTTACCATTCTCCATCCACATCTCTCCCAGAATGCGTCACCACTAAGACTTCTGCTCCCGCCAGCCAGGCAGACACAGCCCCTCTAGAAACCTGCATGACCTTGTAGTTCCCTGGGCCTGTTCTCCCCTTGCTGCCCATAAAAAAATAGCATGAGGTATTCCTGGAATATGTCGTCCTTCTCCGGGTCTGTAGGATTTTCATGTAAGAATTTTAGTGGAGAATTCGAAATAAATAAAATACTCTACCTCAATATATGACAAAGATTTTGAAAGTCAAAAAACAGATATGTCATTAATTTCATTCCCTTGCTATCTACATGAATGAACTAGTGTTGAGTTAAAAAGAAAAAAAATGGTAATATTTTGATAAATCTCAAAAATAAGCAAAAGTAAGGATTATATTGTTTAGACATACCTAGATGGGTGATAGAGCTATTTTCTGAAGAAGCGACAGGGCAAAAACAAAATTTCAGATAGTGTTTATCTACTGGGGAAGAGGGTAATGTTCTTGGTCTTACTTTGGGTGCCTATTACTTTGTTCCACTTACATTTACATTTTATACACTTTGGTTTGTATCAAATAAAAATATATTTTTTCAAAGACAATAAGAATCCTAATTGGAATACTGTGTCAGTTAGATTCCTGCAGGCAGGGAAACCAACTTTGGCTTAAAGAGAAAAGGAACTTATTAATAAGATATTTGGTGGCTCACAGAACAGAGGGATTAGACAACCAGCCTGGGAGGTGGGGGGATCAGCCAAGAACTCAGGCAGCAGAGCTAGCCCTGGGAAGACACCACTGAACACAGACATTACAGTTTACATCTCCAAAGCCACCAACACGAGACACTGATGAAAGCACCTAGAACCCTGCTGCGTTGCCTCTCAGAACTAGATGGAGGAGGGAGGGGAGCTGCTGCCACCAGGTGTCCTCAGGGCCCCCGCTTCTTCACACTTTCTAGCTCTCGTTTCCAGCTCTCGTTTCCAGCTCTCGTTTCCAGCTCCAGTAAATGAGTCTGACTGGTGGAGCCCAGGTCACGTGCCTGTGTCCTACCTGCAAGGGAGGCTGGGAAACCCTTGGGTTTTACGGTAAAAAGCACACTCAGCCTCCCCAAAGACTCATAAGGTGGTGAATCTCCCGCACAGAAACAGAGACTTAAGATGCTGGGTGTTGAAACACCTGACAAATGTCCACTTTTTTAGCTGTTCGACACCAACATACATCCTTCTCCCCATGCATCTGCCGCTTAAAAATATGACTGCTTGGGGTGCCTGGGTGGCTTAGTGCCTTAAGCGTCTGACTCTTGGTTTCTGCTCAGATCATGATCTCACCTTTGTGAGATTGAGCCCCACCTTGGCTCCATACTCATCGGGAAGTCTGCTTGAGATTCTTTCCCCCTTCGTCTCCTTCCCCCTCTGCTCCTCTTCCCTTTCTTTCTCTCAAATAAATAAATAAATAAATAAATAAATAAATAAAATCTTTAAAAATATGACTGCTTAACACAATGTAACTATCCCTCATATAATCAATAAATTGTCTACCTTCTGCCCAAAATGGGGACAGGGAAGGTATCCAAACACCTAAGGTCTCATCGGGTCTACACCCAGCTTCAAGTGTAAGGTTTCTGAGCGTCCGTTCTTACATTAGTTCTATCATGATCTTTTCCTTTTTGTAGCCTCTAAAACAAAGTATTACGCTAACTCCCACCAATACACCCTATAAGCATAATGGAGGAAACAGAAATATAAAAGAGGAAAAAAGGAAGAAAATTCAGGTATAAAAACATGTGTGTCACCCAATCAAAAATACTCTAGCTGGTCATGAGTCAATAGGTGGCATTTATGAATCTCCCCACGCATTCTCAGGTAGCTTTGCCTTTAGCCACAACGTCAACTAGGGAGTTTCAACCTCAAGAGTCTTACTCTTGAGGGAGTACAGGATGGCCCTATTTGTGGCCCTATTTGTGCCCCTATTTATACAGGATGGTTAAGCCTTCCCTTAACTTTTACCACTGGGTGTCCTCCTCCTTCCTGACTCCCTCTATAGCCATGATCCCATTTTCCTTCTAGAGTCAGGACCAGTCAACCCAGCAGTGCCATAACCCCCTCTTCGGCCTTTTACCCAGTGGCATGAGGTTGTAACTGGAGTCTCCAGAGTAGGGGTGTTTTCATGAGTAAATTAGCTTTCTCGGGCTGCTGTAACAATTTACCACAAATTTGGTGGCTTAAAAGAAAAAACGTATTCTCTCACAATTTCTGAGATCGTGGACGCTCTTCTGGAGAGTCCTGAAATTAAGATGTCAGCAGAGCCAGGCTCTCTCCAAAGGTTCCTTGACTCCTCCATCTTCTGGTGGCTCCAGATGCTTTTTGGCTTAGAGCAGCATGACACCAGTCTCTCTCTGCATTCACATGGCCTTCACCCCTTAGGACTCTGTGTATTAAATCTCCTCCTTATATCTCTCATATGGACACTACTCACTGAGCCTAGGGCCCAGTCTAAATCCAGACAATCTCATCTTGAGATCCTTAACCCCATCTACAAAGACCTTATTTCCAAATACAGTCATGTTCAGAGTCACATATTCATATTGGCACATTCACAGTCCTAGAGTTAGGACTTGGACACATCTTTTGGGGGAACACAACTCAAGCTAATACAATAAGGACACACAAATTCTCTAACTGAGATTAAAACCATATTCCCGTTCTCCAAATCCTGGGCCAACAATCTTCCACTCTTCTTACACATTCCTGCCCAACCTGCAAAGCATTAGACTTGCCCGTGGATCAGGGTAGATCCTCATCTCAGGCTTTTTCCACCCAAAGAGGGCAGTGAGGTGTAAGAAACAGAAACTAAGCTGCATAGACCAGATCTTCATCACCCAATGGAGATGGGCCACGAAGAGGAGATGACACTACTGATATCCCACGTGTGTGATGCTATTCAAGCTGCCCTCACCCAGTCAGTGATTGTGAAAGATTAACATTTATAAACTACTCGGCTCTAGGACAATTACTTACTGATTGTTGTGTTGAGACATAAAACTAGCATACACCCCTCTCTATGGACCAGGACTTCCTCTGAATATAATAAATGTTTCTACTATAGTCATTCTGAAAACAAGCCCATGCTCTGGCCTTGAATGGTTGAGGCCTGGGTTTCTGGGAGGATGGTTTTCAACTTCCAAATACAACCCATTTTCTACTATATTGCGTTGTCTCTCAAAATAAACCCCAGGCAAGGGGAAATGTTGCCCATCCCCAAAATACACATTGGGCCATATGCCAGTGTCACATAATTTTGTACTAAGAAAATATTTAAATGCACTTTTCAGGTCAGCATTTTTCTTCTGATCCTTACAGATTATTCAGATTTTAGAAAAATGAAACCAAAAATAGAACTGAGACCTTTTTTGTTCCATTACTTCTGAATTGGGAAGACCTTACTATCCTCCTCCTTTGTATTTCTTTTTTCTTTACTAAGAAATTTGTCACTCATGCTGTTTCTCTGACAATCAATGCATTGATCTTTACTATTCCACTCCAGGAATATTTGAAATGCAAATAAGGTCACAGGTCTCTTTTTCATCAAAAAAAAAAAAAAGTCGTTCAAAAACAGTAAAATAGTGCGGTCCTATAAATCCTCCATCTTTCTACTATATGTTCATACCAACTTTTCTTTTTCCTTAATTTTTCTCTTTGTCAAAGCAGAAAAATAAACTGCTAGCAAAAGCATGCACTAGTTAATCTTTCAAAACACGGGAAATCACTATACTGGAAGAATCTTTATTCATTTGACTGAAACCCTTCAATTTCTTAGACACTAAATATCAGCAGACTTAGCAAAGGTCTTTGTATCTATCATCTACTCATGCATCATTCATGTAAAAGGTGACCTGGGTCCCATTAGTTGACTAGCTGATCTGAATCTTTTGGGTTACTCAGATAAGTCATTTCTAGTGGTCCTCCTTTTAAAATTAATGGAATAGAACAGAATACATGCTACTTAAAAGAATACCCTGCTGGGAATTTCTCACCAAAGTAAAGCTAATTCTTTTCTGTATTTCCCCCTTTCTTTCTCAGCCTTATTTTTGCTTTCATTCCTAAGGACTATATTTCTGAATTTATTTCAGATCCAGGAGTAAGAAGATCAATGTCAAGGCCCAGCTGGGACTCAACACACATGAATTTGAATCAGTAACCACCCTCTAGTACAAAGCCTTCTTCTCTCAAAGTGCTGTCTTTCTGCTCAAGGCCTTTGGTAACGCCCCATGAGAACAATGACCCAGTCACTCCTTGGAAGCCCTGTTGATCAGAGCCTCATAGATAGTCAAGGCTTTCCCTATGACACCCTACAGGTCGGAGTAATTGCTCACTTCCTTATTTGCCATGCAATTATGACTAGCCACAGATGTAGTCATAGCTTTTAAAAATACATATCCTGGGGGATTTAAATAAATGGTCACCATCCTTCTTAAAAATCCTTCAATGGTACCCCATAAATTTCCACCAGGGTTCAAATTCTGAACATACAGTGTCTTCACGGTCACCCCTGCCTACCTTTCTACCATCATCTCCCACCTCTCCCCCATGTACATTTTATTTCCACCAAGCTGCTTACTGTCTCCCATGCTTCCGCATTTCTGATACCTGGGATGTTCTCAGTCTGCCTGTCATCTAGCTAACTCTTACTAATCCTCCCACATCAGTTCAAGACTTATCCCCAGGAATCTTTCAAAACCTACACCCTGATCTAGAAATCCCTTCTCTTTGCTGTCAGTTACCTCGTACCCACCTCTAAAGCAGTGCTTCTCACACTGTTGAACAGAAACCGCTAATTCACTTACCTGTCTGCCATACTCGTCCAGAGCTGCTTCTTCCATTTGCTAATAAAAGCATAACTTTTTACTCATCCAACTCGAAGTGTTAAAGAAATGGCCACTGGGATTGACGAGTATCTAAAATAAGGATGGCCAACCTGACCAAGAATTGATGTTATATTTCTCAATATCTTCAATAATAGAACTTTTTAATTAACTAAGGGATTTATCATATGGTGCAGGCCTAAGAATAATTCACACTACTCAATTAAATTATTTATATGTAAAAGTTATTTCAGTTTTAAAATTAAAAAGTTATTTTAACTTTCTTATATGCATTCTTCAAATCAAAATGGAGGCTCTGTAAAGCTGCCTTTAGCTCAGTCTTATGATTTGAACACCTCAACCAGGAGCAAAAACACCACCCTACTGAGGAATTATTATATTACTCTGTATTTTGTGCTGTAATGTTCCCCTTATAGCTCCAAACACCATAGGTTTTGCCTTGTTTCAGCCCCTCTATAGTCATACTCTTTTCTACTATTTCGCTGGTTTCTTGCTAATTCTTCTGTAAGTGAAAACTCAGTTGCAAGTGTCAAAAAATACAGGTCAAACCATCATAAACAGGCAAACTAAAAAAACGCAGGAGTGATTTTCCTGGGACATGTAACCGAGTAATTCAGGGCACACGGCTAGATCCAGGGGTTGAAATGATGGCATCAGGAGTCTGCCTCCTTTCCCCTTTATTGATTTTATTCTCAGCCAGGCTTTATAATAAGGAGAGTTGGCCCCCTCCATACCTCCAATCTTACACTGCCCTTTCAACCAGCAAACTCCCGATAAACTACCACATTCCTGAGAATTGAAGCATAAGTTCCAAGGGGACTCTAATTAGCCCACTCTGAGTCACGTGCTCTTTCCTAAACCAATCACTGTGGCCAACGAGATGCATTATTCTGTTTCCCTCTCTTTTTTCTTTTCCCCTTCCATATGTTCATCTGTTTTGTTTCTTATATTCCACATATGAGTGAAATCATATGGTATTTGTCTTTCTCTGACTGACTTATTTCACTTAGCATAATGCATTCTAGCTACATCCACGTCATTGCAAATGGCAAGATTTCGCTCTTTTTGATGGCTGAGTAATATTCTATTGTATATATACCACATCTTTATCCATTCATCAGTCAGTGGATATTTGGGCTCTCGCCATAGTTTGGCTATTGTTGATAATGCTGCTATAAACATTGGGTTGCCTGTACCCCTTCAAATCTATATTTTTTGTATCCTTTAGGTAAATCCCTGTACTTTGAATGGGGCTTGCCTATTTTCATTCCAGGGGTTGGCACTTGATGCAGCAGCCTAGCCAATCAGAATAACACATCTCTGAAGAAAGGAGGACCCTCTTGCACTGATGGTAGGAATGCAAACTGGTGCAGCCATTCCGGAGAACAGTATGAAGGTTCCTCAGAAAGTTAAAAATAGAGCTACCCTACAACCCAGCAATTGCACTACTAGGTATTTACCAAAGGATACAAAAAATACCCACCATCAGTGCAAAAGGGTTCCCCTTTCTCCAGAGATGCTACACCAAGTGCCAACCCCTGGAGTGAAAATAGGTGAGCCCCATTCAAAGTACAGGGACGGGATCCCCCAGCAGACAGGAAATCTATTACCATAAAAAGGGAGAAAACAAAAGCATACTGGGCAGACCAAAACTAGAGACAGATCTTATGTCTCCCCTCCTTGCAGCATTTCAAAAAAAAAAGAAAAAGAAAAAGAAAAGGAAAGGAAAAGCATTCCCTAGTACCCTCCAAACATTTCTACTACAGAGTTCCTAATAACAAGTGTCAGTCGGATTCTACCAAAGACAAAGATTGGAGATTATATAAATGTGTGCATGTGTGTGTATAAATGCACATATGCACATACACAGGGATGCATACATACATTTCTGATGTCTGGTGAAGGCCTGCTTCCTGGCTTGTAGGTGACTATCTTCTCTCGGAGTCCTCACATGGCAGACAGCAGGCAGAGCAAGCAAGCTCTTTCATGTCTCTTATCTTATAAAGGCACTAATCCCACTTGTGAGGGCTCTCTCCTCATGACCTAATTACCTGCGGAAAACCTCACCTCCTAATACTATCACATTGAGGGTTAGGATTTCAACATATGAATTGGGGCAGGGGGACATACACATTCAATCCATAACTAACTGGATGGCATTCTCTTTTACTTCTCCTCATTCAATTCTTCTCTCCCTGACACACCCAAGAGCTCAGTAAACACGTGTGGAACAGATAAATAAGCGAATTACATTTTAAGTGTCTCCCTCGTTCCTTTGAATAGGAACGATTGCTCCTTTTCTCTTTATGCAACTTCTACCACATTGAATAAAATAATAAAGAAAAAATTGAACAATGCAAAGCCTCTAGCAATCTATAAAATAATTTTTCAATGTATAATAATATCAGTGTTACAGCAATTCATATACTCAGTATTATGATCAGAATTCTCCCTTGCGATACAACTTGTAATTTTAATTAACTTTTTGCGTGGCACTGTGCTAGGTGCTTCTAATGTTTTATCAAGAGACTAGCATGAGGAGAAGGAAAGACTAATTCAGGTGTGATAGCATATAGGACAGATTGTAGAGTGAAAGGCCTTCAGGCCAGACTTTTGGAATATTTTAATAGTCCAGGGCTGAAGGAGGACGGTGACAGTGAAATTGGAAAGAGAGTGGATTAAAAAGACAGAGCACGGGAAGACCAGAGAAGATTTGGGTTAGTCAATTGCTATGGCGAGAAAATTCCAGTGTAGAAATGCCATGAAAGAGAGAATGATGATACCTTAATGAGGCTGGAGAAGGAGCTGGGGTGGGAGGTATTTTGATGAGTTAATTTTATACTCATTAACTTTGAAGTTATAGAAACATCCAAGTCAGCAATGTCCATTAGGTAGTTGATAATGCAGTAATGACACTCCGAAGTTGACTAGAGGTGCAGATTTGGGCATTGCAGAACCATGGGCATCGGCAAAATCCAATTTCTTCCAAATCCTGAGCTATGTGTCCATGTGGTTAGATGGGTCATCTCCCGAGCATCCCACAAACAGAAGGTTCCTTCAGCCTAGGTTCTTCTGACCTTTACTTGAGTCACTTTCTACTGTCATAACCTATAAGTAAAAATTCAGGGAAAGAGTAGATATCATCTTCACAACCACTATGCCTCCTCAGTTACTGCTATTTTTCATCTCCTGCTCACTGGAGGTGCGCCTTCCTCAGCACTACATCAGCATGCTTACACCATTCGTTCACGATCTCCATCTGTATTCTAGTTTAAGGAAGTTCATGGAGTTGGATTGATAAATATTTATAGAGCATATAAGATGGTTCAGGAACTGTGTTCATATTGAGGAAAGAAAGATGATTAAGACCTACTCTGTGCCCTGAGGGAATTATGAGTCTGTTAGGAAGACATGCAAACAAGTAGGGAAGGACAATAGGTGGGATAAAGGAGGAAGATATTTACTCTGCTTATAGGGTTTAGGGAAGGCTTATTAAAAAAGAGGCACTTAAGAGGACACCTCGGAGACTATCAGAAGGTGAGAAGAAGCAGAGCTTTCCAGGCAAGAAGATTATGTGGGAGGCACAGAGACTATGAACCACATGGTCCATTAAAAGAAATGAAAGAGACTCCATTGGTGATTGACTCGTACATACGATGTGAGCCAGCTAATGGCTGGAGGTGAGTCTTAAGAATACGGATGAGGGGCGCCTGGGTGGCATAGCGGTTAAGCGCCTGCCTTCGGCTCAGGGCGTGATCCCGGCGTTATGGGATCGAGCCCCACATCAGGCTTCTGCCATGAGCCTGCTTCTTCCTCTCCCACTCCCCCTGCTTATGTTCCCTCTCTCGCTGGCTGTCTCTATCTCTGTTGAATAAATAAATAAAATCTTTAAAAAAAAAAAAAAAGAATACGGATGAGAAGTGGTAAATCTTGTTTGGTGATATTTTTTAATTGTAGAACACCAACTATGTACAGTTGAGGCCTAGCACAAGTAAATCTCACATCACTCAATAGTATATAACCTTGGAGCTCTAAAGACTATAATCACTGATGATTTTTGTGAACCTTCTGGCCACAAGCCACTGCCCCAGATTCAGTGCATGGAATAGGGGGGGTCACTGTGATTTTCTTGTTGATCTAACCTGTTTTCCCTCCCAATCAAGAGCTCATTAGTTCTTGGGGCGCCTGGGTGGCACAGCGGTTAAGCGTCTGCCTTCGGCTCAGGGCATGATCCCGGCGTTACGGGATCGAGCCCCACGTCAGGCTCCTCTGCTGGGAGCCTGCTTCTTCCTCTCCCACTCCCCCTGCTTGTGTTCCCTCTCTCACAAGCTGTCTCTATCTCTGTCAAATAAATAAATAAAATCTTTAAAAAAAAAAAAGAGCTCATTATTTCTTATTCTATCTATCCTATACCCTTTAGACTCCTATCATATAATGGGATTATTTAACTGCATGTGACAGAAACCATTTCAGACTAGTTTAAGCCAAAAAGTTGAGCTTATCTCAGAAAGGTATATGAATAGCTTACAGAAATTCAAAACAGAAATGTATCTTGGTCTTAAAAAAGAGTGGATCCAGGAACCAGAGAAACATCCAGAAAAATCTCTCCATCTCCTAGCTCTGCTTCCATCTGTATGTTGTAAACCAAAGAGTGAAGCTAAACGGGCACACTCAGACTCTTGGGTGCATGCAGCATGGAAAAAATGCCCACCACACAGCAGGGAAACTTTTAATGGCCCAGCTCCCCAGTAAGAATCTGTCTTTCCATCATTCTCAATTCCAAATCCTCAGGGAAGGGAATCAGGTCCAGTCCATGCTAGGGGCATACCTTTGGACCCATCCATGTGACCAGAGAGTGGGGTCACCTTGTTAAAAATGTATTGTGGGTCCCATCACTGTGGCCAATTGGGCCCGTTGAGGGGTTCACTTGAGCTGACAAACCCTCTAAGGTGGTGTCCACACAGGTCAGAAATCCTAACATCACAGTCACTTGTAAACTAGTTCAGAGAAGACTCCTCAGCCTTTCCCCCACACAGATGCTTGCCTGGCCTTCTTCTGGTTCTGGGGAATACCCTAATTTTTATGAGCTGGGCCTCTCATATCAATCACCATAACAAACATTCTTTCTCTAGCCTTGAGCCTGTTTTTTCCACCTAACTCTGATCTTTAAACTCGGTCCTTGAGCCCCATCCTGCTCTTCCCTCACCTGCTCCAACACAGAAGTCTCATCCTCCTGCCATGAATCCACCCAATCAAGACAATGCATGGCTTTCATTCTAGATAATAGGCTAGGTGGTCATAGAAAGCCTCATTTAAATCTTTTGTATTCATTTTCCCATCAACTCCACTGCTCTCAAACAGTCTAATAAATCTCATTAAGAAAGATTTGGGGGAAAGCAGTTCTTTCAAACAGACTACAGGCAGTTCTTGCTTTGCATGGTCACAGGCTAACTCAACTGAGTGCATATCAAAACCGTGTCCTTTCCTTTACACAATTCCATGGTAAAATCTTGGTTACACTGAACCGTGTAAAATGATAACACAGTGCCTTATGCATACATTTCAATTAACATAGTATCTTGCAAAGCGAGGACTACCTGTGTTCTAATTTGATTAATGGACTAGAAGACAAAAAATTATTCCATGTAGTCATACATCCAACACTCCAAGAGCTCCCCCATTCTATTCAGCTCCCTCCTCAAGACTTAGAGTCTTTTCAGTATCAGAAATTAGAAATTGGTGGGTGTCAAAGCCAGGAAGTTTCTCAGGCTACTTTTCTTGCTCATTTATCCTGTCAATTTTCATTGTAACTCTTTTATTGTTATCAAGTTTATGGGAGAAAAAGATGGCATCATATTAAGGCATAATTAGGATAATAAACGGGAGCTGTGGTTTGTTTTTGGACTGATTCCAGTTGGGTAACACACATAATCACCTCTAGCTGACTGCTTGATGATTATGACTTTGACAAAGTGGCATTATTTACTGCTAATGGATGAGATGATGATTTATTACCAATTACTCTCTTTTTCTACAATTTTTATATTATGTTAAATGAAGGATTACCATTGGGGTAATAAATATTCACCAGAAAAAAAAAATGTCTAGCAGCAGAGCTCACGAAAGTAGACCCTGAACAGAGGAGCCATTTTAATTACCCAGGACTAGCCGTTAGAGGGAACCATGGGCTTCTCTCCCACCTCTCCTGTGAGTGTCTCTTTCCTTCCTTCAGTAATCTTTGCCCCCCTCCAGGTCCTTCAAATCATTCCATTCACCTGGTTTTAGTTTCAATCTGCCCACCTCCTGATAAGACACGTTCATGAAAACTTGGGCAAAGGAGCTAAGTTGTAACACAAGCACCTTTGCTGGATTATTCTTGAGCTCAGGAGTCTTCTGGAAAAAAAAAAAGAAGAAGAAGAAAGCAAAACCCTTACTAGATGCAAAAAAACTAAAGGGGTTGAGATCCATTCTTTTGCAGAAAATGAGTGTGCAGA
>NC_048219.1:171180830-171303029 GCF_002007445.2 Ailuropoda melanoleuca
TTCTTATTCTATCTATCCTATACCCTTTAGACTCCTATCATATAATGGGATTATTTAACTGCATGTGACAGAAACCATTTCAGACTAGTTTAAGCCAAAAAGTTGAGCTTATCTCAGAAAGGTATATGAATAGCTTACAGAAATTCAAAACAGAAATGTATCTTGGTCTTAAAAAAGAGTGGATCCAGGAACCAGAGAAACATCCAGAAAAATCTCTCCATCTCCTAGCTCTGCTTCCATCTGTATGTTGTAAACCAAAGAGTGAAGCTAAACGGGCACACTCAGACTCTTGGGTGCATGCAGCATGGAAAAAATGCCCACCACACAGCAGGGAAACTTTTAATGGCCCAGCTCCCCAGTAAGAATCTCTTTCCATCATTCTCAATTCCAAATCCTCAGGGAAGGGAATCAGGTCCAGTCCATGCTAGGGGCATACCTTTGGACCCATCCATGTGACCAGAGAGTGGGGTCACCTTGTTAAAAATGTATTGTGGGTCCCATCACTGTGGCCAATTGGGCCCGTTGAGGGGTTCACTTGAGCTGACAAACCCTCTAAGGTGGTGTCCACACAGGTCAGAAATCCTAACATCACAGTCACTTGTAAACTAGTTCAGAGAAGACTCCTCAGCCTTTCCCCCACACAGATGCTTGCCTGGCCTTCTTCTGGTTCTGGGGAATACCCTAATTTTTATGAGCTGGGCCTCTCATATCAATCACCATAACAAACATTCTTTCTCTAGCCTTGAGCCTGTTTTTTCCACCTAACTCTGATCTTTAAACTCGGTCCTTGAGCCCCATCCTGCTCTTCCCTCACCTGCTCCAACACAGAAGTCTCATCCTCCTGCCATGAATCCACCCAATCAAGACAATGCATGGCTTTCATTCTAGATAATAGGCTAGGTGGTCATAGAAAGCCTCATTTAAATCTTTTGTATTCATTTTCCCATCAACTCCACTGCTCTCAAACAGTCTAATAAATCTCATTAAGAAAGATTTGGGGGAAAGCAGTTCTTTCAAACAGACTACAGGCAGTTCTTGCTTTGCATGGTCACAGGCTAACTCAACTGAGTGCATATCAAAACCGTGTCCTTTCCTTTACACAATTCCATGGTAAAATCTTGGTTACACTGAACCGTGTAAAATGATAACACAGTGCCTTATGCACACATTTCAATTTAACATAGTATCTTGCAAAGCGAGGACTACCTGTGTTCTAATTTGATTAATGGACTAGAAGACAAAAAATTATTCCATGTAGTCATACATCCAACACTCCAAGAGCTCCCCCATTCTATTCAGCTCCCTCCTCAAGACTTAGAGTCTTTTCAGTATCAGAAATTAGAAATTGGTGGGTGTCAAAGCCAGGAAGTTTCTCAGGCTACTTTTCTTGCTCATTTATCCTGTCAATTTTCATTGTAACTCTTTTATTGTTATCAAGTTTATGGGAGAAAAAGATGGCATCATATTAAGGCATAATTAGGATAATAAACGGGAGCTGTGGTTTGTTTTTGGACTGATTCCAGTTGGGTAACACACATAATCACCTCTAGCTGACTGCTTGATGATTATGACTTTGACAAAGTGGCATTATTTACTGCTAATGGATGAGATGATGATTTATTACCAATTACTCTCTTTTTCTACAATTTTTATATTATGTTAAATGAAGGATTACCATTGGGGTAATAAATATTCACCAGAAAAAAAAAATGTCTAGCAGCAGAGCTCACGAAAGTAGACCCTGAACAGAGGAGCCATTTTAATTACCCAGGACTAGCCGTTAGAGGGAACCATGGGCTTCTCTCCCACCTCTCCTGTGAGTGTCTCTTTCCTTCCTTCAGTAATCTTTGCCCCCCTCCAGGTCCTTCAAATCATTCCATTCACCTGGTTTTAGTTTCAATCTGCCCATCTCCTGATAAGACACGTTCATGAAAACTTGGGCAAAGGAGCTAAGTTGTAACACAAGCACCTTTGCTGGATTATTCTTGAGCTCAGGAGTCTTCTGGAAAAAAAAAAAGAAGAAGAAGAAAGCAAAACCCTTACTAGATGCAAAAAAACTAAAGGGGTTGAGATCCATTCTTTTGCAGAAAATGAGTGTGCAGAGAAAGTCAGTGTAACAGAAGTGGATATAATTAAATATAAATGAGGGGTCCTCACTCTAATAAACAGTGGTGAGCCATGTGGGGCAGGATGGGGGTGACATTAAGCAGTTAAACATGCACCATTTGGAAGAAGGAGAGATGCAGACTGGAGTGGTCTACAGTCAGGGTAGACAAAGTAGGAGACTTGATGAGCTGATGGGAGAACTCATGCTGATGTGACAATGCAGAAAAGTACCGATAAACACAGCATTCATTGATTGATCTTGAGTGCAAGGATAGGCAAAGCAACCAGAGATGATGCTAACCTGAGCGAGAGACTAGACTGAGAGCCCTTTGAGGACAGGAACTATTTTTTTATAGTCTCCACAATGCCTAGCACAGTATCCAAAGCACAGAAAGCAACCTGAAAATGTTTGTTGATTGATTTTTAATGTACTGACTAAAGCAGTGAGGAGCAAAATTCTCTGCCTACAAATCAATTAATAACTACTTTTTTTTAAAGTTTGCAGACCACATTTGTAAAAAGATGCTATATTTTTGTTATCAGGAAATGCAGTATCAGCAACTTAAGCATTATTCTTTTATTTCCCTTTCACTAGGGGTTTTCAGTGCAGGCTAGAATTTCATATGCTCCATAATTAGCACACACAGCAGTATTTGATTTTAATATTGTACCTGTGATCAAATTTTATTGTTGAGGAAGTTGCTTTTGAGGTTGGTTTATGTTATTTTCTCTTGACTGAATTTGTAGACCTCTTATTGCAAAATGTGGTTTTTATGACATCTTTTAATATTATACTAACATTAGATATACAATACTTAATGTATAAATATGATATACAAATACTAAACTAATTTGGTTTGGATTCTGTTTTCAGATTATAAACATATGAATTGCTTTATTAAGTAACATCAGGTAAAGTACATTTAGTAATATTTTGAACATTATGCGTTTATATGTCCTCCCTGGGCTGTTAGCAGAGGGGGCCCCCACCCCAATCCTTAGGATCCACTAGATAAGCCTATACTCCACCAGTGGACACAACACTGGACTCTCACCAATGCTCTATGCTCCATAGATCTGAAGAAGTCATGGGTGACCTGGGTCTTGAAGGATAAGTAGAAATGAACCAGGCAGAGAAGAGGGGCAGGATATCCTAGATAGAGAAAACTACTTTTCAAGGCAGAAAGGCTTACAAAGAGACAGAGCACTTAGGCAATGATAGAAAGGTCCCAGTAGCAAGAGTGTATGGCATGTGATGGTAGAAAGGAAGAAAAAATAGCTGGGAGGGTTGTTTAGAACTAAAAATCCATGCTAACTATTTGCATAGACGAATTTTAACTGATCAGTGTCTGGAGGCTCCAAGGCTGTATTTGTCAGGATTCTCCAGAGAAACAGATCCAATAGGAGCACATAGCCTATACATAGGCCAGAGAACTGGAGCACCCACAGTATAAGTCCCTGTCCCAGGGCAGGAGACCAATGTCCCAGCTCAGCAGTCAGGCAAGAGAGAGAATTCTCCCTTCCTCCACCTTTTTGTTCTATTCAGGTTCTCCATGGATTGGGTGAGGCCCACCCACACTCAGGATTACAATCTCCTTTACTCAGGCTACCAGTTCACATGCTAATCTCACCCAGAAACACCCTCACAGACAAGCCCAGAAATAATGTTTAACCTAATATCTGAGCACACCGGGGCCCAGTCATGCTGACACCTAACATGAACCATCACAGAGGCTCATGAAGAAAAGGAATATGACTGTATCTGCGCTTTAGAAAAATGGCGCTGGCACAATGTGGTGGGTAGAGCTAAAAAGGAAGGATGCTACAGAGACTAGTTGGGAATTACCCTAGAGATGAAGTGTCCAGGAAGGAGTGGATGGATCCAGGGAGAGTTCTGGAATAAAACCAACATCACTTATAATTTACTAAAAATGTGATCAAGAGAGAAAAAGGGGATCCCAACATTTTCAATCTGACTCTAAGCGTGTGTAAAAATTTTCGTATGAACTTGGTCCATTTTTTTGAACAGCTGCCCCACCAGGCTTTGTCTTCTAAAGAACTTTGGCTAAATTGGGTAAGGAACAACGTGTACCATAAAAGAGGAAGAAAGAACTCTTTGAGCACCTACTAAGTGCTGGCTTACGGCTAAACATTCCCACTTATCCGCACAAAAGCCCTGCAGAGACGTTTATTATTATTACCCTCTTTTTACAGATTGAGAAACTGATGACAGAGAAAATTAATAACTTGGGCAGGGCCACACAGCTAGTAAATGGCAGACTCCAAAAGTTCAAACTCAGGGTTCTGGTGTTTGAAAGAAATATTTTTTCCACCCATCTAATGTTGCTTCTCAGTAGAATAAAACACGTCTTCATAAAACTTTACATTCATGTGAATAATTTCATCAAAGAGAACTCAAAAGGGCTTTGAATTTCCACCCTGGAAATAATAGGGAAAGAAATTAAATAGTCATTCTAAAATTCTGAGTACACACAAACCTCGAATGCCTCGGGTTCTATCAGCAGCTTTAAAACTGCCTGGTGGTGCGGCCATTAGAATTGTTTTGTGCTGGTTCATTTGTATTCCCCAGTAGTAGTATTAATAGCAATAAAAATTACTCAAACAAAACACACCACTTGTGATGCATAGTCCCATTTAGTCAGAAAAGGACTATTTTAAAAATTCCAAGCAACAGAGATACTTTGTAAAAAGCTTGCAGAAATGGATTTCTAATAGGATGTAGATTTGGGTTTTTGTTGTATTAATGTATCCCACCAGGTTCTTTCAGGAAGGTACAATGAGGATTTGATGCAGCAGAGATGGTTGACTTTACTGGCTGAAAGATTGATCAGCACAACTGAATCCTGTTGATTATAGAGTGGTGCCAACCTTCCCATATCAACTCTCCTTTATGGATTATAAACCCCCAGGACTAAAAGATTCTCTCCATTCATTCCATAAACAAGCATTGACTGATGTATATGTGCCAGTCATGTTTTGTGTGCTGGAAATATACATAGCAGTGAGCAGTGTAGTCAGGCACGGAGTTTACATGACACAGACAAAGAGTGGGGAGGAAAATGGCCAAGAACGAAGTAAACAAGCATAGATAATTCCAGATAGATGATTTGTGCCATGAAAACAAGTAAAACTGCATGGTGGAGGACTACATTGGGGGGGCAGGCAGAGACTCCTGAGTGGATGGTACTTGAACTGAGACTTGGGAATTAAAGAGAACTACCTGGGAAAAGGCCTGGAGATAGAAGTTTCCAGGTGGAAGGAAGAGAACACAAAAGTCCTAAAACAAGGATAAGCTTGAGATTAGGAGAGCAAGAAGACCGGCGTGACTGAAACATAGTCACAGAGAGTGTGCAAGAGGTGGCTGGGGGGGCAGGGGCAACTCATGGGGGTGATTTAAACACTGGGTGTGAGGGGCTGGCTGACTGTTCCCCAAGGATGCATGCTGCCCCTTCCAGAGTGAAGAGTCATGCCTGGAAGTGTCTCCCTGCTAGAGATTACATTTCCCAGCTAGTGAAGAGTCATGCCTGGAAGTGTCTCCCTGCTAGAGACTACATTTCCCAGCTTCCCTAGCTTCTAGGTGGGGCCGTATGATCAATTCTCACCAGTGGAATGTGAGGAGCATTGGAATGTGGTCTTTCTAGTGCCAAGGCAGTCAAAAAGTGGGTGCACCTTCTCCACCCACTCACACCACATCCCCCCCCACCCCCTCCAACCCCCATCTGCCTGCTGGATGCAAAAGACTCTGAGGCAGCTAGCAAATGGCGGGACCCCAAGATGAGAAGCTAGGTCCTTGAATCATGTGGAGGAAAAGTGCTCAAAACCAGGATCACCTGCACTGAACTGTTAGCCAGGAGTAAATTAAAGTGATTCTATGTTAAGCCGCTGAAATTTTGAGTTTCATTTATCACCACAGCTAGAATCACTTTAACTGATATACCATGATAAGGAGTTTGGATTTTACTCTAACTGCAAACCAATGCTACTGGAAGATTTAAGAGAGAGGATGAAAGTGACCTGGTTTATGTATTTAAAGACCATTGTGGCTGCTGTGTGGAGCCTAACAGCAAGAGAAACTGAGAAAATGTGGAGGCTTCTACCTTAATGCAGGCAAGAATTAACAGAATTGGCAGTAACAAAGGAGGTGGAGAAGAATGGACGAACTTGAAATTCACTTCGGAGGTTGAGCCAAGGATTTTCTAGCTGATTGGATGTCAACAGTGAGGGAGAGAAGAATCATAGAAAACTCCTGGTTTGGGGCTTGGTCATATCCTTTATTAGGCTAGCCTGAGGAGCACATTTATGGGAGACATGCTGGGCTTTGTTTTGGCTGTGTTATTATATTTACTGTCCAGATGAGAAAACTAAATTTCATATTTAGTAGTTATAAAAAATAAAAAAATCAAGTACTTATTTATTTATAGCATACAGTCTAAAGGAAACACTCCATAACTTGTTTTACAACCAGTAAGGGGAAAACGCCAGAACTATATTAAGTGTGGAATTAAATGTATTGATTATTAAACTTTCCATTGTTGAAAGTATAGCAAAATTAAATAATAAAATTAAAGGCCGTATGAATTATATGGTGAATGATGAAATTCTGACTAACAGCATGAGTGTTAGTACAAATGTTGACCTGGAAATTTTTTTTTAAAAAGTAGTTACAGGGGTGCCTGGCTGGCTCAGTCAGTTAAGCTTCCAGCTCTTGATCTCAGCTCAGGTCTTGAGCTCAGGGTAGTGAGTTCGAGTCCCACACTGGGCTCCACGCTGGATGTGGAACCTGATTAAAAATAAATAAATAAAAATAGATTAAAAAGCAGTTACATTTTTTAAGCTGGTCTTTGTCAATTCTCACTAACATGAATGTATATTATGCAAATGTTGCAAACTATTAGAGGTCTGAAGGGTTTTAAAACTTCCTGAGTAAAATCCTCTCAAGTTAAAAATAAAACCACTTAGTCCCATGAAAATGCCTCGTCCAAGGTGATGAGACTACGAATCCAATCTCATCATTAGGACATCTTGAACCCTGTTAGAAACTAGTCTCTGTAAAGCCAAGAATCACTGTCCATATGTTTCACTGTGTAGTAGGTTTTCTCAACCAAATAATATTTCAATGAAAATAACTGTTCAACTGAAAGAGGAATCAACATAAAGAATACTGAATTCAAATATCAGTCAACAAATTTAGACTCTATTTTTTATCTATCTAATTCCTGTTTCCTTAATCATATGGTTTGAATTTGGTAATAATACGTGCAATATTACACTAAGAAAACAAATATCTGAGCTGTCAGAGTGCCTTTTTTTATGTATAAGAACCTTATAGAAGAATCTGCAATAAACACTGACAGAATGTATACTCGTGCTTTATTTTTCATTAGAGAAACGTAAGACCTCTAGTGTCAAAAATTGTTCTTTGTGTCATGACATGGTGTTAATTGGAACTTTATCCCATATTCCAAAGACCCTCCCTATCTAAGACTATCTAAGACTATCTAAGGACTATCTGAGAGGTGGCCAAACCCTTTGGTCCGTCACCCACAGCCTGCTGGCATAAAAGAGAAAGATTCTGGGGTTTTTTTTTTAAAGATTTTATTTATTTAGTGAGAGAAAGAGAGAGCAGGAGGAGGGGCAGGGGGAGGGAAAGAGAGTCTCCAGCAGAGACCACACTGAGCATGAGCCCAACGTGGGGCTCAACCCCACGACCCTGAGATCATGACTTGAACTGAAACCAAGAACCAGATGCTCAACCAACAGAGCCGTGCAGGCACCCAAAAGAGAGAGATTCTCTACAGAACCTCATGGAAGTAGATTTTCCCATTCCTGTCCCATGGAGAAGGAAATGGGGGTGCTTGGCCTCTCCCCCCATCACCTGCCACACAAAACACCCTGCTTACCAGAAGGGGCTTCAACACAACCACTTGCATACAGAAGACAGGCTTCTTAGTCCATGGCTGGATGATCTTAGGGAATGAGGGAAGAAAGGAGTTTTGAGAAAACTTAAACTATCCTTCAAGAGATCATTTATCCCTGGAGAATAAGCAAACTGAGAAGCAAGCTCCACTTTGACCAGCCGGCAGCAGGATAAAGATATCCTGGACCACGTGAATACCACAGAGGGGAGCCAGGCTGGCACCATCCCGACAGGGCTCTGTCTACAGGGCACTGGGGGGCCAACAAAAGAAAACTCAGTAGGGTATAGAGCCAGAGCAAAGAATTGAGAAGATGTCACAAAAGGTCAGCCAAAGAATACATTCCCCATGCAGGACAAAGATCCCACAAACATTCCTGAGTGAAACCCAATATTGGGTCATGTGCCACACAGAGAACAATGGCACCAATAATACCAGTAGCAGCTAAGCTGGAAACTGTCACCATCTATCTCTCCTCCCTACTTAGCACCCTAACTCTACAAGAGTCCGGAAGCAGCAACCTTCTGAGTGGAGACAGGAATGAAGGAGCCAAGGAGAGAATGAGTGGGAGACCCAGCCATGCCTCACTGCCCATCTACTGCACTGAGGGATCATGTCTTCTCTGAGCAATGAGGTGGGGGAGGGAGGATTGGAGGGCACTGACAGGGAGTGTTGGGGAAGGAGCTTCAATCAGATGAGGGATTGAAGTTTTTATATTACATTGGGCTGTGCTGTTTAATACTCGGAGATGAGTCTGTTGGTGAACATTTTGACTGAAAAGCGGTACGATCAGCCCAAGTTGTCACCAAGGAGGCCAAGAAGGGAACTCTGATTAAATACAATTAATGACAGTCATGGCAGAAAAATAAATGTTGTCTCTTGGTTAAACTCTACCAAGTTTAGCACATTCAATAAACCACTTAAAAGTAGTAATGAGAGGGGCGCCTGGGTGGCTCAGTCATTAAGCGTCTGCCTTCAGCTCAGGGCGTGATCCCAGGGTTCTGGGATCGAGCCCCACAGCAGGCTCCTACGCTGGGAGCCTGCTTCTTCCTCTCCCATTCCCCCTGCTTGTATTCCCTCAATCACTAGCTGTCTCTCTCTCTGTCAAATAAATAAATAAAATCTTAAAAAAAAAAAAAGTAGTAATGAGAAAACCACAAACGAGATGCTGAGTTAAATATAAGGAATATATCCAGTTACAGTCCATGCATCCAAGATTCCTTTCCAGTCAAATCCAGTTTCAATATACCTGCAACGGGGTAAAATGAGCTTATAAGAGGACTAAGAATGGCTTATAAACCATTTAAGTATTAATTATAAAAAATAAATATGAGGGATATATTTATAGGAGAGCAAACTACTGCAAATGAAGCTAAGACCAGGCAACTGATGTGACCAGGGACGCGTCTTTACTAGCCATCGTCAGTGTGGTATGTGGTAGTTAGAGGCACATGAAGAATGAGAAGGTATGGTTCCTATTCTTGGAATCAGCTGGATGAAATAAAACACTAGAGAATAATAGAGCCAAGTAAGTATAAGCAAGTGCTGTAGTAAGAGTGAGAGGCTATACTCCCAAACGGAAATGCACACACATGAAAGTAGAAGCCCAGTGAAGAGGATTTGCATGACAACAAGAGGAGAAGCAGACTGTCCAGACACAGAGAGGATCTTGAAAATGCTTTCCTGATGCAGATGACAAAAAGCTCAGCTTCAAAACTCAGATCCATGGCAGTCAACGGAGATTTCCATTATATGGGCATCTGTTGGCAGTCTCATTATGGGAAAAAAACAAGCACATAAGAAATTGTTAAGTAGCCTTGCTGAGAATTTTACTGCTGAGAAGGATACCATGGGGAAATAGTTAGCAGGGATTTTTTTTTCCCCCTGATCCGAAAGGAAAAGTCAGTTAGCAATCTAAACCTGTCAAGATGCTTAGGGAAAGTGGCAATGGTATAATGGTATTTTAGACTTCTAAATATTAAAGGAAATAAATGGAGGTAGCCTGGACTTTAAGAAAATAAGTGTGCCCAAATCTGCATTAATGAAATAATGAAGACTGAAGTGCAACCCAATCAGAGAAACTATGGAGAATTTAGCTGACAAATGGATTTCTTTGAATTCAAGTTTGACGAGGACAAGGAGCCCTTTGTCTCTGAGACTCCGGCAGGCACTTTGCTCTCCACAATGACACCTGGCCTTGGATTTAGGTCTACCTATAATCCCTTGATCTGGGTTTCTTTCTGAACTACCTTCACGATTCCAAGAAGACATTTCAGGGTGTATGGGTGGGTTTAGTGGCATCCATGATGCACCTTTGGGGAGAAGCCTTTCTGCCTTATTCCCAGAAGTGCTGGTCATCACATAATTACCCTACTGCCTACTTGCTGCATTTTGGACATGTTGGCCATAGTCAGGATACGTTCCAAGAAGTTCTCCCATTCTTTGGGTATGACAAATTATTTGAAAGAGAGGATGAGAACACTCTGAACATTAGGGAAGCCTGTTCAGGTTAGATTTTTGACAGTTAGTGCACACTAAGTTACGCTGACCCAGATATTCTGACTTCAACTGTTTTCCACATCCACTAGAAAATCCTGATATCAGCAAGCATGTGGCTTGGCAAGCTGGAAATAGGAACCTGAGGTCCCATCAGGGTTCTTCAGCACTTTAACATGGTTCAGCCATAGTTGGTAAGGCTGTACTATTCTCCCACTTTGGGTGTGATCCTTGCTGGTACTTTCCCTGATAGCAGATGGAAGTGATACCTACACAGGGGGAAAGACCATCTCTGCCTTGATTTTTTTTTTAATCTGGCAGTTTTCAGTGAGAAGGGTGATACTCTTTTGCATGTAAAGGGCCAGTGCTGAGATCTAAAGGATAGCTCTGAGTCCGATTATTTTCTGAAGAAAATAACGCTGTACTTAGGCAAAACGAGTTAGTCCGCCCTTTCTACCGCAAGACATAAGCTGTAGATTATAATGGACCTCTGAACAGTTCAAACCAAAATTATAACTTCTGATTAAGTAGTATGGCCTGGCCTGCTGAATCACCAATGTGGAAACCCAACCCTGAAGAATGTGGAGCTCAAGATGACATTGGTCGCCATTGTTTGTGGAAACGGCGATTTTTTTTTAATCTTTTTATTTAACTCTTTAGTGAGCAAACTCATCCTCCAAATTCTGCAGCAAAAGCAATCAAAGCAATCAAGGAGGTGTGCCCCGAATCAGGAAATAACAAATAAGTTCTGGGGAGCAATAAGCAGTGTTCATGGAATCCCCACAAATGTTTATGAGCGTGTACCATGCGCCAGGCACTGGGAAAAGACCTCTGAATTACACCCATGAGACTTGTATTTGATGTGTCCAGAACTAATGTGCACTGTCCCAACTTTAGAAAGATGTCTGCACATCTGCACCTCAGATGTGATGAAAACTAATAAATGAATCGCTTAGGTTGTTTTTGTTGTAAGTTATAGAAAACCCAAGTTATAGTCCCATTAATGATAAAGTTAATATATTGGCTCACATAATTGAAAAGCTCAGAAATGATATAAACTTTGGGGATAGTTTCATTAGGGCTCTGACTCCAACTTTAGCTATTCTCTTGACCCTTCCTTCCTCCAAGTGTCAGCTTTATTTTCAAGCTTGGTGACCGTGATGGTTAATTTGATGTGTCAGCCTAACTGGCCACAGGGTGCCCGGATGAAATATTATTCCTGAGTGTGTCTGTGAGGATGTTCCTCATTAAGATGCAGCTTTTGAATCAGGGGACTCAGTAAAGCTGGCTGCCCTCTCCTACATGTGTGGGCATCAACCAATCCACTGAGGGCCTGAATAGAGCAATAGGCAAAGGAAGGAGGAATTTAACTCTTTCTGCTTCACTCCTTAAGCTGAGACATTTCATCTTATCTTCCCCTGCCCTGGGATCCCACTGGCTCCTCTGTGGTTCTCAGGCCTTTGGGCTTAGACTGAATTACACCACCAGCTTTTCTGGGTCTACAGCTTGGAGACTGCTCAGCCTCCCAAAATCTCATGTACCAATTCCTATTAATTAATTCATTAATTATGCATAGATTTTACATATATCTATTCTCTGTATATATCATATGTTTATAGTAACATTGCTATATAGCTATACACATCTCCTATTGGTAATGTTTTTCTGGAGAACTCTGACTAAAACAGTGACAAAATGAAAACTATAGTTTTGGGTTCACATTTCCATACCAGGTCATCCATAAAAACACAGAGCAATGCTTTAAAGTCATAGGCCCTCCTCTGAATCAATCACAATAGACAGAAGGCTAATTGATTTAGGCCAGTCAGCCTCCGTGCATGAACCTGGCAGGGGAGGGAATCCCCGCCAGCTACACAGCCGCTCTCCCAATGGTGGAAATACACACTAAGAGAGAACCTCTAAAGTGAACCCGAGCATTCATCTTCAATAGTCAGTATTAGGAACACAAGATTTACTAAATGCTTCCTCTTTAGGCAGAGAACTGGTGAGTTGCAGATAAGGCATACACGAATCTCTGCTCACAAAAATCTCTGAATATGCAGGAGAGTTGAGGTGAATTAACTATTTCTCAATAACACTTTCCTAGGCAGTCTGTGAAAGGTAAAACTTATAATGTCTGCTTCTGAGAACCTTAAAGGGTTTGCCAAGCTCACGGCCCCCTCTTAAGGAGATCCTATCCCTCATTCACAGGCCTCAATATTTGAACAAAGTGGCCTTGAAAAGTTGGCCACAGATGGCTGGTTTGAACAAGAGTACTTGATCCAAAAGCTGCAATCTATTGATTGCGTCCTATAGGAAGGTCTAGCATGACAGCTCAGTGTGACAGGCATTCTCTATACTGGATGACTAACTGACCCAGTCAGATCTTCACAGGGAGTTCGGATATAAGACCCAGATGTCAAGAAGTATAAAGAAATATGACCCTCCTTGCAAGCTAACAATGTAGCTTGGCACACTTTTGCAGATATGGCAGAAGACACGAAACACCTGAGTCAGAGACAAAGACTTATTACCCACAGCACAGCAAGCACATGAGCTTCATGTCTGCCCTGGTTCTCCTTGTCCACCCCATGCCTCTGAGTCCCCAAAGGGTGACACAGAGAGCCACATGATGCAGTAGGTTTGCTGAGGAAATCAGACTTAGGAAACTTCAATCTTCTACACTGAGTTACTAATGAACCTGCCCTACCTTTGTCCCTGAGAGAGACGTCACTATCCGGAACAGCAGCATGTGGAAATGCAAGAGACCATGGAGAATTGTCTCCCAACTACAACATACAATAGGAAGTTGTTGAAACTGAGCGATGCAAAAAGCATGGACACCAAGTACTAACACGAGGCAGCAGCAACCACAGGTAGATAGAAAATAGGAATGAAAACTATTTCATAGCAACAGAAGAAATAAGTAAGAAAGGACACAGCATCTTCATGGACTGGAAGCCTTGTGATATTTTGTAAATATGAACTAGAATCATATTCCCCAACTGAAGTAGAATTATGCAGTGTTTGTAGAGAAGTTACCAGTGAGTGCGGGCAACAAACAACCTTGAGGATCATTTTGTCTGAGAGTGTAATTTTCTCACATGGTCCACTAAGGTTCCCCTCACCATAGTTCAGTGAGTCAGGCTAGAATCTCCAGCTCTGTCAGGATTGTGGGTTTTGTGGGAGATTGTGTCATGTAGATGTGAGCTAAATAGTGCAGGTGATTCACCTCAGAAAGTTAAGCTCTAGAAAACCATCTCTATCACAGTGGCCATTTCTGTTAAAGAAATTGATTTTGCACTGTTTTTAGTTTCCTGCGTTTTATCTCTTCCTTTGTATCTTAATCCAGCCCTCTACTCTAGACAAGAGTGTTTATTGTTATTTGTCAGTAGCAATAATAGCCAGGTGATTCTAGATATATCCTTGTTAAAGTCAACACAATTATCTCCAAGGGGAATACATATTTATTTTAGACACTAACTTGGCCTCTGTTTTGTATTTGTCTAGTTATGTTAGTTCATTGTACTTTATCTCCAAAAACACAAACATCTCACATTTTTCACATTACGTGTACACTCCACGCAGGCATCTTAAGTTGCTACTACCGCAAGTATTTTATTCACTTCCACAACGACAACAATAAAAAAAATACTTCCTGTTCATTGATAATTAGATGTTTTGCTTCATTTGGATTTCCTCCAAAGTCTTCTGTTCAGATTCAGCTCTTATAATTAATTATCCTCTTTCTGAACAACTGAAAACTGAAGTCTGACCAAAGTACATCTCATCCCACACAGATGTCCTAGTTACTCCACAAAAGGTTAATTAATCATAAGAGGTGCTTTAGAGCAGGAGGCGCTGGAAGAAATTCAGACCCAGTTTCTGGCAACATAGAAAAACCACCATCATGCCCGTTGCTATTGAGCTCACACTGAGAGAACCGTTTCAATGGAACAAAAATTCAACTGCACAAAATAGCTGGTGGATATAATATCATGCCTTAGATAATGGAGCATGCCACTTCCCAGTCACTGATGATTCAGAATCTCAGACCACCTGTAAGGGAAGGTCAGCCCTGTTTATCCTCATTTAACAGACGTGCCTGAAACTCCCCAGTCACAACAATGGCCAAGCAGTCTTCATTGTTCCCCTCTCTTTGGCTGGGTGCCATTACATTATATGAATGAGCCTTCCTCTCCAGCCAAAACAGTCTACACACAGTCTTCCAAATACACCTTCCACTTTTTCAACCTGTGGTTTTAGTCATGCTAATCCTTCCAAGTCCAGGAATAGCCTTGCCTTCTTCCACTGTCTAGCCAGAGCCTATAATTCAGTTGAGAGCCAGTTCAAATACCTCCTTCTCATAAACCTGCCTCTAGGACATTCTAACCCACAGAAAGTGCTTCCTCTTTGGACCTAGGGGCAGCTGTGGGACAGTGGAAGGAACAGTGTCCTGGGCAACAGAAAATATATGCAATATGGGCTCTATTATGCATATAGCTTTGAGCAATTTGTTTCACTCTTGTGACCCTACGCCTTCTGCTCAATAAAATAGAGGAGTAACAACTACTCTGTGGGTTTTCTCATGAAAATCAAATAGAATAAAGTATATGAAAATGTTTGTCACGTGCTGCTCAGCACATATTTCTTGGCTTACTTGATCATTGACCATTCTTATGTTTTCATTTGTTTGTGTTTGTTTTTCTGCCCTTTAACAAAAGATGTGACAGAATGTCACCGGCTGGTCCTTAAGATAGTAAACATCATCAAAGTAGGCATCCTGAGGAAAATGGGAAGATGGTTCCATTTTTTCAGGAAAATAGATGTTATAAACTGAGTGTTTTATTTATTTATTTTTTAATTTATTTGACAGAGAGAAAGAGCCAGCGAGAGAGGGAACACAAGCAGGGGAAGTGGGAGAGGAAGAAGCAGGCTTCCAGCAGAGAAGCCTGATGTGGGGCTCGATTCCAGAATGCCGGGATCACGCCCTGAGCTGAAGGCAGACACTTAACGACTGAGCCACCCAGGTGCCCCAATAAACTGAGTGTTTTAAAGAAATATGAGAAGACATTTCCAGACCCTGGGAAGGAAACTGTTGGGAGAGCAGAGAAGGAAAAGAGATCAGTACTCTGAGACCAAGAATCTGGACCCGTCATGTCCAAGCGGTGGAGAAGCCATTTGTGGTACTGGAAGTGGCTACAAATTGAACACGAAGAGAGTCCAATACCATGACTCAGGCTGCCACACGTAGGATCCATAAGAGATAAGCCCGATTCTGGCTCCCCTCACCCAGGCCAAGTGTGTTCTTGCCACCAGCATACTCTCTGGACAGTGAGAGAGCCTGTGAATGGATTTCCAGGTCCATTGGGAGTCAGAAAAGAGGGCTCCATCTTCTGTAGATGGAAGAGAAGTGATGTGCTGGTAGCAGATATAAGTTCCTCATCGTGTCTCGTAAACAATGAGTATGCCTTTTCTCCCCAGCTAGACTCTAAGCTCCTGGGGACCAAAAACTTGTTTTACTTTTTTTTTTATATTTTCCTCAGGACCCGGCCCAGAGTACAGTGTGCACTCAGTAGATTCCAGTTTGCTTCCACGGGCCTCATTAGATGAGCCACTTTTCTCCTTCCCTCGGTCTTCCATCCCTTGTTTATTGTTTATTCGTGGCTTAAACCATATTAAAGTGGATTCTAAATCAATGTTGAATGTTCTAGATGGCTGATGTTCTCCCCTTGCTGAATGATTCACTCCATTTCTCTTGGAAGTCCCCACTGAAACAGAGAATCAATGAGCTTGAAGCAAGGAGAGAGGGCAAAGGAAGCAAGAAAGAGGCTGAGGTATGTGGCTCGGCCCTGAGAGCAAAAAGTTTGACTTGTCTTTCAAGAATAAGATTCTGGGAGCAAGATGGTAATTCTAGTTCCCAGGGGCAGCAAGGTGGCAATGATGCTTCTGGAGAGAGTCAGATCTTCCTGGCCTCCTTGTCTACCGTGTTTATTCAGTTCTCATTTGGGAGTCCGTCTTGAATGGAAGTATAGGGAAGAGTTCCTTCCTGTCCAAGATGTCAACCTGTAAAACACATTGATTGAAATAAACAATAATTTGCATTCAAAGCACATTTATTCAAGGGTTCAAATCTCTTTGCAATGCCTACTCTTCAGAAATAGCAAGGTACTTATCAATTATCTTCATTTTAAAGATGCCAAAACTGAGTTAGTAAAGTCAAATATCAAGTTCAGCCGAATAGAATTGGAACCCAATTCCATCCTTTTTATATATGTAATTATTATAATTATTATCATTCAAAGGCATTTCTGATGCTAACACAACCCACTGTGCAGAATTCAGCCAGCCCCTGAAATGCAGCCAGGGAGACAATGTTTAATAAAAAATAATTCTGAGACCACAGCACACCCAGTTTTTGAAAGCCTTAAAATAAATCCCAAATTTATTCATAATGGAAATAAATCACAGAATCCAAGGTACAAAATTATTTCCACAGCTGCTCCAATAAACATCAGAAAAGGCCTTGCCAACTCTTGACTATTCAGGCTACCGTTGTACAAAAGAAGAGGTTTTTTAAAAAAAAAAAAAAGAATAACCCTTTCTGGTCCTCATGAAAAGCTAATAAGCAGGCATTGTCAAGTTATAAAAAGAACATGTTCAATTTCAAGTCTTCTCCAAACCTCCTGGTTATATTTACTCATTTTCTCGATTAGCAGGTGTTTGAAGCCCTGAGAAATGTTCTCACTGCTCTAATTTTACAGTCAATGACATATATACAGATATAGAGATAGAGATTGAAAGAGACATAGAGACAGATATGTATCTCGTCTATCTCCCTAACTACATTGCTAGGCTGTTCATGAATCCTAACTGGAGTGAGAGTCTTCCTGTATCTCCCAGGTGGATAACTACTATGGTTTGCTCATGGAGAGGCCTTCAAAAATGCATGTTGACTAATGACTCAATGTAGATATCCAAGCTAATTCTAAATGGGTGGAAAAGTAATGGTGAGCTCAAGAAATCATCCTACATCATTACCCTTCCAATTGTAAAAAAAAAAAAAAAAAAAAAAAAGTGCTCCAAATTATAGAGACAGTACAAAGAGCTGTGGTTTCCAGGGGAAGAAGTGCAGTGGGAGGGAAGGGTGTGGGAATTACACACAGGTGGAGCTCAGAGGACATAAAAATACTCTGTATGATATTACAGGTGCTGCTTGAACAATGCAGGCATGAGGGGTGCAAACCTCCCACACAGGTAAAAACCCATGTATAACTTCTGACTCCCCAAAAACTCAACTACCAATAGTCTACTGTTGTCCAGAAACTTGATCAATAATATAAACAATTAACATATATTTTGTATGTTCTATGTATTACATACTATATTCTCACAGTATAGTAAGCAGAGAAGAAAATGTTATCACGAAAATCACAAAGAAAATACATTTACAATACTGTATTTACCAAAACAAAGTCTGTGGATAAGTGAAGCCATGCAGTTCAAGCCCATGTTGTTCAAGGGTCAAGTGTATAATGATGAATACGTGTCATTACACATTTGTCCCAAACCACAGAATGTACAACACCAAGAGTGACCCTGTGTAAACTATGGACTCTGGGTGACAATGACTTGTCAATGTATATTCCTTGATTCTAATAAATGCACCACTCTGGTGGGGGATGTGATCATGGAGGGGACCACGGATGTGGGGGGCCATGGGGTACATGGAAATTTTCTGTACCTTCCTATTTTGCTATGAACCTAAAACCACTCTTTTAAGAAAAAAATGGCCTTTCCCTTTTTTAAAGATCATTTTTTATGTATTTATTTAAGAGAGAGAGATTGACCATGCACAAGCAGGGGAGAGGGAAAAGCAGGCTTCCCCCCAAGCAGGGAGTGGGTCTCGATCCCAGGACCCTGAGATCATGACCTGAGCCGAAGACAGGAGCTCAACCGACAGAGCCACCAGGCACCCTGGGCTTTTTCTTTTTTTAAAGTGCTCCTTCCTAATTCTGTGCAAAGGTGGGCTAGCAACCCATGGGCCACAATGGTGTGTATGTTGGAAGCTCCCCCCCAAGGATTTAAAGTGATAGAATTGCAGCTATATTGGGCACCAGAGAAATCTGGGTTCAAGGACTAATACTGTCTCTTACCAGATGGGTGTACTTGAGCAAGTTAACTAAATCTCTCTAATCCTTACCTTCCTCATCCGTAAAATAGGGGGAACAGCAGCTTTGTTGCAAGGATTAAATATCTCATTCACTCAAAGCGCACTGACATGAATTGAGCATTCAATTAATGTGAGTTTCTTGGCTTTTCTGACGCCTTCTCTACCAGGCACAGTTTTCCCATAAAAGTGCAGGGGGGGTAAATCACTAAATGACCCCCCTTCTCTCCATCACTGTATTTCTCAACTTCTAAAAATCCACATGCCCCTTGATCACACAAAGTTGGTCTTTCCCAAACTCCCTATCGAGTTTTATAGCTCTGACCGCCACCCCCTAAGATTGGCTAGAAAATTAAAAAGGCAAAGAGGACACGAATATTCCCCAAATCTCTCTCTGAACCACAGAGAGCGCCGTGGACGAGCCCACATGTCTGCGTGTGGATGAATGTGGGTATGTTGTAGAGGCAAATTTTCATTTTCTGCTCTCGGGTTACTAAGCCCCTGCCATAAGAATTCAATTATTCCCAGAAGTCAGAGAGGAGTCAAGTCAGCTGTTTTGCTTAAAGGAGCAAGACACAACTTAAAGCCCCAACAGAAAACTCGGGGAAGAAGAAATTGTTTGGGTGGCTAAGCCGTCGCAGACATTCTTGCCAGCAACCCGAGGCAGGCTCTCCCCACCTGGTTGTTTTCCAAGAAAAAATGCAAATGACACATCTCTTTGCTTTGTGATTTATCAGCAAACCAACATGCTCCCTGCTTGCTAAGCCTCTGCCCTGGAGGATGGGACCCAGGGAGGAAGGAAGGGAGGGAGAAGGGCCAGGAGGAAGTGAAACAGGTATCTAGTAGACTTCCTTTACTTCTCATTCTGTCTGCATCCTGGCAGGAACCTGCCAGCCTTGTTCAAATGCATTACCCAATTTGTACCGTTTGTCAGACAAAGGGAGCCGTGGGGCCCAAGGTGTCTGTGGCATGGCGCAGGGTTAAGCGACGGCCAGAAAACATTTCCACGATTATCTGTTAGTCTGTAACAGAAAGAAGGGAGCAAGCAGTTTGTACAGCACATCTCCAAAGAAGTCTCAGTGGGAACCGTTGGGGAGACCTTGAAAAAAGGTTTGTTTTTTTTTTTAAGGAAAGAAAAAAGATGTGATATGCAGAATAATTTTAATATTTGTCAAGAAATGGAGATCTCTACGACCTATGTGCAACTGTATGTCCTGGTTCCCTTTTGTCCTATTCTGCAATTTCATTTGCTTGATATAAGCTACACTCTTCTTGATTGGTTTGGTCCAATGCCAATCAACATATACACACATACATAGGCATCTTCAAAGAGACTAAATAACCTTTTCAGTCATAAAACCTGGGCAACAGTAGATATCAGACATCTCAGGGTAACCTTCTAAAATGTGCGGCTCTTCTCTTTCTGACACATACCATTTAACACATGTAGGTCATTCTCTGGCAAAGAAAGCACAGATCAGCAACTGCTTTATCTGAAGAACTCGCAGGCATTAATTTCTAACAAAGCTAACCCATCGTCGGGTGCGGCAACACAATACACCCAGACACCCACAGAGGTGTGCACGCACACGCACGCACACACACACACACACAGACCCTGCAATTCTGCTCTACCAGCCTATAGCCCTTCCTGCCTGGGTCTGGGAGAAACAGACGAAACATGTTCACCCGCATTTACGTTTTCTGTGCAAGCTGATGAGAAACAGCCTCACTCCTCCTTCAGTGCTTTGAGCCGTCTTCCAAAAAGAAAACCCACTTGTACAAGGCAAGTGTGGAGCCACGGATAGAAATAGATACTGGGGTTCAGTGAACACTTTGTCTTTAACCTGATTAAAGGCAGCAACAAGCAAAGTTGGGAAACAGAATGGCTCCCTCTTTTAACCATGTCTGGTTGTCATCTCCCCGTGTTTACTGCTAAGGATACAAGACAAACCAGACAGACCCAGTCTTGCTGTCATCAAATTTACAGAGCAATAGCAGAAACAAACGAGTCAAAAGGCAATTTCAGGACAGTGGGATAAGCACTGGAAGAAGAGTAAGTAAAGGATGCTGCTGGAGTGCAAAGGGATCATCTAACCTGGGAGGGGATTAGGAGTTAGCCTGAGGAGGGACCAGAAAGGGAGACCATGGTCAGGAGGGAGAGCCCAGCAGGAGTCCCAGTCATCTCTGGGCCTGCGGTATATGAATTCCCCAGAAGCCTGCTGACCTGTAGGGCAGATCAGATCAGGGAGGCCTTTTAAGCCATGAGAAAGGCTCCATGGGGAGTCCAAGCCATACTTGAAGCTGGGGAGCTGACATGATCAGATTTGCTGCTTAGAAGGCGCACTTTGGCGGAAGTGGAGAGAATGCACTGGAGAGCCTCACCGTCAGCAGCGAGGAGAGCCATGGGAAGCAGCTGCAGCGGCCCAGGGGAGGCTGCCGGTGGCCGGGCTTGCAGACCGGGCCAAGAAGCACAAGACAAGTGGACGGATCCGAGAGACAACTCGACTTCCATTAATTTTTTTTTAATTTTTTTAATGATTTAAAAAATAATTTACTAAAAAACAAAGAGAGATAAGGAGGAAGCTGAATCCCTACCTTCCCTCAAATAGGTGAAGACTAACGATGTGCTGTGGGGGTGGAGGGGAGGCAAGATATTGGGCCAAATATTCTTCAAATACAAAGTATCATTTCATATTTTCTTTTAGAAAATCGCCATGTCTCACTCATCTTCTTCACTGAAAGTCTTGGTAATTGGAAGAAATATGGACTCTGTCATTACTTGGAACACAGAGCGGTCACACAGCTCTCCCGGCCAATAGCAAATCCTTTCAAAACCCTCCCGCGGGTGCTTTCCACAGGCCCCGCACGGTCACAGCTTCACTCCCGGCACTCTCGTTCACCATTCCACTTTCTCAAAGCGAATGAGTGAGCAAATGGCAATCAATGTTCCCAATAAAAGTTTTAAGAGATAATTACAGTGATGGGAAATGTAGTCATTACAATAGTCATGCTGGGTTTGTTGTGATGCTACTAATCACACCAAGTTTTCTGATTTCATGTAAATTGCAGGTACCTTTACTCCTGTAGGAATCTCTATTAATAGATAATATCATTATGCTAATAGCTGCTTAAAGGATAATTTAAGAATTTTGAGTGATCTAAGCCAGGTATTTTAAAACACGGTAATAACCTAACAGATATGAGCTAAAAAATAAATCTTACCACATTTAAGGAAATTATTTTTAAAGAGAGACACCTGCATTGTACCCATAAAAAATAGAGTTATACCATTTGGAGCTAAGTGATGAAATGTATGTGTGTTTTTTCAATTGCTCAACAAAACAGGAAGTCCAAATGTTCTGCTACCTGAACTTCAGTGTATTGCTAATCCGTGAGTGTTCATGCACACACACTACAATTATGGAATATGCATAGTATACTGCCATGTATTCATTTATGCAACAAACATTTATTAAGCACCTACCTTATGCCCAACCCTATGCTAGGCACTTAGCATCCAAGAAAAGAACAGAACATACTGACAGGCTGGAAGGGGCAACTTATATTCAAATATGTATGATATTGACATAGGTGCCAAATAGAGACAGGAACAAGGCACTATAATGCCGTAAAAATATTCTTAACTTGATCATGGAGGGCTTCCCAGAGGAAGTGATTTTTAAGGCAGGTCTTAGAAAAGTCAAAAGTGTTGTAGACAAATTCAAACAGTAGAGGGATAATCCAAGAACAGAAGAAAAGACTGTCCAAAGATACAGAGGTCCAAAAGGGAACGGTGTGATCTGGGAGTTATAAAGGCTAGAGCTCAAGGCCCATTAGGGAAGGGTCAGGAGAAGACTGCAAAGGGCTGAGTGTGCCATACTAAGGCCATTGGTGCAGGGAAGAAGCATAGATAGATTCTTTGACTTGCTCTTTAGAAAAAGAGAATCTATGCTGCTAAGATGCCATTTGTGTATTTTGTCTATTACAGTTAACCATATAGTGACCATGTTGTCCAAATCATGGCACGGAGTAGACTACTGGAAAATAAGATTCTTCTTAGCAATTCAGGAAATTCTCCCTTCCCTCTCATCCCCTCACCTTGCTAACTCACACTCATCCTTCTGTCTTTGACTTTAGCATTACATCCTTAGGAAGTACTCCTTGACCACTCCAATTAGTCAATGACCCCACATCTGTGCCTAGCCCATACTGGGAGTACCTTGTCGCCTGCCTGGGGTCATGTGCCGGCTGCTGAAAAGTACCCTTACCTTTCCTCCACTCTTTATACACTCAGGTGAAAATATACACACACATACATACACAGAAAATGTTGAAATTCTCAACACTTCCTAAGGGCTTGGTCAGTGTTATCTAGGAGACTCCGTTAATTATCTGGCTTACAATTTAATAGGAAAGAATTTATCCAATTAATTCTAGCTTCACAGTCCTCACTTAAAATCAGGGCACTGAGCAACTCTATTTGGAGTGGCGGAAGAGGGGCATTGGGGAATTGGGTAGCAACAGGCTAGCAGGAAAGACTGGGGGGAGGGTCCTTAGTAGAGGGACAGTGGGAGGAAGCAAAGGGAATCCCAGGAATGGGGGACCCTGCAGGGGAAGAGCTACTGAGAACTGTCTATCTGATGGGCCAGAGCTTCAAGTTCTACACATAAAAATTTCCAGAGCTATCCAGTGGCCTCATAAAATAAAAGCCGCAGGAAGATTTCCTGTCTCAGTCTTGTCTTCTCGGCTTACCAGGAATAGTACGCTGTTTTAATACTATCACGTTTCTGCCACCTGCATCACCCTTCAACCGTCCCACAGCTATGAGAGCAGTCCCACCACTACCGAAGTCTGTGGCACTCCCACGGGGCAGTCTGCAAATGCCTGAAGCCCCACTCAATCAGAGCAGCACCGGCCATCCATATTTAGGGATTTTAATCTTTCCACATAAATCACTCCCTCTGGCTCTTTAATCACGGGTGACAACTTGCAGTGCCTGCATCTCGCACTCTGATTTCCCTGAAAGGTCTTGCAAGCTAAGCAGGGTTAAGCTGAGTCAGTAACTTGGATGGAAGATGCACGAACCACACAGGAAATGCACAAAATGAGTCAACAGGCAACACATGTCTCTCTGAACCTCCGCTTCTCAGTGTCCGGAAGAGGAACTCCCCGGGTCTAGAACCCCGCTGTTTTCTGAGTGAGGAGCCAGCCCGCCACCATCACAGCGCCCTCTGCTCCCCTGTGGAAGCCAGGAGTTAGGCTAGGATCCGCAAGGGCCCCTTCAGCTTCAGCTTATGCTCCCGACTTCCTTTAAGAGGCAGAATGCCCTAATCAGAGTTACATCAGAACCAACCGAGTCGGTACGGCAGGAGGACTTTCAATCACACTGGGAAGGATTTTGGACTTTATCAAGACTCCTGGGCTATAGCTGCTGCAAATGAGTCTGTGTCCCAGCCCTTTATTATTCTGAATTTAACCTACTATAGCCCCATACTTCCTTATCTATTAAACAGGCTTCTTGGTGATGAACTCTGATCCTTTGCCTCTGATGGTGATGCTAAGATCTATGCAATTCTGTATATTTGCTTGATCTCCTGATACAAAACAAGAGAAAGTTCTCTAAGTACCAATTCCTATAACAGTAAGTACCCTTTCCCCTCAGTGCCTGCTCGTCACGAGCACTCTTCTGAGCACTCTATTTAGAAGAACTCATTTCAAACTTCTCAACAACTCTACAGGGAGGTGAGAAATGGGCACACAGAGAGGTAAAGGAACTTGCCTGAGGTAACAGAGAGCAAGAGGCAACAGTGCATAGTCTGATCTCAGAGCCCGTGGTCACCTCTCCACTGTTCTACCTAGACTCTTTGCTGTTATTGAAGTTTCTGCCTCTTGTAGAAAATTGGGAGGAAAATAAAAAGAAAATTGAGAGCATAACAAGAGCTCACAAGGAAGTGATATAAATATATACATACATAAATACGTAAGACCATGGAAGATGATAATCTCCAAAGCGGGAGCAAAAGCCACTGGGTTTTCCTGAAAGGAACATGGTCAGTGAGAACAATTCAGTGGCGAGGGGGAGATGAATATTTATTAATGGATCTACCGGTCCACTTCAAGGCGTGGTGAAGACAGTTGGTTAAAACCAAAGAACACTGGGCAAGCAGCGATGCCATCCAGAGTGGTTGAAGTGACAATCATGAATGAAAGCTGGTTGAGGGATAAAGGGAAGAGAGTTGGCACAACAAGAGAGCAGAGAGATCAAGGACATGGGTGTTCGTCAACATGAATTAGCTCGCTCAAACCTCAAGACCATATTAGGCTTCCAAATCATTTCCGTTTTCAAGATGGAGTTGAGTCTTAGGGAAATGAAGTGAATTGCCCCAAGTCAGTGAGCTGGTTAGTGGCAGTGCCTAATGAACGGGCACGTAGCCGAGCAGACTGCTCCAGAGGCTGAGCTCCTAGTCACCGGCCATTGCCTTCACCCCCAGGGAGGGTGGGTAGTGGGTAGAAAGACTCCAGATACAAGAAACAGCGGAGTTCACTGCAGAAGCAGGGCCTGGAAGGGCAGGGAGGGGCTGCAGAGCACACCGGTCGGGGTAGTCTCCAGAAGGAAGATGGGAGCTTTTTTCCCTCGGAGATGACAGGGGAAAAGTAAAGACGGAGTGAGCACACAGGGCATTCTAGCAAGGAAGGAGAGGCTAGCTCATGTCACAGAGGTCTCCTTTGCTCAGCGAATTGGAGCCAAGGTCAGCCTCCAAGGCCTCTAACCCTGGAGGCGTCGGGTTGGAGCCGTAGCTTCAGCACCTGGCATATCTGCGATAGCCGTCGTGCAGGACCCCCTGCCACCGAATGCAAGCGACGCTCAGCCGCGGGGGCTCTTTCTGAGCGCGTGGTGGCCTTCCGTGAAACCGTGTGCCCTGATGTTGTGATTTTTCCCCTGCAACGGCTACAAGTACAGGAGTAGAAGTCAAGAAAGGGGCAGGGGTCTTTTCCTCAGTTTGGGGGCTTCTCGCAAACTCATGAACGCCCAGACTGTTAAAATCACCCGATTTTTTCTAAAAGGGAAAAGTTTGAAGGCTGATAATCCATATAGTGAAAGACCAAGGCACTCTGAGCCTAAAGCGTAGCCAAGGTGGCTCATGGCGAACACACCGGCGTCAAGCTCGGTCCGGCTCGCACTGGTGCTCTCCGTAGCTGGTGACCTTGGCTAATGCCCCTAACCTCTCTCTGCCTCCTTCCCTTGATCTGTAAAAACAGGGAGTATCCCTTTGTAAGGTTGTTGCGAGGATTAAATAGTACAAAGCCCTTAGGACAATGTCTAAGGCATCCTAAGTGGTCAATAAATGTTAACTTTTATTAAAGCTCAAACAAGGACTTCACGGATAGCTCCGTTGCTCAGTGTCCTCGCGGACCAGCCTGCACTGCTAGGAGCACGGCGTCTCATGCATACACATGTACACACTAAATCATGCGACAGACGAGAATCTCCCCGCCATCAGCGGTGTCTTTAAATTGTCCCACTGTGCTGACTGGTTCTTGTTTTCAAATATGAGCAAAGTGGTGCCGTAATGGACTAGGAGCTTGCTCCTAGGGAAAGTCGCCAACTGTTCCCTATTTAATGCCAATAAGACCTTGACCTTTCCTGCTTTCTATGTCAGCCTTCCTCTCATAAAGCAAACCCAGACCACAAGTCTAGCCAGAGAGTCGATATTAAATTAAACTTAGAATTTTAAAACATTGCCCAGGTCTTTCTCAACAATTACAATCCTTTTTTGAAGCATGAGATTTTCTGTATGGACTCTCCAAGAGTTGCAGAACAGAGCTAGTATTGTTAATCCTTCTTCCAAATCTCTATAGTCTATTCAGCGTCATTTCTTTTTATATTCTCTCAGGTGTGAGTAATACTGGTTGCCTGGGATTGGATTCTTATTCTGCATAACAAAGAGATTTTCTTGATAATGTGATTGGAATACAAATGCCTCGTGCACTTAGATGTGTTAAATGGCTACATTCTAAACTTCCTAAGAATTTCCTTTGCACGAAAGAGAAATGGTTTTTCCCCTTTTCTGGAAAATAGAAGTAATAAAATACAGAAGCTTAATGATGACGAATATCAGGGGCATCTCTCTCTCCGAATTCTGACATTCACTTAGGGTCTCTTCCAGACTTGCTCTCTCACTACTGCACCTGTTACTCTCTCCCTCTTCATTTGGGCAGGAATATCTTGTGCTTCTCCTATAGTTCCTAGCAAGTTCACAGAAGTAGAGAACTGACCCAATACAAACTCTTCGATTGACTGAAAAGACTTTTTTTGCTGAATTAATCCATGCAGGACAGGGGACGCGACAGGTAGCTGAATAAGGGAGCCGGCTGGTGTGAGACAACAGGGAGAAATAGAACCTGAGGTCATATGATGTCTCATCTAAGAGAACAGCTGGAACTCAACTCCTGCTCATTCTTAACCACGTAGTCATGTAAGGCCCTGTGTTGCTAAATGTTCCAATTTTTAGAAGGAGGATAGATTTTTTAATGTGAAATCTTCCAGCTTTTACATGCTGGCAACCAATTCTAAAAATTACGATTTTATTTTATTTTTTTTTTTAAATGGTAGGTTTTTTTTTTTTTTAAGATTTTATTTTATTTTTATCTGACAGAGATAGAGACAGCCAGTGAGAGAGGGAACACAAGCGGGGAGTGGGAGAGGAAGAAGCAGGCTCACAGCAGAGGAGCCTGATGTGGGGCTCGATCCCATAACGCCGGGATCACGCCCTGAGCCGAAGGCAGACGCTCAACCGCTGTGCCACCCAGGCGCCCCAAAAATTACGATTTTAATCAAGTGCAGGCCCAGTGTAACCCATCTGTGGGCCAGGTTCAGCCCAGGACCAACAGTGTGCAATATCTTAGTTAAAGGAAATTCCTGAGAAGTTATGATGAATAGTTCAGGCTCCCCTTCATCTATCCTTTACACCTGACCAACCTTCAAGCAGCGGTGCGACTGTGGCCTGCGGTCCTATCCTCTGTCTCTTCCTATTGCCAGTCACAGCTGGGCTGGCTCTCATAGCAGGACTCATCCCTACGTCAGTACGGAATGACAAAACCACACATTCACACAGCCCACTGAGCCCTTTGACGGTATCCTACAAAAACTGAAATGATGGTAATCGGTAGAGAAGTTGTCCAGGTTAAATGTGGTGACAAACTTTTTAAAGGCCTGAATGATTTCATGATTCTAACGTAGCCCCAGCAAAGCCACCTAAAGAAATGACACGGGTAATCAAGTGTCATGCTTCAGATATCAGCTGATTGTCTGCAGTGAGAGAGGCAGAAAGGGTAGGAAGGCATATTCCATTCTTCCCCATCTCCATCAGGGCCAAATGAGCTGGCATAGAGCAAGGATTCCCACTTTCCTATGCAGCTCAAAAACCTGTCCCTGCAAAAAGAAGAATGCCTCACCCAACAATGGGCTTGTTATTCTTAGCAGAATTGATCAATTTTCCTACAGCACAACTCTGTCTTCATTCACCCCTCGGAGGCTAGGTAAGGCCCTGTACTTTTTCTAAATCAAAATACTACCGGAATTCCCTGAAAACAGATCCGGTGTCATATCAACCTTTCTATCCCCAGCACCTGGCACCATGCCAGTCCCAGAACAGAGACTCGACAAACATTTATTTAATGAATTAATTAATGACGGAATGATGGAGCTCCATCTACGCCTCAAAGGGCCTTGCTTTATAGTAAAGCTGTGGGAAGGGCATAAAAAAGAAAGAGGACAGAGATCAGCATCTTTAAATGCAACATGCAGTGTTTTGTCTTTGTTTTTAAAATACTTTAGAGAATCGTGTGCTAATTTATCTAATCCACCCTGTCAGGGAGGATCTGAAGACACCGTCTCTGCCTCCCTCCTCGGGCTTCACGTGGGCTGATTTAGGGTGGCTCTAGAAGCAAAGCTGAAACAATCAATCGCACTATTAAATAAACACTTTATGTTCCCTTGAAAACCTTTCGCGAGAGCCTCCGTGTCAGAGGAAAAGATGCTGAAGCATCAAAGCTCGGAAAGAGACATGAAATTTCCTGCTGCCTGCAGCCCTGTGGATGCCAGCGTCTGCCGCCAGCCCTGCAAAGTTCACAGTGCTTTAACAGGACACCAAGCTTGACAGAGAAATTGCAGGTACTGGAGTACGTATCTGCATTGCAACAGATGTCAGCAGCGCGTTTAGAAGGAAATTGAATTACAGATGAAAAGAGCTTGAGAGATGAGAGCGTCTGTTACAGGAATCTGGATTGGAGAGACTACATTTGAAAAATATGTCTCCTCGACTTCCGAAGGAACTAAAACTGTTCATGATTCTCATTGCCCTTCCCTCGCGCTCCCTTTCTCTCTTTCTGCCTCTCTCTGTCTCTCTCTCTCCTTCGCTCCTTCCCTCTCTGCCTTTTAGAAGGCATGAAAGGAGGCTGGAGTTCTCCTGCACTGTCAAGGTGAAGAACAGCATGAGAAAACAGTCCAGAGAATAATGTGGGGTTCTTAGTAGTAGTAGAATGCCAATTAGAAATGTTACAATAGCCTAAAGATTCTTTTCAAATAATCCTAATATCCTCGCCCAAATAAAAGGCATCACCTCGTCAGGGGAATTTTAGAAGTGACCTACCGTGCTTGGTCAGCAGCACAAAACACTTAGAACCTGCCTGTGACCTTTTTCGCTGTCCTTGTCCATTCTGGTTTCCTTCCTGTGAAGAGGGACCACTCGATCCACGTATTTATGATCATTTCATTCAACAAAGAAGTCTCTCTTTGTGCAAAGAATTCTCAGAGGATAATTGATGACTCTGAGTAAAACTTCCTGATAAATATGACCCTTAAACTACACCCAGGACACAGCTCAGTCCTTACTAATCATATTCTGACTATGAATTGCCTCGCACCTGACAGACCTGTTCCCGCTGCGTGGGCCGCAGGCTCCGGGGAGACCACTGAAAGCACACCCCCATTTTCACACAGGTCCGGACAGCAGCCTCCGGGCTCTCACGCCCTTCAGTTTTCCCCAGTCTCATCTCCAGGTGTGAGAGGGGGATGATTTGCAGATTCTAATCAGTGGGATGGTGATAATCTGTGACTTCCTAGGATCACCCTGGAGACCAGCTCACACCTAGACCAGGATAACTGTGCGTATGTGCCCCTCAGCCTGCAGCCAGAATGTAGTCCAGCCTGCCCAATGCCCCCAAACACCATCGTGAGCCTCAGTTAACCCCTCGATGTCCTCTAAACCCTAGTTGAGATTTGAGGTCCTTCCACATTGCCCTCAGCGTAGTTCCCAAATGGTGCCGATTCGAGCTTTCCAGCAACCAAAGGTGCATGAAAGGAGAGTAGAGGAAAGTGGAGGGCTTCACCCCAAAACAGGAAGCAAATAAGTAAGGATGGATTGTGTACCAAGGAGGCAGGACAGCCGCAGGACCAGGCATGACTGCTTAAATATGGCTGGGCAAAGGGCTTTTTAAACGACCTAATGGAGATCACTGGAACTGAGAGCTAGGATCAATTACCCATAAAAATAAAATTGATACTACCTTTTACAGGATCTTTAAAGAGCCTTCACTATTACCCCCTGTCCCTTGAACAGGGACTCTCCACTTGGGAGGGATGACCCCCTGTGTGAACGGGCTGGGATCAAGATTCTGGCAGTGTGTTGTATGACACTTTCCACACCTTCACACTAATCATGATGAATGCCACGATTTGGGCACATCTGGCCAAAGTCAGGAATGTGAGGCAGCCACATCTGGAGTCTGGTGTTATTTCATCTCTAATTTAATAGCTGACTTCCTAGTTCTGAAGCTGACAAAGGACTTGAGCGTAGAAAAATGAAAGGATGATCACTAAACTTTGTTGGCTTCCAAAGCACTCGCTCTCGCCTTGGGGAAATTTATATCCTATTCCATTGAAGACACTGCTCAAGTGACAGTCATAACTCAATAATGGGGCTCACAAGATTTTCCACAGACTGACATTCTTACTGATACTCCTTTAACCTACAGTTTTGATCAAACCAATACTACGGAAATTACCCCTTTATGCCACGGGCCCAAGGTCATCATTTCCCCAACGAAAATAATATCCATTCCCACTTTCAGACTTCACAATTCAGTTTTATTTCCTTTGTCTTCATTAGCCTTATTGATCCTCTCACTTTCTTGCGCAGTCCTGAGACCATCATTTTTTAAATCTTGTTCATTTAGTGAGTTAGTTTGTGTTTTTATAATTTTTTATTAAGACCATCTCAAGGGGTCTCTGCTAGAATTTTTCTTACAGCTGCTGCCAGTTGGAATACCTTTCTCTTCACCATCTCATTTTTGAATAACATCGTCTCTTGGATTTATCTTTTTCTTCTTCACATAGAAACCCTTCACTTTAAGACTCTTATTCTCAGAGTTTACAATTTAACTTCCCAATCTTTGCACAGAGCTTGACAGACCAAAAGAATTCACTGTAAGACTTGGGACCTCTGTTCACTTATCTTTGAAATAGGATTCCTTAGAGAGATCTAATGTGACTGTATTAACATACCTAATTTTGAAAATATAAAGTAAAACACTTTGTAACGTCTCTGTGTACTATAATCTTAAATAAATGAATTTAGCTTGTGCTTCTTTGGAGGACACCAAGGGTGATTATTCAACTAGAGAAGTAGCTGGATAATAGAAGACATTACCGGACAACTGGAGGCTCTCAAGAAATGGCATTCCCCTTGGAAACATCTCATGAGCTCTCACTATGTGCAAAGTGTGAGGCAAGGGATGAAAAAGAAACAATCCTCGCCCTCCTGAGTGCTCATCCCCTGGGAGAAAAAGCAGACCCGTGGATATCCCAGATAGTAGGAGCGGGGCCAGAGGAAATCGGGAAGTTCAGGCAGGAAAGCCCTGAAGAAGCAGACTCTAGAGCAGAATATGAGTGTCCAGTTGTGTTTGCTCTAAATCCTGCCCCCAGAACCAGTGGGTTTGGGAGCCTCCCGTCCCAGCAGGTCTGCAGCCAGGAGCGGTGACCTTAGGGCTGGGGAGAACCCAGGACGGTTTGCTACACTACTTCTACCTGGAGAGATGCCCGTGCGCGTGCTCCTACTGGTCACCAGTACACGATACAAATGCAGCAGGTGAGCCTCTGAGGGGGTTCCTTAGTCCCGGCGTCACCGGCCAAGTCAGGAGCGTGCAGCCACAGCCAAGTTCTGAGAGCAGGTGTCGGGAGGGCCAGTCCGCAGACTGCACAGCACATTCCGGCACATCGGCCAACGTCCAGGAGCCCCGATCACCTGCTCGTCGGATCCCCCTTGGTCGCTCTTCAGACACAGCAACCCCTCCCGTGGTATTTCCAACAATCCACTTCCGACTACCTTTTTATGACTTTACAACACAGTTTTTCCTCGAATTTTATGGCATTTCATTAAAGCCGCCAGAAGGTGATACTGCCCCTTTTCTAGGAGTGAAATAAATTCAAGTTTTATCGCTTCTGGAAATGCCCGAGCAGCTGTCAGGACATTTGATAGATTTTCTCAATTACAGGACTTGTGGAGCATTTTATACTTACATCTGCACTGAAGCCCAATATAGTAGATGCTCGGCTTGCCTCCCTCTCTTTTATCTTGTGCATCTTTTTCCTTTTAATGACCAGTTTGTTATTTTTTTCCCTTTCATTTCTCCTTACCTCTTTTCTTCTGCATTTTGTTTCTCTTTTTGCTGTTTGGTTTAGAGAATGATGCATTTCTTGTACAAACTTCCATTCTTTGTGGAAGAAAAGGGAAGAAGAAGAAAAAAAAAAGCCCTCACCGGGATCTATAGAAGAAAAAAGAAGTAGATTAAAATTTTAAAGCAAATCACTTTTCCGTGGGGAATTTACTATTAATACAAGGTACACTTTGCACATGCAGTATTTATTAATGTGACATGACATATGTCAAGTTTCGTCCAAATGGGGTAGAAGCTTTGCATTGTGTGACTCTTTGCACTAATAAGGCTGTTCATTGGTGTTTTTCTTTGGTATCAGCATAGAGATTATGATAGAGAAATTAACAGTGACAACTTCGTGTTGTCAAAACTGCAGAACTATGCTCCAAATGGAAGCTAAATAAATTTAAAAAGCTAATGTGTAACACAGACCGTGTCAGTAGAATATGCAGACAGGCTGTGGTTACGGTGATAAAACTTATTTCTCTGACTTGGCATGTATCAGCTTGTGGACAGAGCAGAAACTTCAGAAAGCAAATGGGTCATCAACATGTCCTTTTTTTATACAAATGTTGTCATTTAAATAACATTTAAAAATATTGGGGTACTTTCACAAACATGACTGAGTATAACTTCCCCAGCAATCCTGGAAGGTAGACAAGATGAGTGTTATTATCCCCATATTAGCGATCAGGAAATTGGAACTCACAAAAGACCAGTGTTCTTTCTGCCCAAGGTTAAAAGCAGCCTAAATTCCAGTCCAGCTCTTCTAAATCCCAGTGTTTTTTCTCTAGTGTTGATCTCTACACTAACTGACACTCTTACCAAGAAACAGTTAATTCCTCAGTTTCTGGGTAGAGCCCCCTAGTAATTAATACCTTACAGGTGACTTTAAAGTCTTCAAAATGTGCTCACACTAGCCTCTCTGAACTTTCCCTGTCATTCTTCATATCATTATCCTGTTTAATTTTTTATAGCTCCAAGTACACTCTGAAATTATATTCCTTATTTATTTACTCACCCATTTATCTGTTTCGGTTATCAAATGCTGTATAACAAACCACCCCAGAACTTAGTGGTTTAAAAGAACAGCAATTTCTTATTTCTCACAAGTCTGTGGCTGCCTGGGCTCAGTTGGGTGGTTTCTCTGCCAGAAATGATGCAGCTGAGGTCACTTCGGTGGTTTCGATGAGCTGCAAACTTGGTTGAGGCTGAAATGTCCAAGACAGGCTCTCATCCTCCAGGCACTTCCTCCCTGTGGCTTTTCAGTACTTAGCCATCGAGTCCAAACTTCTCTACAGCAGAGCAGCTGGCTTCCAGAAAGGAACATTCCAAGAGCTGAAGCCCCAATGTGCAAGCACTTCTCAAAGCTTCTGCCTGCATCCTGCTCATGTCTCATTGGCTAAAGCAGATCACGTGATCAAATCCAGACTGCAGGAAAGGACTACCCAAGGATGTGAATGTCATGAGGTGTGAATCATCAGAGACCAGCAATACAACAGTCTACTCCGGTATTTTGAGAGGAAACTACTGGAATGTCAATTCTATGAGGGTGGATACTTTGTCATGTCTACTATAACCCTAGCATTTGAACAATTCCTAGCAAATAACAGGTACTCAATAAATATAAATGCTTGTGAAATAAATGAATAAATGAATGAGACAAACCCTATGAGTTAGGATGGATTTTATTAATTTTATCTCCTTTTTTGAGTGTTATCTCCTTTTATTAAAATAAACTTTCATTGCTATAACCCCTTATGACTCCTCCCTGTCATGATCCCTCTTAAAGTTTAACCATTAACATGACTTTTAATGCTGTGAATTAGTTTTGCCTGCTTCTGAAATTTTATATAAATGGAATCACACAGTATATCATCTTTTGTGTCTGGCTTCTTTCATCACCATTGTTTGTGAGATTAATCCCTATTGCTCTGTGAAGCTGTAGATATTCATTCTCGTCGTATAGTATTCTGCAGTCTGAATACCCCTTGGTGTATTTACCCACCTTACTGTCAATGGACATTGAATTGTTTCTAAGTTGAAGTTATTATAAACAGTGTTATGAATATTCATCTTCATGACTGAGGGTGAAAGTATACATTTCTCCTGGGGATGTTATCTGTATGTGGGAGGGCTGAATCACAGGAGAAACATCATATTCAGCACTAGAAGATACTCCCCAATGGTTTAGTGAAGGGGTTGTACACTCCCCCCCCCAATATATGGGTGTTCAAGGGATTCGACATTCTCACCAACACTGAAAACTATCTTTCTTGTTCATTTTAGCTTCCTGGAGACAAGTAGAGTATCGCCTTGTGCTTTTAATGTACTTACCCCTGGCAATGGACAAAGGCAGTTTATTTGGTTGGTGTGGCTGTTGTAACATATTGCCACACTCTTGGTGGCTTAAAACAACGTGAATTTACTCGATGACAGTTCTGCAGGCCGAAAGTCTGAAATCAAGTAGCAGCACAGCTGAACTCACTCTGGAGGCTCTAGGGAAAACCTGTTCCTTGAGTCTTCCAGCTTCTGGTGTCTGTTGGCATTCCTTGGCTTGTGGCTGCATCACTCCAGCCTCTGTCTACATGTCACCTTTTCCGTGTGTGTATCTGTGCCAGAACTGCCCCTATGGCCCTCTCACAAGGACACGTGTGATTGCACGTGGGACTCATCCAGTTATCTTTGGCCATGCAAGGTAATAGTCGCAGGTTCTGGGGGCTTACTGAGTGAAATATGTCTTTCACCGGCCTACAGGTGGGTGTCTTTCAATTTCTGTGTCCTCTTTTGTGAAGCGCCTGTACGTTTAGTTGCTTTTCTATTGGGTGATCTGCCCTGTGCTTACTGACTTCTTTACTATTCTGAATACAAATCCGTAGTCAGAGAGCCATGTTGCAGATTCTTCCCTCATTCTGTGACTTGCATTTTCACTCTTCTAATAGTGTCTAGTTCTTACTTAAAGTGGTCCAGTTTACCTCATTTTTTTAGACAGAGAGAGCAAGTAATTGCAAGCCAGGGGGAGGGGGAGGGAAGGAAGAGAAAGAATCCCAAGCAAGCTCCATGCCCAGCTCAGAGCCCAACACTGGGCTCAATCCCACGACCCTGAGATCACAACCTGAGCTGAAATCAAGAGTTGGATGCCTAACTGACTGGGTCAACCAGGCACCCCATAATTTACCTCATTTCTTTAACAGATTACTAAATAGGGTCAGAGAAGCCCAGTGACTTCTCCAGGTATGCATCTATCTAGAAAGAAGGGCTCCTGCTCAACCTTGTGCCACATTACCAAAGTTCATTAATGGATGAACAGGGTTGTTAAGTGCTATAAAACCACAGTGCATTTCTAAATGTTTCCTTTGGCAGTTAGTGTTTTTCAGTTTTTTAAATAATAAATTTTAAAATTTTTAATTTCTCAAAATTCCAGCTGGCTACTTTAGAAACATTGACAAGCTGATCTGAAAATTCACATGGAAATTCAAGAAATCTAAGATAGCCAAACCATCTTGTTCAAAAAAAAAACAAAGTAGGGGTGCCTGGGTGTCTCAGTCGGTTAAGCACCCGACTCTTGGTTTTGGCTCAGCTTGCGATCTCAGGGTGGTGGGATTGAGCTCCGCATCAAGCTCCGAGATCAGTAAGGAGTCCACTTGAGATTCTCTCTCTCCCTCTCCCTCTGCCCCTCAGCACCCCCACCCCGCTTGCGAACTCTCTCTTTCTTTCTCTCTCTTTCTCAAATAAATAAACCTTTAAAAAAAGAAAAAGAAAAACAAAGTAGGAGGACTCATACTTCCTGATTTCAAAACTTAACTACAAAGCTACAATGAATAAGACAGTGTGGTATTCACATAAGTCTCGATCAACAGAATACATTTCAGAGTCCAGCAATAAACCCACATATCTCCGTCAATTGATTTTCATCAAGGGTGCCAAGATCATTCAATGGAGAAAGATTTAGACAACAGTGCTAGGACACTAAAAACCATTGAATTGTACACTTCACGAAATGGGAAGATGGACAAACACATTCCTTTTTATTGTTCCATGGTAAACCATCTTTAACTCACATTCTATTCATTTGTAATAAATTCAGCAAGACATTAACTGACACAAAAGTTTTATCACTTAAACGAATAGTGTAAACATAAAATTTTATGAAAAATGCTTAAGGGAATTCATTGTACTTTTTAAAAATGCATAGTCTCTCTGCTTCTATAGTTCTATTTATTTATTTACTGGTTGCATTGTAACAGCCTCATTATAAGGCTCTTTTCCTAAACCAAAGTCCTGTCATAAAGAGCTCAGACCTTCCTTAGTTTTATATTTCCAGCGCCTAATGCAGTGCCTTGCAAATAGTATGCATTCATTCAATAAATATTTATCAAAGTCTTACTGTTTCAAAGTACGGTACTCTGAATCCTTCTGAATCCATTTACCTAAAGCAAGTAGTATGTACATCAGAAATTGTTCCTCTGATTTGCTTTTTAAAAATAACTTTATTAGGGAAATGTTTGCTAACTTTCTCCTACTTATGTAATTCTGTAAGTTGTTAAACTTCACATCTGCACTTCTTTACAAAATGTGGTATAATTTAGACTTTTCACTAATTCAGTCCTTTCCAAAAATTAATCTGAACGAGTGAAGCTTCACTGCACTAAACCAGCATTTATGTTTTCAATTTTGGCTTTAAATATACACATTCTTAAATGCAGACTTCTCAGCTCCCATAAATTCACCAAGAAATTGGTCGTCATGATCCAAGAAAGGTCAGGAGTTGGGAGTAAATGTAAATAAGCTTTTGGGTATATTCGCCTTAGGACTAATGTCGACACTTATCTGGGATGGAGAGTACACAGGTGTTTGCTAGAACACCTTTTGTAGTTCCTGAACTTTCTATAAAAACTTTTCAAAATTATAAAAGGAGGGAGAAACATTTGGAAGCTGCCTTGAAGGCTGTTGAGTGGGAAGCTGTTCTGGACCCAGCAATTAGGAAGATCTGGCAGTCGGCAAGAAAGCCAAGGACAAGAGGGTCAAACGTACAGAAAGAAAGTCAGGGTAAGACACGGATGAGTGGTCTAGAGCGGCAAAGGCCAGCGTTGGACTCATCTTTTAACGACATGTCATAGTGGGCTGGCAGTGTGTTCCATTTGTGGATCGGTGTGTTGTTTTGTTTTGTTAATGGTTGGTTGGTTTTTATATCTGTTAAATACCCAGAAATCACCCTTCGAGTCACAGTCTTACATCCATTCTTTTTAAAAGGACAGACATGCTCATAAATGACGAGCTTTCTATATCAAGCTAGAATCCAATTCTTCCATAGCCTTATTTGTATTTGTGCCTTCTTGAACTTCTCTGACAATGGTTTCTAAATGATCTAGGGTGTTCCAAGAAAAAACAAAGATAGATGGATAGATAGAAATTTTTACAATACCCAGGGCAACAACAAACAGAGAGAAAAAAAGTCCTCCCTGATGATAATTAACTTTATTCCGCACATGAGATTGTGTTACCCTTGTCTTGGCAGGCAAAGGTTGCCCTTCTTCATAAATTCTATCCCACCCACAGACCAATCTAATTATAGCAAATAATTTCGTCAATTCACAATTCTGCTTTTCTCCAACCTGACCGTTATTTTCTATATTTCAGTAATAAGCTAGTACAAAAATTGCATGTTTCATTACCAACTCAACGTCTCTCTAAAAATGATGCATCCCTAAGTCAATTTCTTCCCCACCCTGCATCAAGAGTGCTATATTCCTCAGTTTTCCACACCATAAAATCTCTATTCAATAAAGAGTGGTTAATTTTTGATCAGGGAAGGGGGGTTGTCATATTTTTACAACACTGGCAATATTACAGAAACAGAGAAGCAATATTTTATTTGTCAGTGTGGGATGGTAGAAAAAGCACCAGATTGGGAGTCAGAGAATCTGGAGACCTAGGAGCTGTGCAATCTTGGGCAGGTCCCTTTATCTTTCTGAGGTTTGGGTTCACTATCTATAAAAATATCACCCAGCTTCTAAGGATATTTTGGGGCTCAAATAAAAGAAGCGAAAATATTTGGAAAATTATAAAGAGCTATGTAAAAACATGGAAAATTATTATTATTTAAAATATCACATAACTTTTTAAAGGCTTAGTTTCCACGCCATTGGCATGTGCCTCTACATTCCTGAAGAAAACGCCCAGATTGAATCTACCTACCATATGTGCCCCCATTTTTACTATTTGGCCCCAACAAATCTTTCTGCTGTCTCCTTGTGTGGGTTGTTTTTTGGGTTTTGTTTTGTTTTGGTTTTTGGTTTTGCTTTGGGTTTTTTGGGGGTTTTTTGTTTTGCTTTGTTTTTTTGGCTTCTTTTTTTGTGGTTTGGGGTTTGTTTTGTTTTGTTTTGTCTTGTTTTGTTTTGTTTTGCTGTGTTGATATCTGAGTTACTGATTTTGTAGCTTTCCTCCATAAGGAGAAGCAAAAATTTTCATAGGCAGAAATTCATCTCCATACACGCTGTCATTCCATCACTTCACTGCACCGAGGGAGACAGCCTACAGAACCCTAAACCTTTCTTTAAAGACCCCAGTGATATATGAGCATTCATTTCCAAGCGCTCCCACTAGAGTCGTTCCCATCCGGGCAGCTCTGGGACTGTTTGAACGCGGTCTATATGAAGTCGTTTCTCAGACACTTCTTCTCACTGTCATGTCGCCAACAGGCTGAATCAACCACATGCAGTAATGAAAACATCCTGTATTTATAGGAGTATTTCTCCAAGGAACATCCTTCAGCAGGAATGCCTGAAAGAGTTCTAAGAATTGAAGGACATATTTCAGACATGTCCAACCTGTCTCAAAACCCCTATAAAAATGGTCAGGATACCAAATTGTGCCTTTCCCCGCCTCGTGCTGTAAAATGAAATGAGAGAGTTGTTTGGCTTTATGGCTCTCCATGTCATTGTGTCTTTTTGCTATTACATGGGTGTAAAAAAAATAAATAAAAATAAGCTATATTAAGCATTATGCCATGTCGCCACCTCACCAAGCAGCTACATAACTTCAACTGTGATTTTGTTTTATCTTAAGGAATTTTTTTAAACATCCGTCTGTGCAAAGTTGTCTACAAGCATATAATTTTTAGATTTCCCCCCGCCCCAGACAAAGCTCTTGGCATCCAGAAATACTGGAAGGAGAGAAAAAACGATGTGGAGGATTTATAGCAAAGCAAAGTTTACATTTTCTCTTCCTTAAAGTGAAAGGGAGTTAGACTACATTTACTTTAAGATCCTTGCACTGCTTAAATCCTTGAAATACATAAACAAAAAGCAAACTAAGCAGTTAATTATTGCACAATAGAAGATAAAATAGATATTTTTCAAAAGCTTTTCCATGGGTAGCATTTATTTAAAGTGACATAAGAGCAGAAAGGCTCCCAGAATTCTGGGACAAGGGGTGGTTGATTATTTCCTAGGTCATGGGTGAGAGAGGGGTGGGAGCCGAATTCCCCCAGAGGAAGGTGTTCACACACCAAAGGCCCTGTAATGAGCATCCATTTCAGAAAGGTGGACGATATCAAACCCCACTTGGAGACTGGTGAAGGTAGATCTAATCCATTGATCAAGGATCTTTCTCAAGGGTTGGTACTGACCCAAATAGTGTAATTTCCAACCATCCTCTTTTCTGTCCTAGCCAGATTTGGAGAACTGCTCATAATCCTGGAGTTCTTTGCTTGAAACACAAGTTTAAAGAGGTGAAGTAAGTAGTGGTAGAAAGTATCCCTTGATCACTATTTAATACCATGAAGATGGAATATAACCACTATGTTTTGAGCATCTATGTGGCAGGAACTGGAAAATGCATGTATTGCCTCAGTCCAGTGTGGCCAAAAATGGTTCTCTGTTCTCTCCATGACCCTTGACCCTTCCCAGATGCTCCCCAAGAGGTGACTTCAGCATAATTACTCAAAGTGATATCACTTCTTGTAACGTGGTCACTATGAGCAAAAGGATGTTCTAGTCTGAGGAATTATGGCATGGGGAACAGCTATGCCTATACCGTGTAGGACCTTGAGAACCTACCATTCCAATGATCCTCCATCACTGCCCTCCAAAAGTGGAGACACGAACAAGAGTTTTACCAGCCTTGGCCATCCCAGTGCCAGGAAAACGGAGCTAGAACACTGATGGAATAGGGGGAGATGATGGGAAAGAATGAGAGAGAGAGAGAGAGAGAGAGAGAGAGGAAGGAAGAAAGGAAGGAAGGAAGGAAAGGAGGAAAGGAGGAAAGAAGGAAAGAAGGAAAAGGAAAGGAAAGGCAGGACAAGACAAGACTGCTTTGATACTCACCAAAGACTGATTCAGTAAAGGCAACCCAGTGGAGGAAGTTTTATACCTCACTTTGGACTTTGTGCGTATTCATAGTGATCATCTTAGCCTGAGCTCTTTTAAGTAACATACTGTTTCTCAAGCCCTCCTAGATGTTGTAGGATCCTTATTGCAACCTACAAAGTCCAGGAGAAGAAATTGAAACCCAGAAAACCTGTGTAATTTGCACAAGCACACAAAGCTTGTGTCTGCTAGCAAGTAGCAGAGCTAGGATTCCAGCCCAGGGCTGCCTGACACCAAAGGCTATGTCTTAGTCACCACACGGCATACCTTCTCACTAATGGCAACCCTCCTGCTATGCCTCCTCTGTTCCACTAATATACATAAGCTATATAAAAATTCTACTTTCATCATTTTCTTTAAAACAGCTATTTGTGTTGATGGTATGTTTATTCACATATTTCTACGTGCACCATAATATTTGAAATAACTTCTTCCACTATTCATTTCACATTTATTCAACACATAGCTCCTAAGTTCCTAAGCTAAGCCAGGCATTGTGCTGGGTGCTTTAGGAAGTCACAGTCCACTGGAAGAGATCACATTAAAATGAAAATAAGTGCTTGGTTTCCCATGGTACAGTAAGGCGTAACCAAGAGATTAGAGCTCTCTTATTGAGCTGCAATCCAAAACCACATTATTGGGCTATAATTTCCTATTTGATTGACAAGAAAGGACTGAGCAACTGGCCCAAGGTCAAGCAGCTAGTCAGCAGCAGTTCATTTCACTTACTTTATTGTCTCTGACATACCATGTTTTCATGATTCACCCTCACTTAATAGCTTTATGTAATGTTCAAAACATATTTTATGTTTTGCAGACATTTTTTAAATTTAAGGCCAAAGAAGCAAGAGCGACAAAAGCTAACATTGGACTGGATCATTTGGACTGCCAGCTTTAAGGACAGCAAAGAGCTACAAGGTTTGGCTTCCCCCCAAGCATATTTCCAAGCTATGGAAGCAGTTAATTCTGCCCTAAATGCATGCTGTGTCCTCATCTCCTCAGTAGCCCTCTATCCGGGCTAAGACTTAATTGGTTTGGGTTGGGTAATTCATAGTGCCTCATTAGGGCATCAAAACACATACTAGGCTCTCTAGTAATTTTCTCCCCTGAAAGAACATTGATTGGCTCCTTCATTGGGAAAGGAATTAGCTAAAGGACTCTTGGGTTTGTGCAAAGAGTTTAAGTTCACAATGGATTATTTTAAAGTGTGTCCTACAATCAGATTTCTTTGAGCCTTATCTGTCCGATCAAATTTTTCTTCTCTTGCTAAAATCTCTTGCACACCTACCTAATAGCAAGTGAATGTTAGTTACTTTGCAGAAATTACATAAACTATAAGGACTGTAAAGTTTTCACTGGCCGGTCTTCCAGTGTTCTTTTGTCTGAGATGAACATTGTTAACGCACTGATAGGAAAACCACTGAAAGATGGCTCTTCTTCCTCTGCCTCCTGCTCTCACGGCAACAGGCTCAGTCAGTGTCCTGTCCATAGCCATTCACCTCTACATGGATGCTAACTGAATACTTACAATTCTCTGCTCATATTTCCTAGCTTCAAGAGATGGGTCAGCACTCCTATGGAGCAAACCAATGTGGTGGGGTGTTGGTGTCCCTAAAATCAACCAATGACAGAGGGTAATTGGTGGATAAGTATCCCAGCTTCCTGGGCAGAATAAGCTCCAGTTGCCTAAAGTGATGACTGGCCTAAGAACACACCATTTATTGGCCTCTTTCCTTCCCTGTCTCACATCCTCACTCTACTACAAGTGTTTCCTGGGATCATCTCCCCAGAAGTTCACTTCTACTTGACTCCTTGCCTCAGGGTCTGTTTCTGAAGAATCAAAAGGAAACTACTTACCATGGTCCAGTCTTTGAAAGTCTTTGACTTTCACCATCTGACATTTAAAACTTGAGGTCATTGAAAAAGCTCTCCTGCTGTGGTAGGGGTGGAGCTCTCAGCTGACTCTGTGTTCACCAAATAATCCGGACATATCTTAGTGGGTAAACTCTCCAGGAGCCTGTCTTCGTTAAGGTTTAAGAAACTTCCTGGAAAATAACTTAGCCTAAAACAAGAAAGAAATGACACCTACCAAACTGTCCCAAAGGCTTAAGATCAATATTGGTGGGAGGACATGGTGTGGGTTGGCCAGTTTTGAGCAGCATGCGTATAAACCTTCTACATTCTTCTACTCAGGATGTCCTTGCTCCAGACCCATAATCTTCTGAAGGCCCTCTAGTGGAAAATGGTAGGGGCAAGGGGGGAGAGTAATGAAAAAGAAGTAAATGAAACTAGAATAAATGAAACAGTTGCTTTCCTTACAGTTTCTGAGGGAGATCAAAACAGAAACTTGCTCTTTTTTTTATTATTGTATCCTATTTTTACCCTGTGATATGTACGTCATGTTGAAGCATTAGTAAAACTTTGATCAGCATCCCATAAATATAACCTCCCTGACAACAGCCAGCCTTGGTGCAGACAAGACATCCAACTCCTAAAAACCTGCACACTCTTCTCTCAAGATAATATTCTGGGACTTTCCTGCTGGAAAACAAAGTAAAGCTATTCCCTTCTCTCTAATCATACAAAATATGCATTAGGCATATTGCCATCGACAGTCTTGAGATGGCTGACCTGCTGGCTTTCTTTGTTATCCCTTGCTTTCTTATAAAATTGATATGACCCCTGGTATCAGCATGAACAAAATTGTGAATGGGACCTACTCATGGGATTATGGATTCTGAATCCTCCAGGAGTGTCCCAAAATGCCCCTGTCAGTTGGTTTTGCCCTTGGGTATCTAATTTAACTGACAAATCTGAAGAATCACGTGGAGGCAGCCACCTCCCCAGCAACTTCACAGATGGGAACCCTGCAGTGAGTAAGTTATTCCAGCAAGTTTGACATTAGCTTATGTTGAACATTCTCCTGACAGGTCTGCTCATTTCTTAACAGCATAAAACAGCTCACTGTTATTAGGCATGAGTCTCCCTTGACTTGATAAATACTATGGCCCCATTTCTGGCTGTTTTTATGGACGTCCTAAAGGCATCTGAATATGGCATTTTACATTTGGCAGACGTTGATCAACAACAATTTTTTCTAATTAGTCTTGGAAGCCTCAGCATTAAAGTCACAGGGTCAAATACTCCAACAAGTGAAGGATATCCAACTTTATGGACAAGCGCACTTTTGAGGGTGAACGGAGGTAGGGAGGGCATTCATACTGCCTGAGCACATGTGGGCACATTTTGCAAAATCAACTTAGCTGCAAATTTAACCTGAAATCAAATCATGTCTTGGCATTATGCCTAGCAGGCATTATATAGTTGTTAGCTTCAATCACAAGAACAATTACTTCAAGTTATGGTGCAGACCAGTTTTAAAAGTCCTCAGGCCAGCAAAGTCTTCCCAGGATGCAGCTAGCTGCAAAAAAAAATCGGTAGATGAAAGAAGTGCAATACTTTACACTTTCAGCTTTTATTAATATTTTGTCAGTCAATTGGCAACAGGCACAGAGCCCTGGCATTTCACCAAACACCCTGTGTATATTGCCGGAAGAGTACAAATGAATGAGGAAGACATGACCTACGAGCTCAGAAAACGTGAAGTCTACGCAGAGAGTCAGACCCTCCAAGCACACCCATAACTGGAGAGAAAATACAGAACTATATATAAAGATAAGATCATGAATGCAAAGAACCTAGTTCCATGCCAAGGAGGCCTGCAGTAAAGACTAAGTGAGGAGTAGTTACTATTATTATTTTATTAGAAAGTTTAATTCCATTAATGCTGAAACGGAACAAACTCAGGTTGGAGGGGAATGAGTTCTGAATCAGATTATGAAGGATTGGGGAGTCAGGTTGGAGTAGAGAAAACATGGGGCCCATTCCCACCAGAAAGAGCTGCTTAAACCACAACACAGTTGCAGAAGTGGGTCAAATTCGTACAAGGGGCAGCAGGTCTGGCTCACCTCAAATATTCCAACAAGAAAAGGTTAAAATAGGAGGTTAGCGTTCTCTTTAGTGGGTGGGCATTCTCTTTAATGACTAGACAGAAAAGTTTAGACTTAATTGAATCAAAAAATAATGATCTACCATTGACTTTTTAAGCAGACCAGCCACATAATTTTCAGGGCCTGGTGCAAAACAAAACTTTGGGGCCCCTTGCTCAAAATTATTAAGAATTTCAAGACCATGGGGGCACCTGGGTGGCTCAGTTGAATAAGCATCTCTTGATTTCGGCTCAGGTCATGATCTCTGGGTCCTGGAATTGAACCCCGTGTCAGGCTCCACACTCAGTAGGGAGTCTGACTGAAAATTCTCTCTTCATCTCCTGCTGCCTCTCCCCTCACCTCTTTCTCTCAAATAAATAAATAAATCTTTAAAAGAAGAACAAGAAGCATTTCAAGACCATGACAGAAGAGTATTAAACCAAGTGTGGAACCCTTCTGAGCCCAGAGCCCTATGTGAATGCACAGGTTATGTGCCCGTGAAACCTGCCTTATCATTCAAGATGTGATGGTGAAAATACTTCTCAAAGACTATGATTCTAGCATCTGCTCATGAGATGCATTGGAAAAGGAAAATATTTGAGGTAGAGAGACCCACAAAGTGACTCTTTATTGTAATTTGCCAAGAGACGTTGCAGAGAAAAATTGGGGAGAAGTTGACAACAAAAAGATGTAAGGCATAAAGGACAAAGAGAGGTTGAGGTTGAAATCACCGCCAGTTAAGTAGGAGGATTAGAACGGGGAAATATGGTCGGGGTGCTTATAAACTGACCAACTCATTTCATTAACCAATGGTGTTATTCCCTCTGTGAAATGTGCTGACCGCTGTCCCAGCACACCACACGCTAGCACAAGATGGAAGCTGCAGGAGGGCAAAGGTCTTTATCAGTTCCGTTCATTCCTATTTTCCCAGGTTCCTGACATGTAATAGTCAGTACCTGGCATGTAGCAGTCACAAAACAAATGCTGAATGAATGACTGAACCTGTGTTAGTACAGGCCTCTCTAGACACTGTGATTCTTCTCTGCAGTGAACTCCTTCATCCTTCTGTAAAGACAGTTACTTTCCCAAACCTGTTAATGCCATTGTGTTTGCTATTGTAATCGTGTGATTTAATCAGTTACGGAAAGCAATGAAGTGTGTACGTGAAGGAGAGTTGATTTTACAAAGACAAAGTTTTTGAATCCTTAGAAAGACTCGATAAAGGCTGCTTGCTGGGGGAAATTGTATCAATCAGACATGGAAAACACAACCATGAAAGAAGAGGGGAAAATCCATAAACTTCTGGAATTCTAGACTCAGGTTGCTTTGCAAGTGGCTCACACTCTCACTGCACTTTAAACAGATGCAAACAGGAAACTGCAGTCTATTATGAATGTGTTTAATGCAAGAAACACCACACAGCTTCATGCCGCAGACTCGTGCTTGAAGGAAAGCCTCACCCCTACCTTGAAAGACGGGTGAAGACTGTAACGTATGTGCCATATGTTTGCACGATGCGGTTCTCATTTTTTTGTAATTTCTACTTTAACTGAAGTTTTTTGTTTGTCGCTTATTCTTGCCATTTATTGAGTACCTACTATGTGCCGGGCATAGTAACAACTGCTCTAGTCACGTGATCACCGATGTGGGTGGCGCCCTGCCAAGTAAGTAGTAGCCTTAGTCCCACCTTACAGACAAAGAAGCCAACACTCATTTGCTCAGTTAAGTTTTTCCTTGCCTCAGGGGTACACAGTCAGGGCCAGAGCTGGATATAAACCCAAGATCCTCTGGCTCTCAATCCCAGCGTCTTCCTACCATGTCACAATTCAGCGATTTGCTCAAAGTAACTGAGGTCTTCCTACTATAAACCTAATTTGCTTTCCATTACATCAAGTTAACTGAATATTTTAATGAGCTGACCAACCACCAGGTCTGATTGCATCAGATAAGAATAAACCAAAATAAAATTGAATAAATAAGTGAATACATAAGCAAACTAACTTAAGAGAAATAAACCAAAATGCCAGCATATTATGCCAATGGCCTAATTATAGATTATAATTACATGTTATATAATTATAGTTATAGATAATAGATTTATATTTATAATTTAATTTCTTTATTATTTTACATTTATATTTAACATATATTCTAATTTCTACTGACCCAATTATTTGCATTCCCTGTCCTGGGAAGTCCCTTTCTGATACCAAGCTACCTGGGGGGTGAATTTTAATCGGAATGCTGATTGGTACGCAGAGAGCAGAAATTGCTTTGGGGGGATGTTTTATGCAAACTCTAGAAAAGCCTGACGAAATGTCCCTATTCCATAACCAAATACACTGCTCTGGTGACCAGATAATGAAAATCCCAAATTCAGTACCCTTTTACATCAAAAATGTGAGTTCCTTGGGAGTGGAGAAATTGATACGGAACAAAATTGATAAGCTATACGTGAAAGGCAAAATGGCCCCCAAAGACATGCAAGCCCTCTTCCCTGGAGCATGTGAATATGTTTCCTAACATGACAAGAGGGGCTTCACAGATGTAATTAAGGTCAAGGACAGGGATTATCCAGGTGGACCCCATCTAATCACATAAACTCTTACAAGCAGTGAATTGTATTTTCTATCACACACCCATTTATATTCTCCACATCACCTCTGAACATTTATTTCTTTTATAATTAGGAAAAATATTGTGGATTCAGATGAAAAGAGGAAAAGGGAGATAGAAAATATCTCTCCAAATTAAATCACCTGAGAATGAACAGACTGGTTGGAGGGAGGCACAGGACATGTCAGAACCTTTATTTGCCAGGACTATTTACGTTGCAAGTGACAGAAAACAGATTGGGTCATGTGCACATCGCTGGATCAATTATAGTTTCCAGAGCGTGGTGCACCAACTCTGGGTGGAAGAGTCACCAAATTCACATGGAGTGTCGGAGAGGAAGACACGCAAAGAAGGAGTAAAGAAGTGCTTATTCTTCAAACAGTGTCTCCTACCCTAACAGAAAAAGAGACAAGGTCAGGTGCGTGGGGAGAGTGTCCTAACGAATGGTAAAGGTCACGATGAGCTCAGTTTTAAACACATTCAAGTCTCGTGTCAGAAACTGACTCCAGTGCAGATGTTCTAAAGGCAACTGGAAATGGGTTACTAGAGAAGTAAGGAGATTTGCAAGTCATCTGCACTGACACAAACTGTTTTGTGAAGACTCTTTGTGTATCGAGAGACAAAGATCCACCTCCAATTACCTTAAACCAAGCAACTGAAAAAGTCCAGGGTAAAACGCAGAGGCTTCACTGGATCTAGATGGTGACGGGTGTCTGTCTCGCTCCCTCTTCTCAGTTCTACTTTGTCTGTGCTGACGTCATTCCAGAGATGCCCCTCCCACAGGTAGGCTGAGCATTCTTCCGCCCAATTAGCAACACCCGTCTAGAGCACTGCCCTCACAACAGTCCCAGAGAAGGGCCTGGCACTCTTTGGACCACCTTTTTGTCACATCTGGAAACAATCTCTATGGCAAGAGAGGAAAAAATACGTGGATGGACCAGGCCCTGCTCATATGTCCAAGACTGGAGCCAACGGGAGGGGCCAGCAGATGTGTGCCAGCTGAAAGTGCCAGATGAGCACAAAAAGTCCTCTCTTTTCCTTTTTCTTTTGACTTCATCCCAGTTTCAACCAACTATGTCGATTGAGGTGCCCTCTACCTTCTGCTGGGCACTCCGTGACTGCTCGCTCACTTGCCCAAATTAGATTTGTACATCCATCTTCTTGTCACCATAACATAGGGAGTGGTTCCACATCCTGGTCCCCAGTTGACACCAGTTCTTCCCTAATGAGAATCCTAATGCAGCCGGTTTTCCTCCAAATGTGTGCAAAACATATTATATTCCTTTGATCAAAATTATGCAAAGAACCACATGTTTACTTTTCATTATCTTACAGATAACAGTCGGTGTTTGAATGACCTTATCTGGGCTTTCACTGTCCTTGTCCTTTGAATTCTGTTTTGGGTTGTGTGTTCCCACACACAACTGTGTTATTTTTTCAGATTATTTTCTTAGATTGAACTCGAACATGCTAACATAGTGTTTTGGTTTCTATTGCTACAGTAACAAATCGCCATACATTTACAGGCTTAAAACAACATTCATTTATGATTTTGTAACTTCTGCAGGTCAGAAGTCTGAGCAGAGCAGGGCTCAAGGGTTTTTCTCTGTTCCAGGTCTCACAAGACCAAATCAAGAGCTGCATTCCTTTCTGGGGGCTCTGGGGAAGAATCGACTTCCAGGCTTTTTCAGTTGTCAGAATTTCATTTCTTGCGGTTGTAGGATTGAGGTCCTTGTTTGCTCGCTGGCTGTCAGCCAGGGGCTGTCCTTAGCTCTTCAAGATCTCTCTTCAGTCCTTGCAGGCCGCTCCCTGTGCTCAGAGCAGGTAACAGCGCTTCAAGCCCTTCTCGCACTTGGAGTCTCTCTCTTGGATTTCTTCTCTTGCCTCCTATTCCACTGCATGTCTTTGACTTCAACCAGAGTTCTCTGCTTCGAAGGGCCCACCTGGATTATCCACGTCCATAATCTTAACTGCAGATGCGAAGCCCCTCTTGCCGTCCAAGGAAACGTAGTCATGGGCTCCAGGGAGCAGGGCTTGGTCGTCTTTGGCCATTTTGCCTTTCACGTATAGCTCATCAATTTTGTTCCGTATCAATTTCTCCACTCCGAAGGAACTCATACTTTTGATGTACAAGGGTACTGAATTTGGAGATTCCACTATCTGGTCATCAGAGTGATGTAGTCAGTTGTGAGGTAGGGGTAGTTCGTCTGACTCTGAATTTTTTACTCTTCGCTCACCAAACAGCATTCTGATTATAATTCGCCAACCAGGTTACTAGATATCACGAAGGAACTTCTCAGGATAGAGAACGCAAATAATTAAGTCAATAGAAATTAAAATGAATAAATAGAAGTGTAAAATAGTATGTAAATGTAAATTAGAAGTATATATATATATATCAAGTCAAATAAAATGATGACATTCTGATGTCAGTGGAATTGGTAGTATCAGTCAACAACTCAAAGAATGGTCATGTCTAGGAGGACTCAAAACTTCCAGCATTCTCACTCTGATACAATGGCTTCCCTCAGGTGATTCTGGGAGAGACATGTCACCAGAGCCAGACAGCAGCCTCCTCATCTCTCTCCACCAAATCACCATTGAAGAGAGATATTGGAAGATAATTTTTACACAAATGCTGACTGACATAAGCATAGAAGCTTCTTCAAGAGTAGGTAGGGATGGGGGTGCCTGGGTGGCTCAGTCGGTTAAGCGTCTGACTCTTGATTTCAGCTCAGGTCATGATCTCAGGGTTTTGGGATCAAACCCCGTGTGCGGCTCCATGAATGGTGCAGACACTGCTTGAGATTTTCTCTCTCTCTCTTCCTTTGCCCCTCCCCCCATGTGCACTCACTCTTTCTCTCTCTCTCACTCTTTCTCAAATAAAAAAATCTTAAAAAAAAAAAAAAAAAAGANGGTAGGGATGAAGAAAGGGGTAATGGATGTCCCAACCAGGGAGGAATGAGCCATTCTTAAGAGGGCTACTTTCCTAGACTGCCTCTCTTAGTATCTTGAATGTAATTGTTAAAAAGATTCACTTGGCATCTCAGATTTCTGGGGATGTTCTTTATCAATGTCTCTACAAATACAACTAAAGAATTCCACACAGCAGAATGGAAACCAAACCCACATACATACATACATGCCTATACATCTATATGCATACACATATACTTGTCTATACATATTTAAATAGGTTTCTATGTGAAGTGGGTGTTACTTTATAATCCCTCAGGTCTCTGTTGCATTTCATGCTATGCTCATTGCATCTCAGGTGTGGCCAATGGGTCTGCATCAGAGTCCTAAACCCTTCCCCCTTTCTACCCATATCATCTTGGTTTTTGAGCAGCCATGCTTTATATTATCATTTGACACTCTCGTGGCAGAAAGATTTTCTCTTCTTCTCTTCTAGGTTCTTTGACTCGTCTGATAACTAAATTGACATAAAACAAATTAACAGGAGAAAAATAAATTTAATTTTGTAATACGAGAACCCCCAAAGATATGAGACTCAGTGGCAGTCAGAGAATTGAGGCTTAGATGCCATCCTGAGCTAGGGAATGGGATAGGGGCATGGGCCTTCCAAGTGTGTGTGGGGTTGGGGGCAATTTCCAGAAAGATAATAAGAGCTGATGTTTGCTAATCAGATGTTTGTCCTGCCATGCAAGCAAGTCTTTCAGATTTAAAAAAAAAAAAGTTATCTCTGGTCATAGCTCTCTTTCTGGGCCAGGCCCCCTATCTAAATTCTTTAAGGCAGTTACGGGGTAAGTAAAAGTTCTTCCTGAGTCTGCTGGCTCTGGACTGCCTTCAGCTCTAAGTCATCCGCACGCTAAAGTGGTCCCTTGTGGGGCGGCATACTCTGCTCCCCTTCAACACCAAACACTACTTTTCCTTGTTGATCACAACAACTTACAGGACGAGCGCGCCCCACCCACCTGCTCCATCACCTCCCAACGGAACTCTTGCAACAGCACTTCCGGTATTACTGTGCTCCTCTCGTCAGTATTTTTGTTTACTCTTTCTGTACCTGTTTGTTTATCGTTATTTGTTACTGTGCTACTTTTACCACTCGGCAAGAATTTGTGCCCTCTCTGTACACTCTTCAATCACCAGTTGAGGAAGAGAACCAGCAGGTCAAAGAGGAAAGAAGAACCACTCGCCAAACTCCAAATGCAGCCAGACACCATGAATATATCATAAAACAGCTCGACAGCCTAGGACTTCCGTACAGCTTGATTTTCATTAGATTCCCCTCCAACTTTCTCATAATCTAGGCTTCCAGCCCTGTGTTAATTATATTTCTGACCCAAAACCAACAAACTAAGAGGCTGCATGTTGTGATGGAAAGTGTGCTGGACCAGGCGCCAAAAACTATGAGGTTTAGGGCCAATTCTGGAGCTAACCAGCTGTGTGACCTTGAACAAGTCACTTCATCTCCCAGAACTGTTGTCGCCTCACTTCTTCAATGAACAGTGAATGAAATTATGTCTATGGTTTCTTCCCAAAGTTATGTCATTCTTTGATTTGGGTTCTCTTTATTCTTACTATTAATACTGCGTCTACAATTCTTATGCACCAGCCTAAGTTTTTATTACAATTCTTATGCACCAGCCTAAGTTTTTATTACTATTTTCTGCTAAACATGAATTATAATTCATGAGCTATCTAACACTAAAAATGAACACTACATGCAGTTTCAAAAACAATTTTGTTAAATTTATTTGAGGTACGACTCAGTGAATGAGGTATTTGACATGCCACGGTGAAAATAAACCTTGGTTTTAAAACCCACCAAATAAAAACGGGATCTGAAAAGCTGGAGCTAAGACTGGCTGGGGTCCCTCATCTTTACGAGAACAGAGGGGCTTAGAACATAGCATTTGCCTAAGAACTGGGCAGATAATCTGGAGCAAGAGGGCAGAGGGTGGGAAATTGGTGGGAAAATTAAAGATACATTTTCCCCAGCTGTTGGATTTTTCACACTGTTGAGTTTTGAGGTTACAGTGTGTAACTCAAATATGAAACATCACTGGGAAGAAGGGAACTCATTTAATATTATGTTAGTTGTAGAATTATAACTAGGTGTAAAGCAAAGAAAGTACTTATCTATTATTCATTCCTTCTGAATAGACATTTCCTGTCTGCGAATACAAAGCATGACTAGAATTCAGTTGCCGAAACTCAGGGATGCTTACAAGAGAACATTTCATTTTCATTTGATCTGACCTTGTGTATGATAATAGAGCTCCTTTAAAATACTGACACTTGTCTGTTCTCCTTAGATTGCACCCTGGAGAATTATTCCTACCCCTGGCCTCCCAGGACAGGAAATCAACCTTAGAGGGTGTCAGTGACTTGTCCAAGTCATGCCAACGCTGTCTCTTGAGGCAATCCGGAAGAGATCAGGTCACAAAAACCAGTCAAGTTAGTTCTCTGTGTAGCTCTATGTGACTGCCTATATGATAAGAAGAATGTCTCTCACTGACATCTAAGCCCACCAACTGGCAACTGGCGCATCAGACTGACCAGAAATTAACATTCCTCCTTGCTCTATCCAAGTGTCTCTAGCTACTGAGGGCACCTGAGAAGGTGGCTTCTCTTTCGAGTGGTGGTAGAAGACATTGTACGGGACACAGGTGTATGGGAGACATACTGGACGTCGGTGGGCCCGCCATAGATGGGTCACACACCTGGGTCTCAGGCTCAGCGGCTAGATCAAGTGCCCTACCTCCTCACCAAGGCCTTGATCTGAGCCAAAGCATAAAACCCCAAGCTGCAAGGAACCTCAATAAACAGAGATAAGACTCCCCTTGGTGTCCTTCTTTTGTTTTTGTTTTTTCCAATTATCTTATGCAATAAATCAACTTTCAAATTCAGTCAGTTTTGACCTAGAATCTAATCTACTCATTTTCTAAAAAATTATTAAATCAAAACATAATCTCATTGAATTGATGTGTCATCCAATTCAGGCCCTCCATAAATTGATGGCTAGAGGGGTGGATAGATGAGTGGGTGGGAGGATAGATTGATGGATGGAGGATAGATGGATAAATGAAATGGATGAATTCTCTTTCCTGGACTCTAGTTACCGGCTCCAACCTCTAAAAGTACAGAATGTACATCTTCGTGCAGCTACCCCCTTGCTAAAATCCTACACTGATTAAAAAGTGAATGTAAATTTTCTCTGATGAGCTTTCTATCAGTTCCGAAGAAGGAGAAGTCTGATATAAAGTAGTAAAACAAAAATACACAAACCCACAATTTGGAGTAGCAGCTCTGGGGACAGTAACAAGGTTTTCCAATCTCCCAGATCATAATTAACAGTGTAAAGAATTAAAGGGAAGTTCAGGAAGGAGTGCTTAAACCTTTTTGTAAATTTAAAAACAAGTAATGATCTCCATTGCTGTTCTCCAGGTTTATTCAAATTTGGACAATTAGGACAATTAAACATAAAACAGAGACAGTTCTAAAGAGGGAGCAGCAACAAAGCAGAATAATTGCTGGTACCGGCTATCAAATTTACATAAAAAAAGATTAAAAAGCTGATTTACATTTAAAAAACAAGATCAGGCAACATCTAAAATAGATAACACAACCCGCTGAGAAAAGCTCTTTTCATCAATAAAGGAGAAGCAAAGGTGATTATACATAACAAAACTAATCTTCTATATTGCTTTAATCACCTAAAACCACTTTAACTGTTTATTTGGGAACTGTTACGTGAAAAAAAAAATTGCATGTAAAAGTGTCTAATTTCCAGGTTGCAATAAAACATAGACACCATCCAAATCCTGCTCACACGTGCTCTGTTCATCACCTGCTCTCTTCTCTAGATCCTGTCTTCTCTTGGTTATCAAAGTTTTCACCAATTACAAACCTCCCCTACCCATTGTAGAACTTGAAAATTTGCCATGTAATTGGTTTAACAGATGCTTCCAGAATAGCAGTTCTGTTTATTGTTACAGCATCTCATGAACAAAGTAGACTGTAAAGCCTTTTCCTTCCTGGACTGAGCATCTACGTGGCATTTTGAACTTTTTTTCAAAACAAAGAACATAATTACCTGAATTTCAGCATGTGCCATGACCAGATCCTTTGTTAATATTTGCTATTATGTGGAGGTTTTTTTTCTCAAGAACAGTTAATTATTCATTAGTTCAGTACATTCATGATTTGAACTTAAAGAATCAAAAACATGTAAACAGATCTCAAAATTGGGGGCGCAACTGCCATTAATATATATTGATGTTCTTATAGCTTCTTGTGAAATCACCCGAGAAGTTACGAAGAAAATTACAATGATCCCAATCCCAATTACAATTTAGGCTAAGAAAAACAGACAGAAGCTAGAAGTTGGGATAAACTGATAAATGCCCATTTCGTGTTCTTTATAAAGAAGCAATGAAATACTAATGACGTCAAGAGATTTTAATATACCAAGTGATGAGGTTCAAGGCATACTACCCCCAAATATGGCACCTCTGTGTATTGAATATTTTAAGCTAAAGGAGTCTGAAAACAAAAGTGTAGGAAGGACTCTCTGACCTCCCCCTTCTGCCTGCAGCAGGTTACAAGACCCTCAGTGGAGAGGAGCCCTCCCTGTCTCCAGGGGAAAGAAGCAGCCCTGTCTCCAAAGAGAAGCGATCTGAACAAAGGGGGCTTGCTAAATCCCCCCTCAGGGTGATAACTTTAGCTCACACCCCTTTGCCCTATCACATTTCCCTGTAACTTTCAATTCTTTATCAAGCAGAGTATAAAAACACTCAGGGCCAACTCTTTCTGCAGGTATTCATTTCCTTATGAAGGCTCCCAGGGCACATAAAACTCACATTAAACTATTAAATGAATGTGTATGCTTTTCTCTTGTTCCTCTCTCTGCTGTTACAGGGGCCCCAGCTGAAAACCTAGAAAGGTAGAAGGAAAAAATATTTTTCCTCCCTACGCAACAAACCACAGCTCAAACAACAGGAATAAAAACATAATTGAAATTTAAGACAAGAAAAGAGAAGATAGATTTGAATTTAAACAGTTTTACAAGTTCTCCGAAAACTCTACAAAAACTCTCAAATCCCTCTAGCCCCTGTGGCAAGTGCCTACTGTCTGTTATCGACGATGGCACGTGTTTGTGAAGCAAATAGCAAGTATTTGTATGTTATAAAGACTTCAAATATCTGGCCAAGCTTGGCATCACTTTTTTTCTTATCGAACAAATCCGATTTCCCACTCATTTCTATTATAAATAGGAAATATGATCCCACAGGAAACAAAGGCCAGCAAAGGAAGAGAGATTGTGGCAAAAAAAGAAAAAAAGAAAAAACGGATATGGTAAGAAGATGGTCAGCATTGTGGCCTCTCCTGAACTGTGGTCCCCCGTGTACTGAATTCCCCAGAAACAGAAAACATCACGCATCTTTACTGTGGAACGGCATCAGTTAACACCTCCCCTTATGAGGTCTGCACATTTGTAACTTACTATATCTGATTTATTTAAAAGTAACACCTATAAAAAGTATCACAAAAGGTAGAGGACAAAATAAAATTTAAGCAAAGCCAGCAACCCTCACACATACAGAATGAAACAGTAGCATAACACGAACTCCTATAATAATAGGATTCCAAAACTTTAAACCTCGACTGATACTTGGGGTTGTACTAATGCATCTTTCCCTGGGAATGGTCCTAAAGTGCTTCCGAGGGATGAGAGAAACCTAGGATTGGATCCAAGAGAGAGAGTAAGCTAAAACTAGGTTATACCTTCAGTTTTGTCACTAATGTTCTCTAGGACTTGGAGTTAGAGGCTGAACCTCAGCGCATCTTAGCTCACCCTTCAGCAAAAGGACCTCGCTGGCTTTCCTGCCAAGCTCCAAGAGAAATGAAAAGATGAACTAGAAACTGCAAGTCACCCTGTATCCCTTGGATAAAGGTCCTATAAATATTTATTACTGCTGTTACTTCACAGTAAAACACGCTGCAGCCCCAGACACGACTATTTCAACTATACACACAAAGTGACCAGGAAGAGAAGACAAAAGCTTGCTTTCACTAAGTACCATATAATCAGGAATCCGTCAGCATCCACCCATGTAATATTTTTAAATGTCCATGATATGCTCATATTGGAATGTATAAGAGTTACAGCCTGTACTTCAAGAAGTATGCAAGGTAAAAAGGAAAACAGGGTGAAAACATATGGAATAATAAAACATACAACAGGAAATGCTATAAGCAAAAGAACAAGCAATGTGGATGGCTCTCACAGGCATAATGATGAGTGAAGGAGACCAGATTACATACTACACCATTCCATTTTATACGAAGTTCAAAAATGCATGCAACTAGTCTGTAATTAGAGGTCAGAATTGTGGTTACCTCTTACTGGTGGGTGGATGATAATGGACTGAGAAGGAGCATGGGGAGCTGGAAATGTTCTAGAACTTGATCCAGGTGGTGGTTTCTGGGGAAAATACATATGTAAAAATTCATCAACCTGCACACCTAAGATGTCCGCCCTTTATGTATGTTATACCACCTAATTTTTTAAAAAAATTCAAATAAAGAAGGGCTACAGGAGCCTGAAATTTGAGTCTAGCTCTGTGGAATTATTATGCGTAAATGTCAGCAAGACGTAGAAGTGACTGGAATGGCCAGAGAGGGCCAGGGTCCCTCAGAGACTGTTTGAGGTTTCTGATGGTGAGGGGCTTGATTCAGCAAAAAAGAAGGGAGAGGGCATTTCCCAAAAGGGAAATAGCAAGAGGTTCCCAGATAGTCCAAAACTAGGATGTTTGCAAGTCATCACAAACACCATAGACCCAGGATGACAACCAAAGGCTCAAGGATGAAAGATCTGGCCAAACACTCTTCACAGAACAAATGGAAAACAGTTTTTATGACTCAAGAATTTGGGTGACATAAGCTATCCAGAGACAGTTAAGGGTCAGAATATTTAAAGTCTTCTCACACGGGTGAAAGTCAGAACTCAAACAATGGTTTAGTCCGCAGACGGCTCAGATGCAGTCATCAAAATGGCGTCTATTTATTCCAAGAGCGTCTGAGAAGCAGCCACTGGCAAATCCACTGCATGCACGGAAGAGGAAGAACAACATTCTCTCTCCACCTCTCACACGTCCCATCCCTTCAGCAAAAAAGTCAGGAGAAAGGCTGGGCTTCCTGACACACAGCCTGAGATGGGAATTCAGGGGTGGTTTAGGGAGGACATAGGCAAAAGTAAAAAGCTGTCAGAAGGTGAAGGGGGCCGACCGGGTAAGGAGGGCATCAAGAGTGGAGGAAGGTAGGTGCACCTGGGAGGTGCTTCCCTTTAGAGGAGTTTTGCCTTCTGGGCCCTCACGCCAATCATTTACTACAGGATATGTGGAGAGGACAGTAGCCTCCAGTACAGAGGTTCCTGTTGGCCCAGGGCAATTTTTGGAGAAAGGGAAGCTGGGAATAATGTGCCAGCCTGGTGGAAGGATGTAGGCCAGACAGTGGCCACAACAGAAGCTACTGGATCCCTGAGCCCATCCTTAAATTAGCAGGTCCTGTCGGCTATCAGACCAGCCAGGACACTGTCCTCATGACCTGCACAGTCAACTTCTCAGAAACCTGTTTTTCCTACAAAAGAAATCTCATCTCCATATCAAAGATGCAGATCGGCTTTTGTGATATTTCATATCTCCGGTGTTAACACCGGTGGTAAAACAAAGTGATGACACATTAGCGGGAGGCTGTGGGAATAGGATGGGGTTCGCTTCCAGAAATGAATTCCCTTCAGATCCCAGGAAATTTGGGAGGAAGAGAGAAACAGAATGAAAGTTCGGGAGGGGACAGAAAGTGTCTTCTCTCAAGCTATAAATCACAGAAATTGAATTAGATCATCTCAAATTGAGGGACAAAAAGCCAGTTATAGATCCATTTCACGACACTGGCTGACATGGGTTCCATTTGTGACTCACTGAGCAGCATTACTTATTCTGAGTGCTCCTCTGACAATGCAAGCACTTAACATGAAGACATGTGCAGCGTTACTGAGGACAGAGGGGAGAGCAAAATCCCGCGGGTTGCCTAGAAAGCAACTGAGCGCCAGGCATATGCATTTCTGACGGCCACTTTCACTGTCTCTGTGAAAAATCTGCTTTTTGCATGGCTCAAAATTCGCAAGATCCCACTCTCTTTCCAGACACAGTCAACACAATCAAACCATTTTAATCTCAACCTTAGGGCAATAGATCAAAACTAGAAACAATTTAATTAAGTATGCAGTAACTGGATCAGTCAGGGCTCCAGCAAGGGTCCCTAAGGAGCTGTTCATGAAGAGTTTATTTGTGGGTATGGGCAGGGTTAAAAGAATCTTGCAGAGATGGTGAAGCACCCTGCGGCTGGGAAGGCCTGGGCTAATGAATACCCCAACCACTCTCTTCTCCTGCCTTCCCATTACCTGTCAATGCCACCCTTGTCCGAATCCATCCAGAAGCCAGAGAATCCCAGCCAGGTCTGCCCAATGTAGTCTGCACATGGCAAGAGCAGGTTGGAGAAAAGTAGAGAGCAGATCTGGGGCAGCAAGCACGTAATATTCGACTCTCCTGCGCATGAAGCTGATACCTTTCTAAACAGGTTGGAAGTTACAGTTTTAAGGGGGAAAAAAAAAGTAGTTCCCTTCAATGTATTCCTTCTGGGAATTGCTTCATGTATTATTGATAATAACAACCGCCATATGCCAGGCACTGTACCAGATGCTTTACTGTTAGTTATTTTATGTTATTTAACCCTCATCATAACTCTGTGTGATGGATAAAATTAGCTTCATTTTGCAAATGATCAACTTGAGGCTGACAGTGGGCCAAGTACCTGGCTTCACAGAGCAGAAACACAGGAGTCCAGGAGAGACCCAGGACGCCCTGATGTCCAAGCCCTGGGGCTGTCTGCTCTGCTTCCCTCTAGCAAACATGCTGCCAGTGCTGAAAACGCTTTAGAAGTCCTCCGGTGAGTTGCTTTCAGAGTGCTTTTAAAAGCCTTACCCCCAACCCCAAAATCAGTCTCCTTACTTAATAGTCACACATTTTTAACAATAAAAGAAGATGGAGATGATCCACCAGGTATAAGGCCAGATGATGCTTGACTGTTTCTACAGCCAAATGAGATTCACCCTCAAAGGACTGAGGAGAGTAAGAGTCAGCTTTGAAACATAATTCCAAGAAAGAAGGCTCAAAAACAACCTCTGTAAAGCGGGACATCCCGATTCAGAGAGTGATGCCTTTAAAGCCAGCAGTGGTTTCCCCATAGAAAAACCGTAGGCCTCCAAAAGGGGCCCACTGCTTATTTAGAGGAGCAAGGAAATTAGAAACAACCTAACTCTCCCCCAATAGGGCAACGGGTAATTAAACGTGTTTGTGCGCCTGCGAACCTCTCTCTGCCCCACCCACCCTTCCCCAGATGGAAACCAACAAGGGGCAGGAACTGGCTGCCTTGTCCTACGACACTACCCAGCTCTGTGCACGGAGCCTGGCATGTGGCAGACCCTCAGTAGATATCCATTGAATGAATGATGGAATGAATGAATTAATGTAATTCGTCTTCCTACCTAGAGCATAACCTTTGTGTAAATATCCCACACCCTTCGGTGTCATTCTGCATGAAGAAGAACTGATAACGATGAACACAGAGTGCTTTGTTCCCCTGCATACGAGACCAGCAAATCATCTACAGAATTATCTATGGGAAAGTAAGAAATAAATAACTCCCCACTCATCTCATCCTCCACACTACCCCCCACGCCAGCTTCCCTCTCTCCCTCACACCCTCAAGTGTCAAAACAATCACCAGTTCTGTTTGGCAGACATCAAGCATCCTTTTCTTGCAAGGCCATCCAAAAAACTAATGAGTATTATTACATCTCCTCCACGGCCATATAATCGGCTAATACTCAAAGTGCTAAGAGAGATGGCGTTTTGCTGGTTCACATCTAAAATTTAGACAATCAACCATGAATGCCTCAGGCTGATCACATGCTGGGAGAAGCAATAATGATACGTCTGGCCAGATTTCCCTGCCAACTGGAAGGCCCAGGCTGGGGAGCAGATGTGCTGTGGAGGTGATACATTTGGTTTTCAGTGGGGAGGGTTTGCGGGTCTCATCTGTCTTCCGCACCCCTACTGGTCAGCTCAGAGCTCAGCACTATGCCTGCGGCTTAAGGACCCACTCTTGTGTGTATTCTCCAGCCACAGGGGAGGAAGGACGCCCTACGGAGGAGACAGCCCCACAGTGTTCTGTGACCCTTTAGTGGCATGTTAGATTTTGCTCACAGGCTCCTTTTCACTGTGAAGTCAGCCCTTCCTTTCCCCACAGCCCGGGTTTGGTGGCATTGTCTTGGGGGATATCAGCGCCCCCCTGCTATGCTGGGGAAGTCCAGCTCCTGCATGTGGAATCAGCCTGCAGAATCCATGTGGGCTGGAAACCACGGATGACCAACTGCAGAATCAATAGGCCTCTGTCACTGCCACGTGAGGGAGACCCCGAGCTTATCAGCAGCATCGTGATAAGTACCTATTTGCCTGACATCTCCTCAATCAATAACTTTGTTATTGTTTGCATTATCTGACTATAAGTTTGGTCAATATACCCAGCTAATGGGTAACACGAGCCAGGATTGCATTTCAATTTTTTTTTTTTCTTAAGTTTAACTCTCTGTGCGCCAGGTAGGAATTGCTAAGGGAAATTCAGCAGCTCTACTTTGCCTTCTCTGAGTTTTATTGAACCTCTCCAAGCTCTGAGCTATCTGAGACAAGGAAATTCACATTGCCCACGACTAACCCAAATTAAATAAGCCCTGCCTTTCTTTGCTAGTATTTTTATTAGGTTTTCACAAGGATGGGCAGATGGTTTTGTGTATGTGCATGTTTCCTTTACTTAATGCACTGGAGAGAAGAGAATAAACTCGCTAGCAGGTGGATCAAAATACACAATGCAAATGGTATTAGCTGGGCAGAGAATGGGTCTGGGTCTAAAGAGGTTTTGAACCCCTCCCTATAATTAGCCTAAGATATATATGGCAACACCACAAGAAAAATAAATATTCTTGAATTGTGTCACAAGCCGGCTCCATGCAACATATTGGAAGGGCCCGGCCATTGTCGCGTGAATTACTGGCAGATGGCCCAGCACATGGCAGTGGCTTTAGCTGGCCTCTCACCCTTCTTGGGATTGCACTCGGCTCTTGGATGAGATCGGGCCTGAAAGGTTATGGCTAATCATAAAAAAAGAAATAAAACTTGTAGTAACAAAATGTGCCATGCACCGAATGCTTTGATTTTCTTGTCACATTAAAAATATTTACTGGTTTCTCCAATCCAGATTTAGTGGCAACCCCAAGTATGGAGGGAATAAACAAATTATTCACTTACCAGAGTCAGTCTGGTAGTATCATTGCCTGTTTCATTATTCTGCCTTTTGGTGCTTTTTTTCCCCCAATTGGTTCTAATAAGTCATTCATATATAACCGCATTGATAATGGGATAGAAATATACAGATCAGAGGCAGCTTTCTTTTTTAATAAATTAACTTTAAAAGTGGGCTACAGGAGTTTTTTGTTGCTAACTATGGCTCCCTGAATCGTGGGCTCCTGGAGCCCCAGAGCCAGCCCGAGAGCACCTCCAGTCTGGCCCCTGAGTTTACAGCGGAGGTCAGACAGGTGGGTGACTGCTCAGGTGAAACATTGTACCATCCCAGCGCTGGATCTCAACTCCCTGCCTTCAGCAACCTGCTCTGCAGGCCTCCCACACACCTTTTCACCTTGCCGTCCTTATTTCTCCACTTCTGATCCCTCATCTGTTCATTTCTTTGCTGTTCGTTACTGAGGACATGGAGAGAAGGGGCAGCTGCTTAGAGTGAGGCAAACCCTTGCCCTCTTTCTTCAACCCTCACTGTGTTCTGTGACCCTTTAGTGGCATGTTAGATTTTGCTCACAGGCTCCTTTGTAGTTTGTAAGGGAGAGGAAAACGGGAGGAGGGGGGTGGGAAACAAGACAGTGCCGGGGAGTAAGGGATGACATAGGAAACGTTGGGGGTGGGGGGAGGTTCCTGTCTATCTACTCAGACACAGGAGATGTGAATAAATGCCCACCCCAAAGCTCTTCTTTCCTCATACTCTGACTATTAACTTAACCCAAAGTCCTAACAAGAATTGATTCAGCTAATAAATAGATCCAAAGGGGCTAACAGGGTTGATATGGCTGTATCATGGGAAATAATGAGTCATGAAAAATTATGAATGAAAAACACACATAATCAATACATGACTATAGATGTGAGGGGATAGGGAATGATTCTAAGACACTGACTCCTTTGTTTCACATCATGACTGATGCAGTTCTGGATATGCTATCCTAAAATATGCACCTTGGTCTACTGAATATATTTAAGCTCCAGGTGTTTGAGATTCAGCAGGTGTAGGAAGGACTCTCTGACCTCCTCTTCCTCCAGAAGCAGGTCATACATAAGAGCCTCGCGTGAGAGGTGCCCTTCCTATAAGGAAAGAAAGGAGCATCCTTATCTCCCAAGACAGAGGGATGCTGAAAGGAATCCAAACCAACAGACCTTGCTACGTTTCCCCCAGTTTACTGCTTTGAGCTCCTACTCTTTGCCCCATCATATCTTCCCATGACTCTACACTCTTCATCCAGCCTAGCGATGAAACGCTCAGTTCAAACATTTCTTCAGGCCTCCATTTCCTGATGAAGGCTCCCATGTCCCATAAAGTTGGTATTAAATAAATGTGTGTGCTTTTCTCCCGTTTATCTTTGTCAGTTTAATTTTCAGACCCAGCCAGGGACCCTAAGAGAGTGGAGGAAAACATTTTTCCTTCCCTACATGACATTCATCACTGGAGCACATGTGCTTTAGACCAGGCCATACGATCCTGACCAGGGTTCTAGCATCCCACGCTGATTCGCTTGACTAAATCCAAGTTACGTCATTAGCCTTCTTGTCTTCTGGCTAAAACCAAATGCTGAGATTCCACATTTGTGTCCTGCTCGTTTTCTTTCGGGCATGTGATCCTGTCTTTACATTAGGGGAGGCATGGAGAGAGAAGGTTCTAGAGAGGTGCCGCATGATTACTCATGAACCTCAGAGAGAGCTCAGGGGAAAGGAGGGACCAGCGGGATTGTGTGGAACCTTCCTGCATGTAGCTTGCTGAGCTGGTGACAGACTCGGTACCCCAGCCTAAATGCAGCCTGCTCCTCTCCCCTTCTGCAGAGACGTGCTTTGCTTTGTTGCCAGCTCCGCAGTCTAACCAGGTGGCCCCATTCATGAACTAGTAGGTTTTAGTTCACGATTTGTCCTTTTAAACACTGAGTCCTGATATAGGACTGACTCTAGGCTTCCAAGTCCTGGCCAGCAGATAACAGGACACTGTAGAATTTAGGTTTGTTTAAGAAACCCGGTCCTCTGCACTATACACTGAAACAGCCACTCAGCCTCTCCAGCCATCTTCACACGTGTGTTTCTTGCACACAGAATTTCTTGGAAGGTCCAAGTCTGAGATGTCAAGTCTCTACATCCAATCTCTTGCTTGTTACGCTGGTAGGCAAGTGCCTGATTCTGGTATATTTGCCTTAGTCCTACTAACAGATTTCCAAGCTCTCTCACTGCCACGTTACTTGAACCAGGTCAACTCTGGGAGGAGAGGTTTGCTTTTCCTTCCTGTAACCTCCGGACTGATTTAATTAAGCATCTCCTCCAGCCCCGATTTATAGGCTGAAAAGTGTTCTCGCAGCAGCCCCTCGATGTGCTGTGTTTTTCAATGAGCAGAAATGCAGTGAGTCAAATAGAAACACCATTCTGAGTGTTTGCTGCCACCCTGAGAGCAGTTCCGACAAGCGCATTCGTCTCCGAACCGTTACCAGCAAAGGCTTAGACAAATGCGCCGGGGTTTCCCTCGGTAACTTAGCACAGTTCTCCAAGTCGAAATAGGCTGAGATGGTCACTAAATCGTTCCCCACCCTGGGTTCCTGGGGAGGGCAAAGCGTTCTCCCCCGCCCCTGCTGTGAGGAAATAACCTTATACCTTATTGTATAAATCACACAATGTCTTTTTCAAGGTTAAAACTAAAAATAAGAAAACCCTAACATGTAAGGGTAGGAAGGCTAAGGAAAGTAAAGGGGCAAAAAGAAAAGAGGTCAACAGCGCACCTCTCTAGAGTCGATCCCTAGTGACATTGCGTTCTCCCATCAGACCCCAGAGGTCCTCCCCCAGCTGGACAATCCTGAACACCCCCCCCCAAACCTGCCACCGGCGAAAGAAGGAAACCAAATTTCCCATAGGAAATGCCCTCTCCTAGTCTCTCAAAAGCTTCAACCTCGAAATGAAATCTGACAAAAGAAACAAATTAGATAAATTGCAGCGTTGAGGGTTTTGCGTTGTTCAGATTGAAGACTGTCTGCAGCGTTGTTAGGCCCGAGCTCAATGATCTTCTGAAGCCGGGGGCAAAAATAAAGTTTTCTCCCTTCAGCTGTTCTTTCTGGCCGGGGTATATTATCTGGAGAAAATGAATGGGCCGTGGGAAGCCGAAGGACACAGCGATGTGCAGGAACCCCGGTGTCCATGCAAGCCAGACAAGTTAATAACGTGCATGAATGAAACCGGATCAGTAAGAAATTGCATGCAAACTCTCCAGATTTTTTAATGTTAGTAACTCTTTGAATTAAAAACATGCACACTGCTATTCCTTTGATGTTCCGGGCATTTATAAAATCCATGATAAAGTACACCCTCACTACAGCCCTGTGAGGTAGGCGCTGTTCATGGGTGGGGAAAAAGTGGGTCTCTAAAAGGCAGGACCAACTCCTGCCCGCAGCTGACGCCCCCTTTTATCCACCACCCCAGACTGCCCGAGGTGGGGTTCACGGAGGAGCTGAGTCTTCCTGGGGTTAAACAATGTGGCCAGGATCATAAAAGAACAGGGTGATTTTTTAAAAAGAAAACATCAAACTACAGAACCGGAAGAGAAATGTGAAAGAGACGTGCTGAAAAAGAAAAAAGAAAGAAATACAAGAAAAAAGAAATACAAGAAAATGCCCTTTTAAGACAAGAACAGCCTCTCCTAATGGCTGCCTAGACCAGAAAATAAAGATGTTTTATTGAAAAAAATGGTGACTATTCCAGCATAATTAATGCTGTTTCTCTTATTATTCCTTGTGTTTGAAACCAAATGGTGGAAGACCCTCAAAACAGTATCTAGGAGGTTCAATTTTAGTCATTATGTGATTAGTGTGGGCAATGCTGCCCTCTCATGGCCAACTTCTCAATAACAGGATTCTATGAATAAAATGCGGACGTTTTCTTGTTCTTTATTTTCCCAAAATACTTTGAAGAATTTTGCTTCCATTTAGCATCACATATGTGCATATAATATACTATTTACATAACACAATACCCTCTGCACATTTTTATATCTATATCTGGAATAGGGTGTGCACAATCTTTGCATGTATTTTATAGGGCATTGGAGGAAATGAATGGGAAATAAATCACGGTGCTCCTGGGCTCCTGAGCCTTCAGAATTCAGTTCCCCGGGGAGAAATGTTTTTCTCATAACAGAAAACTTAGTAGAACAGAAAATTATCTGAAGGTCTCTAATCCAAACACGATCTGCCGGAAATGACTTTCCCCGTCTATTCTAAGGAGAAGGGTTTGTTATATTTGAAGAAAATAAATCAGCTCATGAATATATTTTCAGGTAAAAACAACAGTTTATGGTTATGCATAGAAAATCACCTTCTTGTTTCCTTGAGGGACAGATCACCTGTAATTACAGAGAAATTGCAGCCCAGAAGGAGACCATCAGACTGACCGTACCAAGGATAGACACTGCAACGTAATTTTCTTAGACCTGAGTGACAACCCCCAGAGCTCCTGACCAGAAGCCTGCTGTCTCCAAGCCTGTGCCATGATCCCCTGTCCCATGGGGGTGCACACCTACATGGGAGCCATGATGCAGACAGTCGGTAGACAGCAGCCCTAGGAGAGGAGATGTCTTTAATGGAAACAAAGTTGGGAAGTATTTTGTAAAGAGGAAGAAATCAGGCCACCATCAGGTTCCCTCTTGAGGAATATTTCCAAGTTGAAAGGAAAATTTTCACCCATCAGATCAACTGTTATTCCTATAAATCTAAAAACATTTGAGGCCAAATATCAAATACACCAAGAATACACTGAGACCGGCAAGGCACAACTTACTTGCTAATATATCAGTGTGGATCGCACTGCATTTGTTTTTAATCAAGATATTTTCCATAGAAATCCCAGTTTGGGTTTTTCAGTAAAATCAGAAGACCTGACACCACTGGGCCTACTTTCCCACTAGAGCTGAGTGGAGGCTGTCCCCTTTAGGGGGGGAACATGCATGCATGATTTGCCACAGTCCCCACTGCTCCCGAACGCATACCCAGCCCATTTTTTTGATTTATGATACTTGCTTGTGCTTTGCACTCCTTTCAGTTATATACACCTTTTTGCTCTAGTTCAGAGGATTGTGACGCACACGTTTATCTTCTAGCAGCCACACAGCTCAGCACATTTAAATGGTACTCCAACTTGCAGGAGGGGAGGGCAGAGTCTGAGAGATGTCTTTTCATTTCAGTTACACTTTTCCTCCACTGTCTCCCGTTATCATCATAACTTCCCATAAGGCTTTTAGGCATTATTTGAGTTACAAGTTATCCCTAAAGCACCTAAAGTTTTGGTAAAGAAAGTCTTTCTATAAATCTATATTTAAAATAGTTAGAACAGGCTAATGGAAAGCACATTGGATTAGGAAGCAGAAATCCTGGGATCTTATTCCAACCTCTTTCCCTGATAAACTCAGTGGCATTAAGTAATCCACTTAAACCCTCTTTACCTTTTAATACTTCATAAATAAAAGATAATCCTTGTTCCTTCTACCTCGCCGGGATTTTGCAACAATAACCATAAATCAGGAGACATCTGAGTCTACAGAAGAAATGTATCCTGTAAAGACCAAGATAGCATTACCATGATGCAGCAGTAGATAGCAAGTAAATAATAAAGTATTATTCAGAGTGGACTTTATGAAAAAGGAAGCTATTTAATCATATCTTTGGAGAATATACATCAAAATGTTAATCCTCGTTCTATCTAAGTACTGGGATTTGGGATGGTTATCTCCCCTTTGGCTTATAACGACTTTTGACTGTCTTTATAATGAACATGTGTAGCTGAGTAATAAAAAATACAACACATAAAAAAGACAGAGGCTGGGAGAAAGAAACAAAAGCTTCTTACACTTTTCATTTTAATGAACTTGAATCATTGATTTCTACTAAAACCATTTTTAAATTTCCTTTTTTACAGTTCATATGTTTTGTTAGAAACCTAAACCTTAAAAACTCCTGGGAAGTATTCTCAAACCTACCACCAGCCAGCAAGCAGACTGGACTAGCAAAGTGACATTTCGTTAGCCATTCTGTGCCTTCCCCATCCTCTCATACGTCAGAAACTTAATCTCTGATTCCCCCTCTTATTACAGACAAGGAGCGTGTACCCGTCCGTGCCTGTCTTCCGCATCAACGGCGTGGGGTTTCTCATTCTTCACATCCTCTAATAATTTTGCCCTTTGTAGAGAAACTGTCACTACACTCCCAGATTGAAGAGCAGCGTAAACCAGTGGTTCTTAATAGAGGATGCCATGGAGCTCCCCCCTCCCTCCAGCAGGGGACAGCGGGCCATATCTGGACACATCTTTGATTGTCATACTGGAAGAGGGACGCTACTGGCATCTAGTGGGTAGAGACCAGGGGTGCTCCAAAATGTCCTCTGGTGCACAGGACAGACCCCACAGCACAGAGTCGTGCTGGGGTTGAGAAGTCTTGCCTAAAAGAAAAAGGCTCTAAGTTCGCATGTAAGTGTCACGCGAGTCTTTCTGGAGTTACAAGGATGAAGGTTATCCACTTTGTGCCTAGTGACTAAGATGGGAGAGGCACATCTAGCCGATTTAAATTACCTGATCGTTTGGTATTTCACAAACTATTTGCTAGTCCTTCGCATAATAGCAATTGCTCACTATCGAATAAGATTATTTCTTCTTAAAAGCCCATGTATTTAAGCTCCATGGACGGTGACACCACAGAAGAAAAATCCGGGAAAGAGTCATGAAGAGGTTGATTTGTCACTGTTTACATTTCCCTGGGCTCAGAAAGATGAGAGAGAGAATGAGCTAAATGTTTTGCTGGAATAAAATAAAACCCACACCCACAACATCAGATAATGCTGTGACAAGACATCACTCCCTTGAAGTTCAGAAAGAAACACTCTCACCAAGCAATGTGGAAGCTCATCATAACTTCCCATAAGGCTTTTAGGCATTATTTGAGTTACAAGTTATCCCTAAAGCACCTAAAGTTTTGGTAAAGAAAGTCTTTCTATAAATCTATATTTATTTTTTTTATTTTTTTATTTTTTTAGATTTTATTTATTTATTCGACAGAGATAGAGACAGCCGGTGAGAGAGGGAACACAAGCAGGGGGAGTGGGAGAGGAAGAAGCAGGCTCATAGCGGAGGAGCCTGATGTGGGGCTCGATCCCAGAACGCTGGGATCACGCCCTGAGCTGAAGGCAGGCGCTTAACCGCTGTGCCACCCAGGTGCCCCAAAATCTATATTTAAAATAGAACAGGCTAATGGAAAGCACGTTGGGGTTTCCATTAGCACATTGGGGTTTCATTTCCAGGGTTGTATAAATAAAAAGGAATTAAAAAAAAAAACTTATTCCAAAAAACAGTGTCCTTAACAAAGGCACATCAACTCTACACAAGAATTTTTAAAACACTCAGGTTGAAGTAGAACAAAAGCAAGAAGATGTATTTAGACACAAATGCTCTGTTTTCCTTCGAAAATCACTCTCCAGAAATTTCTCTAATTAGGCAAATAAAGGGGTTTAAAATGCATTCTCAGATTTGTAGATTATTGTCTCTTTTTTGTTTGCAAACAGTACGAGACCAAACAACATTTCATCAGTCAAGGATTTTATTCAGGATAAAAATCAGCAAGTTATTTGGGGGGAGAGGGGTGAACATTCTTACTCGCTTTTAGAAACCCTATCACCACCTAAGATAAGTTATGAAATAAGAACTAGGAAAAGGAAGAGAGACAACTCATGGAGACTTTGCCTTTATTGTCTTTGAGGTGAATCCTTGATATTCATTATTAATGTGTAATGTTCAGAGAAGTCATTATAATCAAAATTTACGTGCCTGATCATTCCCCCTTTGACCCATGGGTCACGGAGCGTCTTATTTACAATTTTGGTTCAAGAGGAAATGGAAGACGGGGAGGAACGCAAAATAGCCTCATTGCTCCATTGATTAACAAGCTGAGTTGGGCCTCCAAACCCTTGACCTCACTCTTTGGATTCGGTGCTACAGAGAGAGGGAGCAGCACATTCAAGGGAGGGCCGGGCAGAATGTTGGCCAAGTATGTGGCACTGGCTCTCCTGTAGCTTAGATACCAGATACCGAGAAAAAAAATAGAGATGAGGATTAATAGGATTAATGAAAGCCTAATAAAATCTCTTTCAAACCACTGCCCGGTAGGGCGGAGAGACCTAGGAAGAATCCAAAAAGGGACAAGAGTGACAGCTGAAGTCAGCATCTTCCCCTGGCAGGTCGCATTGCTTTACTTTGATTGGCACCCAGCTCAAGAGTCCATCGCACTGGTTCAGGGCATTCAGCCCGAAGGCTGCTTCTCCCAGACTTCAAGGCCATCTTGGCTGCTCCCTTTGTCCCCGCTGGCCCAGTCTAAGATGTCAAAACAGACACAGGCAAAATATGCAAGGAGGAAGAGGGGGAGGAAGAGGGGAATCACCAGGAAGCACTCATGAAAACATGCACGGGAGAAAAACAAGCCCCTACTTCTAGACGGATTCTATTTTACTTCTAAATAAACAATTGGAAATATGATATAATAGTAGCTCATTTTTACTGTTTACTATGTGCCAAGTTCTAAGCACTTAGCGTATATTAACTCACTTCATCTCTATATTAGCTCTCTATAGTTCGCACACCCTCGTCCACTTTACAGATTGGGAAACTGAGGCATAGATCCCTCATGACAAGCTAGTATATGACAGACCCGGAAAAGGAATCTAGATAATCTGATTTATGAGCCCATGCACGCCCTTTACTGTCTTACAGAGGCATTCACTTACTCATTACCTAGCCTGGACGGCTATTGCCACAATCTGCATTGTACGGAGAAACTGAGAAGCAGAAAGGCTATGTGACCATCCCACCAATATGATGCAGTGAGAATCCAAGTGCCTCATGCCCCCTCTTATGTTTTTCTGCATGACTGATCCTATTTTAACCAAACAATTTGATGAAAACACCCTTAGCAACAAGTCTCATTCAACAAATACATTAACATTATAAATAAATAAAAAACAAAACACAAACGAAGCTAATATACCCTTTGTACCAGCTAGATTGTTCTCTATCTCATGTAGTTGCCTGAAATTGCAACTACAAGCCCCTCAAACGTAGGAACATATATTTTGTTTATAAATATCCTAGCATGCAGACATGAAGTATGCTTGGTAATTGCCGGGATAATGCATCAATCGATCTATCTATCAATCAATCCACACTTATTTGTTGAATGCCTACTCCGAGGTACATCAGGAGATGAAAGGTCATAAGAGAACTAGATTAATCCTAACCTCCCATTTTATGCCAAATGGGATAAAGTAAATACTTTCAAAATCAGGAAGAGAAGCAGACTGCCCTTCTTCCTTATCAAAAGAACTCAATTCTACTTGGGATGGCATAGCACCTGGTTAAAAGCCCTCCCAGCTCCTGGATTCCCTTATGGATGGAGGTGACCATGGAAACCCGCAGTGGCCGATGGCTAATGAAAGCAAAACTCACAGGGTGGAGCTTCTCTGCCCTTCACTTTGCCCTTCCTCCTTCTTTACTTGCCTGGAGCGTAGACACAATGCCTGGCAGGGGAGCCAAAGTGACGAGTGGCAGGAAGGAGCCCAGGTCCTCCGTGACTTCCTCAGGCACCAGCACCTGCTCGGGACTGCCCGCCCAGATTTTGCGTCTTGTGAGGAAAACACCAGCGCTCCTTGTCTACGCCAGAGAAACCAAGTCTCTCTTCCACGAAGGTGAACAAAATCCCAACTATGGGTCTGTCCTTTCTCGCCCCTTACAGGTTTTGGGGAGTACATGCCTTCAGGGTCTGTCTATATGGTCACAGGCAGACATAGGAGAAAAAGGGAAAGAAAGGCCAAAAGGGATACAATGAAGCATTACTAATTGCACATTATGTAACTTTTACAGGTTTGATTATTTTTAGAAAGTATTTGGAAGGAGAAACAGTAAATTTATTATAACATTTTTCTTCCTGCAGTATCCCCCCATCTGTTTATCTTTTACACCTCATTTTGATGAAATCACAGTTCATGTTATTTTCCTCTTAAAGCCTTTTTTTTTTTTTTTTTTAGAAAGACGGGGAAGGGGCAGAAGGAGAGGAAGAGAGAGAATCTCAAACAGACTCCCACTGAGCACGGAGCCCAACACAGGGCTAGATCTTACCACTCTGACATCATGACCTGAGCCGAAATCAAGAGTCAGACGCTTAACCAACTGAGACCTTCAGGCGCCCTCCTCTTAAAGTCTTTTTCTTTTTCTTTNTATCATCATAACTTCCCATAAGGCTTTTAGGCATTATTTGAGTTACAAGTTATCCCTAAAGCACCTAAAGTTTTGGTAAAGAAAGTCTTTCTATAAATCTATATTTATTTTTTTTATTTTTTTATTTTTTTAGATTTTATTTATTTATTCGACAGAGATAGAGACAGCCGGTGAGAGAGGGAACACAAGCAGGGGGAGTGGGAGAGGAAGAAGCAGGCTCATAGCGGAGGAGCCTGATGTGGGGCTCGATCCCAGAACGCTGGGATCACGCCCTGAGCTGAAGGCAGGCGCTTAACCGCTGTGCCACCCAGGTGCCCCAAAATCTATATTTAAAATAGAACAGGCTAATGGAAAGCACGTTGGGGTTTCCATTAGCACATTGGGGTTTCATTTCCAGGGTTGTATAAATAAAAAGGAATTAAAAAAAAAAACTTATTCCAAAAAACAGTGTCCTTAACAAAGGCACATCAACTCTACACAAGAATTTTTAAAACACTCAGGTTGAAGTAGAACAAAAGCAAGAAGATGTATTTAGACACAAATGCTCTGTTTTCCTTCGAAAATCACTCTCCAGAAATTTCTCTAATTAGGCAAATAAAGGGGTTTAAAATGCATTCTCAGATTTGTAGATTATTGTCTCTTTTTTGTTTGCAAACAGTACGAGACCAAACAACATTTCATCAGTCAAGGATTTTATTCAGGATAAAAATCAGCAAGTTATTTGGGGGGAGAGGGGTGAACATTCTTACTCGCTTTTAGAAACCCTATCACCACCTAAGATAAGTTATGAAATAAGAACTAGGAAAAGGAAGAGAGACAACTCATGGAGACTTTGCCTTTATTGTCTTTGAGGTGAATCCTTGATATTCATTATTAATGTGTAATGTTCAGAGAAGTCATTATAATCAAAATTTACGTGCCTGATCATTCCCCCTTTGACCCATGGGTCACGGAGCGTCTTATTTACAATTTTGGTTCAAGAGGAAATGGAAGACGGGGAGGAACGCAAAATAGCCTCATTGCTCCATTGATTAACAAGCTGAGTTGGGCCTCCAAACCCTTGACCTCACTCTTTGGATTCGGTGCTACAGAGAGAGGGAGCAGCACATTCAAGGGAGGGCCGGGCAGAATGTTGGCCAAGTATGTGGCACTGGCTCTCCTGTAGCTTAGATACCAGATACCGAGAAAAAAAATAGAGATGAGGATTAATAGGATTAATGAAAGCCTAATAAAATCTCTTTCAAACCACTGCCCGGTAGGGCGGAGAGACCTAGGAAGAATCCAAAAAGGGACAAGAGTGACAGCTGAAGTCAGCATCTTCCCCTGGCAGGTCGCATTGCTTTACTTTGATTGGCACCCAGCTCAAGAGTCCATCGCACTGGTTCAGGGCATTCAGCCCGAAGGCTGCTTCTCCCAGACTTCAAGGCCATCTTGGCTGCTCCCTTTGTCCCCGCTGGCCCAGTCTAAGATGTCAAAACAGACACAGGCAAAATATGCAAGGAGGAAGAGGGGGAGGAAGAGGGGAATCACCAGGAAGCACTCATGAAAACATGCACGGGAGAAAAACAAGCCCCTACTTCTAGACGGATTCTATTTTACTTCTAAATAAACAATTGGAAATATGATATAATAGTAGCTCATTTTTACTGTTTACTATGTGCCAAGTTCTAAGCACTTAGCGTATATTAACTCACTTCATCTCTATATTAGCTCTCTATAGTTCGCACACCCTCGTCCACTTTACAGATTGGGAAACTGAGGCATAGATCCCTCATGACAAGCTAGTATATGACAGACCCGGAAAAGGAATCTAGATAATCTGATTTATGAGCCCATGCACGCCCTTTACTGTCTTACAGAGGCATTCACTTACTCATTACCTAGCCTGGACGGCTATTGCCACAATCTGCATTGTACGGAGAAACTGAGAAGCAGAAAGGCTATGTGACCATCCCACCAATATGATGCAGTGAGAATCCAAGTGCCTCATGCCCCCTCTTATGTTTTTCTGCATGACTGATCCTATTTTAACCAAACAATTTGATGAAAACACCCTTAGCAACAAGTCTCATTCAACAAATACATTAACATTATAAATAAATAAAAAACAAAACACAAACGAAGCTAATATACCCTTTGTACCAGCTAGATTGTTCTCTATCTCATGTAGTTGCCTGAAATTGCAACTACAAGCCCCTCAAACGTAGGAACATATATTTTGTTTATAAATATCCTAGCATGCAGACATGAAGTATGCTTGGTAATTGCCGGGATAATGCATCAATCGATCTATCTATCAATCAATCCACACTTATTTGTTGAATGCCTACTCCGAGGTACATCAGGAGATGAAAGGTCATAAGAGAACTAGATTAATCCTAACCTCCCATTTTATGCCAAATGGGATAAAGTAAATACTTTCAAAATCAGGAAGAGAAGCAGACTGCCCTTCTTCCTTATCAAAAGAACTCAATTCTACTTGGGATGGCATAGCACCTGGTTAAAAGCCCTCCCAGCTCCTGGATTCCCTTATGGATGGAGGTGACCATGGAAACCCGCAGTGGCCGATGGCTAATGAAAGCAAAACTCACAGGGTGGAGCTTCTCTGCCCTTCACTTTGCCCTTCCTCCTTCTTTACTTGCCTGGAGCGTAGACACAATGCCTGGCAGGGGAGCCAAAGTGACGAGTGGCAGGAAGGAGCCCAGGTCCTCCGTGACTTCCTCAGGCACCAGCACCTGCTCGGGACTGCCCGCCCAGATTTTGCGTCTTGTGAGGAAAACACCAGCGCTCCTTGTCTACGCCAGAGAAACCAAGTCTCTCTTCCACGAAGGTGAACAAAATCCCAACTATGGGTCTGTCCTTTCTCGCCCCTTACAGGTTTTGGGGAGTACATGCCTTCAGGGTCTGTCTATATGGTCACAGGCAGACATAGGAGAAAAAGGGAAAGAAAGGCCAAAAGGGATACAATGAAGCATTACTAATTGCACATTATGTAACTTTTACAGGTTTGATTATTTTTAGAAAGTATTTGGAAGGAGAAACAGTAAATTTATTATAACATTTTTCTTCCTGCAGTATCCCCCCATCTGTTTATCTTTTACACCTCATTTTGATGAAATCACAGTTCATGTTATTTTCCTCTTAAAGCCTTTTTTTTTTTTTTTTTAGAAAGAGAGAGAAAAGATGAGCACGGGGAAGGGGCAGAAGGAGAGGAAGAGAGAGAATCTCAAACAGACTCCCACTGAGCACGGAGCCCAACACAGGGCTAGATCTTACCACTCTGACATCATGACCTGAGCCGAAATCAAGAGTCAGACGCTTAACCAACTGAGACCTTCAGGCGCCCTCCTCTTAAAGTCTTTTTCTTTTTCTTTTCTTTCTTTCTTTCTTTCTTTCTTTCTTTTTTTTTTTTTTTAAGATTTTACTTGTTTATTTGACAGAGAGAGAGAGAGAGAGAGCACAAGCGGGGAGAGTGGCAGAGGGAGAGGGAGAAGCAGACTCCCTGCTGAGCAGGGAACCGATGTGGGTCTCGATCCCAGGTTCCTGGGATCATGACCTGAGCTGAAGGCACACGCTTCACTGACTGAGCCACCCAGGTGCCCCTTAAAGTCTTTTTAATATGAGGCTTTTGAATGATCTCTTACTTGACTTTTCCAATTGATTTTAATTTCCATTTCTTGCTTCAAAACGAAACCCTAGCATGACATAGGATCTTCTAGACCATAATAGGTTTGAAACGTTATGTAGTTTATTCTTCGAGTTGAAATCTTTATCACTCTTGAATCATGGTTGTTCCACTAAAAAGTCTTCAAATAACTTTTAAGCAGATTGAAATGATTGCTCAAAAGTATTGCTAAAGGAATCAACATAATCTTTCAGATGTTCAAATAGTGCTTTGGTCATCGCTTAGCCTTAGACTCAAATCACAACAGAAAGAAATTTCAAGTTAAGCTCAGTAATTTTTTAAAACATCATATATATTTTTAACCTCACAGAAGTTTAAAAACATTGGAAAGTTAAAGATGGTTTAAAAAAAAAACAAAACCAAACTTTACAGGGGCACCTGGGTGGCTCTATCACTGGGTATCAGACCCTTCTGCCTCAGGTCATGACGTCTTGGGTTCCAAGCTCAGCCCAGAGTCTGCTTGAGATTCTCTCTCCCCCTCTCTCTCTGCCCCTTCCCCTGCCCTCTCTCTTTCTCTCTCTCAAATAGATAAAATCTTTAATAAATAAATAAAAAATTTTAAAAACTTTACAAAGTTGAGATGTCAATATATCATCAGATAAAATCTAGAGTCATAGTGATATATCGCAAGTAAAAACACCTGTCACTGTGTTTAATTGCCTCGTTGTCGAGAGAGAAATTGGCTTGGGATTAGGAATGTATCAGAATGACTGCTTTATTTACCTCAAACATCCGTCCTCTTCGCCTTTTAGTTAGTGTGTCAACCTAACTTTGAACTTGGTCATAGGAAAAAAATAGTCCAAAATAAACTTACTGAATGAAGAACCAAAGTCAGAAAAACTTGCCTGGCCTTTATTCAAGTTATATAAACTCATAAATAACTAGGAGATGAAGTCTGGGGCTGATGAATTGCTCGGTGGCATGGGAAATTTATTTCTACGACGGTCTCTGGCTTGCAGATGCCTACATTGCGTACATCTCTTAAGTACAGAAGACTACACCAGCGAGGTGTCTCCAAACCCCCCTTTCCTCTACCTTGTGTTCTTAGGGATTTCTTTCTCCTTCTGTCTCTCCCCTCCCTTCTCTTCCCCAACTACAACCCTATTTCAGGACAAATCTGTGGGGGCAGTCAAGGAGAAAACAAGGAAAATCTGAGGGGAGGACGGAAGAGTAAACCTTCATCACTCACTTCTTCTGTCCCTTATAACTTCTTACGTGGGCTGCTGTGGGGAGGGGAGAGAAGCCCCCTACCACACATACAAGGTCCTTCATGGTCTGGCTCCTGAATTGTCTCATGTAATGCAATTGCATAAATGGACTAATTCCTAGAGGAACCCTACCCAGCTCAGCGAGAGCATCAGCCCTGTGCGGGCTAGGCGACCCCTTGACCTCCTAGGCTGTGCATTCTTCCCGCATTCAACACCTTTCTGTACAGCGAGCAGCTTGAGAGCAGGAAACATCTTTCATCTGTATTTCCAGGACCTAGCAGCCTTGCTCAGTGACTGGCTCAAAAAACCCAGCAGTGCTTAAAAAATATTTTAGCATGGCCCCAGTAGTTTTCCAGCTGCCTCATCCCAAAACCCTGCTCTGGCCTTCACCCCACTCTCCACCCACCGAAGTAACTCTTACAAGTAACTCTTATGTGGGGAAGAGGGAAGGTGAAGTGAATTGAGCTTCTTTCTTGAAATGGAAATGAAGCTACATAGGTCCTTTTCCTAGGCTGAGACCCAGAATTATCAACTATGTGAAACTTGGTCTCTAAATGGGAAAAAAAAAAAAAAAGAGGTGGCAGGGTGACCCTGGAGAGATTGACTTCCCTTAAAAGGGTGGGGTTTTTTTTTAAAGAACAAAGGTGAAGATATGGTTATAGATAAGCACAGCCAACCCACAATTAGCCTTTATTCTTTGGTGACACTACTGTAAGCAGGCTACGTCTCTTGTAGCCTAATACAAGTATTAGAATGCTTCCATTAACTCTGTGAGGCCTTATGTTCTCCCCAGGTAGAACTCAGGTACCCTTTCTCTAATCCGTTAATATCCACTCAACAAAGTATTACCAGGCATTTAAAAAAGGAAAAAAAAAAGTGTGTGTATGTGGAATCTTAAAAAAAAATCAAAAACGAACTCATAGAGAACAATAGATTGGCGGTTATCAGAGTCACAGAGTGGGGGGTGGCAGAAACGGGCAAAGGGGGTCAAAAAGTACAAACTTCCAGCTCTAAGACACCTAAGCCCTGGGGGAGTAATGTACAGCATGAGGACTACTGTATTGTATATTTGAAAATTTCTGAGGGAGTAGATCTTAAAAGTCCTCATCGCAAGAAAAGAATATTGTAACTGTGTGAGGTAACGGATGTTGTGAAACATACCGTGGTGACCACTTCCCAGTATATACGCATATCAAATCATCATGGTGACCACCTGACACTTAGGCACTGTTATGTGTCAGTTATATCTCAGTAAAGCCAGGGGGAAGAAAAATAAATAAATACGTGTGACAAGTAGGTGGGAACACAGAGAAACATGTATTCATTAGTAAGAATAATAAGATCAACAGTCTCTGCCCCAGGACCTCCAGCCATACAAACACGTAATGAGGAGTGGAAGTGAGTGTCCGAAAATGAGAACAGTTTGGTTGGAATGATGAGTAGTATCTTTTTTTTCCTCTTATAATAATATTTTTTTATTATATTATGTTAGACACCATATAGTACATCCCTGGTTTTTGATGTGAAGTTCGATGATTCATTAGTTGCGTATAACACCCAGTGCACCATGCAATACGTGCCCTCCTTACTACCCACCCATCACCAGTCTATCCCATTCCCCCACCCCCTTCCCTCTGAAGCCCTCAGTTTGTCAGAAGGGGGAATGAAGCATGAGAGACTACAGATTCTGAGAAACAAGATGAGTAGTATCTTTTTATATATATGTTATTACTACTGATAAAAGCTTATAATATAGTTTAAAATGTATTTTTAATGAATTGGATATATGCTTCAGTGCGTATCAAGGCCAACACGTATGGGACTCTCTTAGAGAATTTTTTTTTTTAAGTAGGCTCCACACGCAACATGGGGCTCAAACTCACAACCTTGAGGTCAAGAGTCGTGCACTTCACCAGTGCCAGGCGCTCCTCTTAAAGAATTCTTGACTTTCCTTTTGCCTTTTATTTTTGGTCTCTCCCTTTCCCCCCAAATCTCTAAGCTGAGTGCTCGCATCAGACATTGAGAAGAGTGGAGGAAGGCAAGAAGGAGAATTGACTTCTGTTGAGTTGGGTAGGAAGACTGGGGGTTGGGGAATGGTATTTTCGCCTCAACCTCCATCTCTCCATCAGCCCCCACCCTATTGACTAGGGACAACGAATATTAGCTCCATCTTACGTAAAATGGTACATAAATACAGCTTCAAACCCTTCTTTCCAACCAAATCAACACCCCTAAGCCTGCCTATAAGAAAATTCTGGAGTCACCAGCAGCCGCGCGTCTACTGTACGGCAAGCCTCAGGAGGCTCTTTCCTCTGTAGAACAGAGGAGAGAATCTCAGGCCAGGAGCAACCAGGCTGGCAGTAAAAGAGGAAATAAAAAAGGTCTTGGCAAAAAATCAGTGAGTGATGACTCTTAAGATGATGGGGATAAAGAGCTGTCTCAACTCAGAGGTGTGGGCTGGAAGGTTTGCCCCCCCAATCTCCTGGCCTCCAAATCCCAGACCACCCGCCCACAGAAATACACACCCCAGACTGCCCTGCCAAATAGGGATCCCACCACGCCAACCTTGAAGGGCTCGGAAATGTGAGAATCCCCTCCCTAACACGGGGCTGGAAGGGAGGTAGAGTGAGGGTCAGGCCAAGGCTGCCAGGGGAGGATCTGTTCCTGGCTGTGCAAGCCACAGCAAACTTTCCAAGGGAACTGCTTCTCAGCCCTGCTCGTCTCCTTGCCTTGGTCAGGCAGGTTGTGACGTTAACAAGTTTCTGGGGCCGGGCAGACCAGCCTCATCTGGGCATGTAGGCAACTTGCTTAACTGTTTCTATGGGAAAATCCACGGTGAGTGCCCAAGAATGAACTACAAATGAGCCTTTGGAACTCAGTGGCCCCTCACTGGACCCTGTCCACACAGTCAACGTGAGTGAAGGAATTGGGGGGCACTGTCCCCAGGCTTTTTACAGAGAGTTCCAATTTTTATTGTCATGGCCTCATTTTCTTGCCATATTCTCTTTCCCAGCAAATAATTGCTTAAACAGAACTTTATTTTTTTAATTCAGATTTTAAAAATAGATAAATTAAAACATTACAGATATAGTTAATCCTACCAAAACTCCCCCGCCCGATGTCATTGCCTTTCCCTCACTCTTCAGGGGTGATCTCTGCCCTGAATCTGGTGCTTCTCATTCCATGCTGATTGTATGCTTTCACTGCATATGTATGTATCCATCAGTAACATACAGTTTTTTGGGTTTTTAAAAGATTTTATTTATTTATCTGAGAGAGAAAGAGAACAAGTAGGGGGAGGGGCAGAGGAAGAGAGAGAAGCAGACTGCCCGCTGAGCAGGGAACCTGATCTGGGGCTCAATCCCAGGACCCTGAGATCATGACCTGAGCGGAAGGTGGACACTTAACCGACTGAGCCACACAGGCACTCCAGTAACACATAGTTTTGTTTGCATATTTTCAAACCGTACATAAATGGTACTCTGGACTTGCATCTCTTTTACTCAGTTTGTTCAACATTGTTTCTGAGATTTATTCATATTAACATGTCTCTAATGAATTTATTTTTAAGAGTAGCATTCTATCATGGGAATATATCACATTACTATTATTATAGCAGAGTTGACCCTTGAACAACCTGGGGGGGTCCAACACCCCGCACAGTTGAAAATCTACATATATATATATCTGACTCCTCAAAAACATAACTGCTAATAGCCTATCACTGACCCGAAGACTTACCCAACATAAACAGTAGATTAACACGTATTTTGTGTATGTATTACATACTGTATTCTCACAATAAAGTAAGCTAGAGAAAAAACTGTTACTAAGAAAATTATATGGAAGAGAATATAGTTACAGTACTGTACCGTATTGATTGAAAAAAATCTGCATGTAAGTGGACCTGCACAGCCCAAACCATGTTTTTCAAGGGTTACCTGTATTCCATTCCTGTTACTATTCATTGTTGCAGTTAATTGCACTATTCTATTCTATAAAGATAGCATAATTTGTTCCTCAGTTCTCCTCAGAAGTGGAATAGCTGGGTGGTAGGAGTATGAATAGAGTCGATTATGGTAACATCGAATAAAGTGGTTGAACCAATGTATACCCCTGCTGCCTGGGGCTGAAGGTTCCAGATGTTCCACAACCTCAGACACACCTGATGTTGTCAGACTCTTTAGTTTTTGCCCATGCGATGGCAATGATACATAATTTCATTTTTGGCATGATCTTTAGTCACAAATTGATAAAGTGTTTTTTGTTTCTGTTTTGTTCAAAATGCTCTTTTAGTTCAGTGGTTCTCAAAGTGTGTTCTGGGAACCCTGAAAGGTCCCTGGGACTCTTTCAGACAGTCACTGAGGTTATGACTATTTCCTAAGAACACCAAGATGTTATCTGCCTTGTTTACTCTCGTTCTCTGAGAAATGCACGGTGGAATTCTCCAGAAGTCCCATGACACGCGAAGGCACAGCAGATAGTGTGATCACCCAGCTGTCCTCTATTAAAAAAGACATTAGGAGATGGGCAAAAGTCTAAAGCAATGCCACTCTTCCACGTACTTTAACCTTGGAAAAAAATGATTATTTCTCATTTTAAAAACTATGGTAACATATAATGCGTTTGTTATTGTTCTTACATGAATTTAAAAAATATTTTAATTATTTAATTAATAATTATTAATAAATAAATATTCTCAGGTTTTAATTTCCAATGTGTTAAGTATTACTAGATATACATATAAACAAAACTCTTTCAAGTTCTGAGTAATGTTTAAGAGTATAAAGGGGCCCTCCTGAGACCAGGAAGTTTGGAAGGCTCTGGTATAGAGCACACACTTTTGTTGTCACTTCCCACTTACACTAATCCCTGCTGACTTTTAGAGGATGCTTCCTGCCCTGGGCCACCACGCTGAGTGCCCCAGGGCCAGTTTTCCTTTCCCCTTCTTGATACTCCTGTAAAGCAGGTACTGTGATTGCCCCCAGTGAGGGAGAGTGAGCTGAGGCTGGAGGTGGTTGGGGGGCATGCCTGAGGTCAGGCACTGCGTTGAAGCCCAGCCCTACTGTCTGTAGAGGCCCCCTGCTCTTCACTGGCACAGTCACTGTCCTCCTCTTCACCCCTCCAGCTTTCTTCTCCTAGTCATTCTCTGAGTCAGCCATCTTGAAACTATCTACTCATCTTTGAATCATCCTTTCTTTTTCTCTTGAAATGATCTGAATTCCCTTCCCCAAGGCAGCAGAGGGGCGGGGGCTCTGAGGCCAGCTTCCTACAGCTGGAGTTGCGTGCAGTAAGCGTGGCCAGCCCCCAAGCTTCTGGGCAGCAGAGTGAGGAGTCAAGGGACATGCAAGGGAGGCAGGCCTGGAAACAGACCCTCCAAAAGGGCAGTGCTGAAAGACACAGTATTTGCCAGATGGGGTCAAGAAAGCAAGATTCCCAAGGCCTAGAAATAGAAAGGTAAATCCTTTTCCCCTGGATTTCTTTGCCCCAGGCCCATAGGTGGGGAGGAAGTGTTAAATCAGACATCTGCCTCTTAATTCATATCCATCTCTTAATCCCACTTCCTACTCACTGACTTTCTTCATTCAGCAAATACAATGGTGTGACAAGTGGGGTGTGACAGGGTAATAATAACAGCTAACATTTATTGGTGTGAAAGGACACAGGTGCCTGGAAATGGGGCTGGAGGAGAAAATGAGAGCCGGCTCATGAAGGGTGGACATTTTACACGGAAGGTTTAATCAAGGGAGCGACCCGCTCAGCTTTGCCCTTTACGAGGGCCCTCTGACTACAGACTGGAGAATGGATTCCAGAAGAGCAAAGAGGAGGCAGAAAATAATGGTGTCTGGAATCAGCATAGGACTAGTAGGGATGGATGAAGTCAAGCGATGGAAAGGTCGGAAGCAGAGATGTGAATGGCTTCCGGTGCGCCTAGAATTATTGCCGTAGCCTCCTAACTGCATTGCTCATTGCCAGGCTATTTTTTCCTTGCAATTAACACTGAACATCACCACCAGAGTAACCTTCCTTAAATACCCACTTACCACATTAAGGAGTACTAGACAGCCTACCGATTAAGTGCATTTGCTCTGGAGCCAAACAGCCTGAGTTCAAATCCTACTACAGCCACTTTCCTGTGCCTGGTTTCCTCACTTAAAAAATGAGACACTGAAAAGAGTGTTTACATCACAGGGTTGCTGTGAGTCAGTACACACAAGAGCACTTACGCCACTATCTGTACATAGTAATCCTTCAATAAAAAATTTATTACTGTTATAGCATTTGTGTCCTCAGAAGCCTTCAATAGAAAATCTATTTCCGGGGCGCCTGGGTGGCTCAGTCTGTTAAGCGTCCGACTCTTGATTTCAGCTCAGGTCATGATCTCAGGGTTGTAAGACAGAGCCCCACTTTGGGCTCCACGCTCAGTGGGGAGTCTCCTTGAGATTCTCTCTCTCCCTCTTCCTCTGCCCCTCCACCACCGCCACCAACACCCCCAACCCCCGCCTTGCGCGTGCTTTCTCTCTCTCTCTCTAAAAAAAGAAAGAAAGAAAGAAAAGAAAGCCTCCTATTTCCATTTGCTAAAATTGCAAGGCTTGCCTCTCCAGAGCCTTCATAATCCAGGCTCACCACGTTACCCAGCCCCATTAAATTCTAGTCCCCAAATATGTCCATAAATACACTGGATACAGCACCTTTGTGCCTTGGTCACATTGTTTCCCTCATTTCAAATGCCTTTCTTTTCCCCATCTACCCTCCCCAACACTTCTGTCCCTTAAATGGTCATCACCACTTCTAGAAAAATGACTCTAAATGCTGTGACTGGTGACCATACCTGTATAATCATTTTCCCCCAAGCAGGACAGCATGTCATTCCTCCCAGGAGGCTATCACCCCAAATAACTCACAAAGCCACTCACGCTCATACCTGTCACTGCTTTCTAAATGCTAAGTACTCACAGAAGGCCCAGAGCGTAAACGTGTGTTTCCCATGCTTCGCGGAGCACTACTGATGCCCTCAGAAGCCCATAAATAAGAAATAACTTTGATATGAGTTAAGTTTTCATCAGGACCATCAGCTATGAAATATTTAAAGGCTCTCTTGGGTCATTATACCAAACCAATGTTGTGTGGTAAAAAGAGATAGGACCAAAAATATATGAATTAGTTGACCAAAATATATTTTAAGGGAAGGAAAGTCTTACCCTCAGCAGGGCTTCATTATGCACAAGTATCCTTCTACACTTCATGTCTTCTTATTTTTACACCTTTAGTGAGATATGATCGACCAACGATATTAAAGTGCACAGTTCGATAAATCTCATTTTCTTTTAATCACAAAGCTTTGTAACAATCAGCATTTGTATTAGACTACTTGTATTAGCATTTGTATTAGACTAATTCTCTTATATTTTCAAACATGATCGTGTAATGATAAAACCCACATTTGCCTACGGTGAGACTTTCTGCACCTGTAAGTTACTAAAAATCCCCCTTGGTTGAGAAAATGTGTTCCAGAATTCGACACTCAGAAACCAAAAGGATTTTTTTTCCATTGACAAATTAGAGCTTTGCATTTTCAAACCAGGACATTAGAGGCACTTGATTTGTTCTTGGCTGGAAATAAAAGATTTTCTCTACATTGGGCCCCTTGTTAACTATAATCTCTCTATAGATTGTACTCAGTTCAATAGAAGGAGTTTGCTGAGAGACAGAGGAGAACCTCTCTCAGTGTTCTCAGAGAGGTTCAGAAGGATTCGGAGTGAGAGAGTGCCAAGCAGCAGACCCTGGCAAATGTTTACTTTTTATTGATTTGCTTATTCAACCAGCATTTACGGAGCCCCTGCTTTTGGCTGGGCTGGGTAGCCCTGCCCCATCAGTAGCTTACAAACTATTTTGAGATATAAGATACAAGTTGTCAGTCCCTGCAGCAAGCAACTATGAACTGTAGGAAGCCAGCCTGGGAAGGAGGCTGGCAGGCGGGGACCCAGTGTACTCCATACACACTTCCACCACCCCCCCACCCCACCATGACACCCTGGTTTATATGGTTCAGTTTCTGACTCAATTTCCCAGATTCTCAACTCCTATTTTTCTATTTTTTTCCCTGGAATATTCTTTCTGGAACTGGAATATTTCCCTGAAAACTAGCCTGCTTAGGTAAGCCCCAACTGTCAATGACTTTCTCCAAAAAAATACTGGCTCTTATTTCCTGATCCCTTAGCTGCTGGCTAATGTCCAGTTGTGAATGGACTCATCCTGCAAACTGGCCTGACCACTGAGTCACCTTGGGCACTTGTCAAAATTACAGATTCTTAGGCTCCAACCCAAGCCTAATTGAATCAGAAATTCTGGGGAAAGGGAGGCTTTCCAGCTGAGGAAGCTGAGGCTCAGAGAGACTAAATTATAGACCAAAATCCATCCATGTGAGAGCAGAACCAGGAATAGACCCCAGATTTGTTCAGTCCCACTTTCTTGATTTTATAATTCGACACAGGAGAGGGTGTGGAGCCATGTTGGCTTCAGCCCCACCCCTTGTCTTCAACCACAGCCTCCTTATTCCATTTCCTGGAGTCAAACATTTCCTCAGTCTCTTCAGATGAGAATCCCGGGTCACAAACTCAAAAGCCCACGCTAGACCCGAGGGCACACGGCAGGACTAAAACAGATCGCTGCTGAACATGCGCAGCATTGGTGGAAGGCGTGGACTCTGGGAAACGAAAGAGATCCTTCCACGTCCAAGGGGGCAGCTGCTACTCACCCACCAGCTGTTTCCCACTGAGGATGTGGGTCCATCTTCGCTGAAAGATCCAGATTTTCAGGTGAAATCTCAAAACGTCACTCCCATGATGACATTACACTGTCTAACACTCCACCTCAGAGACTCAAGAGAGAAAATCTATGGTTGGCCTTGAAGAAGCGAGTTGCCATGTTGTGAGCTGCAGCATAGCAGCGGAGAGAGGCATGCAGCAGGGAGCTACAGGCTGTCTCTAGGAACCGAGGGGCTCAGTTCTCTGACCACAAGGAACTGAATTCTGCCAACATCCAGCCGTGTGAGCTTGGAAGAAGATCCCAAGTTCAGGAAAGAACGCGGCCCAGCCAGCATTCTGCTCGTACCTTTGCAAGACCCCAAGCAGAGCACCCAGCTAAGCCACGTCCTGACGCCCAACCTCCAGAAACTGCAAGATAATAAATGTGTGTTACTTTAAGCGACTAAGGTTCCGGTCATTCTTACACAGCAATGGAAAACCAAGACGCCCTCTGAGGTCTGCTCTTCTCAGACAGTGCTTGAAGATGCAGAGCCTCCTTCTCCCCATCTGCCATCAACATTCCCATCCCTAACCACCCTGAGCTCAGCTGAAGCCAAGAAAGAAGTGAATTTGGCAAACTGATTTACCATGTACGACTTACCTCCCCCTGCTCGGGAGTCTTCGCATTTTGAAGGTGAGGGTTCGAGTGGTGCCGATTCAATCAAATGTATGAGTGACGTGAAATAATAGAATTTCAGAAAATCACTGCAGAAAAGTAGAAGTAATTTGGTGCCTGGAGATTGTCCCAATGAGCCTAAGGCCATACGATAGTCTTTACCTAGGAATAAGGTCAGCCCAGCCAAAAACATTCTACACTTGGAATGAGAAACGCGTTGCCACTCATTAGGAAAACTTATTAGGGAAAGCATTCCTTTTTCTTCTCTGCCAAATAGCACCGGAACCACCCTTGCCTCCCTCAAAAGGTTGTCGAGGATCATGCCCGTTGACATGTGCATGCAAGGTAATGGAAAATATATGTGGGTCTATGCCCCCAGTGACTGGCATGGAGCTCATAAACCCTTGTAATTTCCTGGGTGTTAGGAATGCCTTTTGTTCTCATGAGATGATATCCGGGTGGGCTCCTGGATATCTCCTGGATGAAGGGTGGTCACAGGAAAGACAAGCCATGATTAGAAATTTGGAATTTTCAGCTCCATACCCCCACCCTCCATTCTCTTGAGGAGGGAGAAGGGCTCGAAATGGACTTAATCACTGATCTTGTCTCATAATGTCATCCTAAAATCCCAATAATGTGGGGTTCAGGGAGCTTCCAGGCTGTTGAGCGCATCCGTGTCCTGGAGGGTGACACGCCCCAGCTCCATGGGAACAGAAGCTCCTGGGTTTGGGACCTTCCCTGACCTCGCCCTATGTATCTCTTCACCTGGCTCTTCATCTGTTTCCTTCAACACATTGTTTAATAAACCGGGAAGCGTGTTTCCCTGAGTTCTGTAAAGCGCCCTAGCAAACTAATTGAACCTGAGGAGGGGGTCATGGGAACGTTCACTTTCTAGCCAATCGGGTAGAAGTTGTGGGCAACCGGGGACCTATGATCTGCATCTGATATGGAGCCGTCTCCTGACTGAAACTTTGACCTGTGGGATCCGACCCTGATTCTAGGTAAGCAACGTCCAAACTGAGTTCAATTGTAGAACACCACTAGTATCAGGGAATTTCTGCTGGGATCACACATCTGGTGACCAGAAGTGTCAGAGGCGTCGCAAATGGGATAGCCATGTGAGAGTAAAGGAAAACACAGGGAGGAAAAGTCTGTGTTTTTCTCCTCAGTGTGAAAGCACTCCTGTAAGTAAAGAAACATATCCACAAAAACAAAATAAAGTGATAAAGCCGTCACAGGTCATTTAAGCCAAAATATCCCAGCCCTGCGGCTTCAGGATTCACTTGCCCGTGTCTGTCTTCAGACCTCTGTCTCCTTGCCACCTCTCAGTTTCAGCCAGAGGCTGACATTTACTTCTCCCAGCTTCTGTGTAGCTGACAAAATCCGGGGGGCGGGGGGGGGGGGACAGAGATGACCCTCCTCTCACATCCTGGCACATAATTAACCAGGGAGGAAGAAGCCTCCAAGAAGGTCACACAGATATCTGGGGAGTCCCCTGAAACCAGACCAAAAACAGCTCGTCAAAGTCCCCAGGCTCCAAAAAATGATATCACCCCTAGTGAGACCCAGAGCCCGAGTCCTTTATACCCACGCAATCAGGCCCCCGAGAGTTCTAGAACTCTTTCTCATCAGCAGGGATCCGCTGCAGTCAAGTCCACATTTCAAATGTCAGGAGCAAGCAACCACTTTTCTCTGATGTCTACACGGCCGGCCGCGGCGGCGTACAGGGAAACCCACAGTAGGCAAGGTGTTTTATTGTATTCAAACAGATAAGAAAAAAGAGTGGGAAGGAAGGAAAGAGGATGGCTTAACCTCTTTATAGTCAAACAAACAGAAAACACGGGAGAAGCAATAAGCCATTTTAAATAAGGCTGCTTTGAAGCCAGGGGTAGACGTCAAGGATCACATGACTGCTTGAAAGAGGGGGAAAAACTGTCATTCCTCAACTAAATTATTAAATTGTAGAATTTAATAAGGATAATAACATAACAGCAATTTGAAAACAGCCGCTACAATACTACACATTTACTGAGTTCCCCACATGCCTGGCACTGTGTGAAATGCTCTCCGTGCGCGCTCTCGATCCTCATGACAGCCCCGAAGGAAAGCCACCACTGGTGCCCCACGTTCACTGATGAGGACACCACGGCTTGGTGAACTTCAGCCATTTAGACAAGGTCATACAACTAGCAAATGAGAGAGCTGGCCCTGGGAGCTGGCTAGGTCTGCCTCCGGAGCCTGTGCTCTTTGCCATTGTGCCATCTTGCCCCCTCAAAATGGAAGTGCACAGCTGTGCCCCCACTCCCCAGAAGGGCCAAGGGCGCTGACCACAAACCTGCCCTTGCTTCTCCCACCGTTGTTCTTCTAGGAGCCTTGTCAGATGTGCCTGAAGAAAGGATTCTCTCCCCAGTTCCTCAAACCTCACCATGACCCTCCCCTCTTCAGAGAAAAGATAATAAGCCCCACACAATAGCTGTTACTATTAAATTAGCATCAACACCATGGGTACTTTTTCTTCTCCAGAAATAAAATACAACATTTTCAGAAAGTGGGAATCTTCTTTCTTGGAGACAATCTAGATAACTCAGTTTCCCCTGCAGCTTGGTGCCAAACAAACAGATATAGTCTCGGAATCCAAGGAAAAAATCGTTGGCTTTGCGTAGAACACTTTCCCCTGTGTGGCCGGGATTTGACCCGAAAGCAATACCCTTTTATACTGTTGAGTTACTTTGCAAGACGAGATGGGATTTTGATTGCCATCTTCTTTAAGGACAAAATTAGTAAGCAAGAGAGAAAGTTGGGAGCTAATACGCTTATGGTAGCATTGAAGAAAGAAAAATAGGTTAAAAATTATGAAATGTTTGCAATCTGAAATGAATATGGAGAATGTAAAGTTTAAGCAGAAATGAGAGCAAAAGCCATAGAAGCCATGGTGGCCTCTGCCTGGCTAAGTAGATGACCATTAAATGGACATCTGGTATCCAAAAAAAGTCAGTGTTAGCTTCGATGTCGCTTTCTCAGTGTTGCTCTTCCACAGAACAGATCTTGTCCTTCGTGCTGCAGGAGTTTCCAGGATTACAGTTTGGAGGTCTATCTAATTATAAAAAAGGAAGGGAAGAAGCCAAGGAGGGAGGACCAGAAGGAAGACTGACAGAAAGAGGAAGAAAGGAGAAAAAAGCAGAAAAACAAAAATGCAGACTCTGAGTTAAACCCAGCAGGGATGAGTCAAATCTACATAACAGCAACAAAAAGATTTTCAAGTTTCCAGGTGTGAAACTTCATGAAATCAAGATATTAAAAAATATATATATATATCAGAGAGCATACGGGAATTCTTGGTATCAGAATCTGACCTGTAATTCGGAGGATAATAATAGTGCTGTTTAAGGCCACAGGAAGGAGTACAAGAGCAGGGTAACACAGAATATTGTTTTGAAAGATATTTATGCTATCTAGGTAAACTAAATAGCAGTTTTCCAATTTCTCGTTTTCATAATAATAGCTGTCATTTGTTGAGTGCCTTGTGTACCCGTCTCTGAGCTAAACACTATTTGTAATATTCTATCTGACTTAATCTTCCCAACAGGTGTACCAGATAACTATAATTATCCTCATTCATACGTGAGAAAATTGCAAATGAGAGAGGGTAAGTGGCTCAAAGATACACAGGTAGTAAGAGGCAGAGTGGCTCGTGAGTGCCAGCCATGTATGGCCAGACTACTCTCAAACCTGCTCAGCCATGAGCAGCACCATCACCACCACCAGCATCCAGACAACACCTGTTGAGCAGCTTCCATAGAGTATCACTTCCAATCCCCACCACAACCCCTTGAGGTGGTGGTAACTCTTGTTACTCCCATCCTACAGAAAGGGAAACTGAGGCTCAAAGTGGTTAAACAATGCCCAAGTTCACCTAGCTAGTAAGGTGGTGGAGTTGGGATATGAACTCAGACAAGCTGACTTCATATGCCAAACCACTGCATGCTTCAATATTCCATACATTTCAGAAATATGATCCTTTAAAACATTCCTGTACAAATAACATGGAACTAGTGTTTCAATGAATGCGAATGAACGGCTTGCTCTATTGCACTCTGAACATGAGAATGAGCAGCGAAATCAGCTCTAATTCAGTTATAGGTCATTTAATGCAGCGACCTGTTGGTTGCGTTTTGTTTCCATGTTCGCATTTTGGTGAAAAAAATGCTGCAATGACTTAATCGTGATAAATCGCATGAATAGTCCATTGGAGTTAGAAATCCACAAAAGAGCTGATGCTGAGTTTTACTATCTTTCCCTCCCTTCTACAGGATTTGAGGTAGACGTATATTCGTGGACACAAACAACCTGGGCCGGTAAGTCTTGGTAACTGATTGAGACATCAGGTACATTTGTCAGGCAACAAACAGGAAAAATAATTAACTTTGAAGAGCTCAGCTTCTCCCTCCTTTTCCACTCACTCCCTGCACTTCCACGTTCACAATACATTGGCTACGTTACGAATATGTATCAAACAATCGAGAGATCCTCTAGAAAGGCCACATTTTATGAAACATGAATTAGTCAGGGTGAGCCAGGCTGTGCTACATTAAAACATGAGTCAGTGACTTAATTTCTTGCTCACACAGAGGGCCATGTCAATTGAGCAATTCCCCAGAGCATCTGTCCTTCATTTGGGGATGTCAGTCATCCTGGACAGTCACCCAGGCTGCTTCCATGGAATGGCTTCGCTATCTCGGCACCTGGCTTTCAAGCGCACATCAAAGGAAGGGGAAGAGAGGGAGAGGGAGGATCAAACAGAGGCTCTTAAATGCTTTGGCTCAGCATTGCACAACGTGGCTGTGCTGCCAGTTCAGCGGCCAGCATGTCACTCACGGGAAAGAGTGTCCAGAAATGTAGGGAAGCACATGACACAGAGCATTATAGATGCTTATTGCTACAACCACTACCACCACTGCTACTATTACTGCTACCATTTATTTATCATAACCAAAGAATGTTTTATTCATTTTTTTAAAGAACAAACTTTGGGTCTCATTAACCAATGCCACTGAGATTATTTTGCTCATTAATTTTGCTTTTATATGTAATCTTCTGCAAACTCACCCACTCTTTAGGATTAATTTTTGTTGTGCCTTTTGTATCTTCTTAAGCTGGGTACTTTATGTTCAAGCTTTCTTGTTTTCTAATCACCTGTAGGCTATACATTTCCCTCTGAATGTCACTTTGGCTGCTTTCTATGGTTTTTGATGCATACCACTATCACTGTGGTTTCATTCTGAATATTTTGCAATTTCACCCTGACTCCCTCTTCATCCCCAAAATGAATTATTCAGGAGTGTGCTTTGTTAATTCCCAAATGCAGATTTTGAATGACTCTCTTGTTGGGAATTTATAATTGCATCACATTGTAATTAAATAACATGGTACCACCTATATTATAACAACAAAAAAAATTTAACAAGTAATTTTTGTAAACCATTAGTGTTATATTTCTCTCACTCTCTAAAGCAAGGTAAAGAATTACATTGGGAGCTTTCACCCAAAAAAACCTATAGCCAAACGCTTCTTCAGACTACTGAGCCAGAATCTCCAGGGGCAGGTCTAGGCATTGTATTTTCACCTGCCCCTTCACACCCACCACAACCACCACATACACCACTGGGTGAAAACCTCTGCTCCAGCTACTTTGTAGATCTGGAGTTTGGGGAATTGAGAGATTAGAAAACGATGGCAGGAGGAGCAGATTGCGTTGTAGCAGAGAGGAAGAATTCTTCTTGGTTATATTAAGTAACTGTTCATCAGTCTATCTCCCTTATCATTGCACACGCAGCTTCTAGCAGAGAAAGGGCACTAATAAATGTGGGTGATAAGATTCATCAAGTTACCTGTGCAACTAGGAGCATTACACAATGACAGCTAAAGGCCTGTATAACAGAAATAAAGCCTTATTTCATCTTCTGAACCATCAATCACTTGTGAGAAGGTGTGACAACGTTGACATTACTATTGTCTCTTCTCCCCATACACAATGGTGAGCACACAGTAAACACTTCATAAATATGTCTTAAATGTGCATTCCTTTTTCTACTGCTGCTGGAACAAATTGCCACAAACTCCGTGGCTTAAAACAACATAAATTTATTATCTCAGAGTTCTGGAAGTCAGAAGTTCAAAGTGGGTCTCACTGGGCTAAGCAAGGTTTTGGCAGGGCTGCATTCCTTTCCGGAGGCTGTAGAAGAGATTCTATTTTTCTCGCCGGTTCCAGCTGCTAGAGGCTGTACTCAACTGGTGAGTCCCTTCCATCTTCAAAGTCATCAAAGGCAGGTCTTTCTCACAGTGCCATTTCTCTTTTTCTTTTTTGTCTCTGCTTTGCTCCCTTAAAGAATCTTGTGATTACATTTGGCCTACCAGGTAATCCAGGATAATCTCATTCTTTTAAAGCCAGCTGATTAGCAATTTTAATTCCACCTGCAACCTTAAATCCTCTCACCATGTAATACAACATATACACTGTTTCTGGTGATTAGGACATGTATCTTTTTGGGGGGACATTCTTTTGTCTACTGCAACATGTAAAACAAAACAAAACAAAAAACAGGAAGAACAAAGGAAGAAATAACAGTGAATGGACAAAATGGAGTGGTAACATTGATGCCAGTAATAACAGTAATAAGTAACAAGATTCTGGAACAAAGCAAAAAAAAAATTCTCTATTCAATGCTATAAGCCAATTTCAAGTGAGCGGGTACACACACAAGCACACACACTCACAAACACACTAATATCCTGGTTAACAAAAAATTATTTTCTTGCCCCTCCATTCCAGCTCACCTCAAACATTTCTGGAAAATTTCTAGGAGGATGGATACAAGCCTCCACATTTGCCTACCAACCTTAACCCACCACTGTACAAGGATGGCTAATGACTGTCCCAGGGCACTCATGAAATGCAGCACTGCTGGCCTGAATTAGAGGAGGAGGCTGGTCAAAATCCCCCCCCTTACGCAGAGAGGTAGAGAAATCACTCTATGGTTACCCAACCAGTTTGCTGGAGGAGATTTTGTGGCTAAAACTCCATGGAAACCAGTTGTTTGGACACTGATGTTCCCCAGAGATTTTAGAATCAACTTTTTTCATCATTTGAAACCTACATATTGGGAAATCTCTCCAAAATATTGCACAAAAAGAACAATCATACTGAATCAATACTGCATGAAAAGATACAACAGCATAAAATAAATTCTTCATTTCCATGCCTTGTCAAGAGGACTCTGAATGTGACTGTAACAATTCTTTCTGGCTGGGAGCCTCCATTATTTTCCTGTTCCATGGTAGCAGAATATCAGTATTCTTTTGCATGTTTGGGACATTTTTTTAAAAGGTTTTGCGTTATTGTTTCTGCTGTTTTGTTTTTGTTACCGTCCGTGGTCCCTTTTTTGATTTGAGTTGGCAGTGTGGCTTCCTTTAGCAGCTTCCTTCCCCTTCTCATTTGTGGAAATAGTAACTAGGATACCAAGCTAGTTAGAATTGTAAGTAAAATGAGGTTAAACAGGGTCCTATCAAAGCTCTCTCTTGCAAGTGTGTGAGATTTCAGCCCAAACCAGAGTGACATCGCACACAGGGCTGCCCGGTCCAGCCGAAATTTGTAACTCTTTGACATCTATTTGGCTACTCAGAAGCTATTTTTACCTCTTTTCTATTTTTGTTCTGAATAGGTTAGTGTGAAATACTTATGTTTTGGCAAGATGAAATATTGCTTTATTTTTCAAAGTGCCAAAGCCTTGAAATGAGATAAAAGTCCCTCAGTTCTGGGACCAGGAGGAGGGGAGGGAAGCCATGCTCCTTTCAACGTTTGTGACAACTTCATATAAAACCAGGACTTCAGTCTGAACTCCCAATAATACAGTAGACAAGTGTGGCCCATCTGTCTAACAATGCGGCCACAAACTGAGTATACCATATACACACACAGTGACTGGAAAACATGTCCATCGTCATACTGTTTAGTTAGGGGAGGAGAGAAGATGCCGATAGAGGAATGTTTCCCTCGTTGTCCCCCAGCAGACGGTCCTAGAGATAGATTTCATAAGGCCCCTAAGAAGGTGCTAGCAGGACGCCCACAGCCCCATCCCACTCAGTAAAGCTTCCTTATGTTGGCTGTCCCTCTTTCCCAGATTCACTCCCTCAGTCCTTACTTCTGCTTCCTGCCATCACCTCTCTGGGCCACAGCACGACAGCCTGTGTCTTGGGTTTTGCTTCAGAGAGAAGCCAGGTAAAGAAAGACACTGTCAGATGAGAATGTGCTGTGTAGAGCTCTTGTACCCATCTTGCAACCCTGAGGGGAGGACCAAGAGAATGGCCAAGAAACAGGTGCATGCAGAAGCATGGCGTCCCTGGGCTCCAGAACAACTGTGTACCTCTAGACATCTTGTTCCATGAAAAGAACAAATCTCTACTAAGTCACTCACAGTTGGGGTTTCTGTTATTTGCAGCCAAAAGTACTTTAAATGATACGGCCAGTCAACGTCCTTCTTGGGAATGCTTTATTTAGAGCTAAAGGCAAGGGGTAAGCCCTCTGCGTGGGGAAGCCTGGCATTGGGAGCCAGGCAGCCTCTGGTGACCAGAGTTCCAGCTTGTAGAGAATGCTGGTCTGTGAGAAGCAGAGAGAAAAACAGAGACATTGAGTCCTGTGGTTTAAATTCTTCTGCCACTAAATTCCTCTTTTTGCCAAAAATGGTTGATGCAGAGTTTCTATCACTTGCAAACAGAAGTCCCACCTAATTGAAGTGTGAGCTCATTCTCGTTTCAAAAAAAAAGGGGGGAGGAATGTATCCTATGAGCGTATGTTCATCTAATCCTGCAAAAAATGTGTATAGATGTACTCACAGCGACCAGTAATCATTTCTCCAGGAGAGTTAGAATACAGGGGAATAAGGGCATATGTTATCATTTTTGCTTTATAAACTTCTCAGTGTTTAAGCTTGTTATTACCAGCTTGTATCATTTGTGCAATTTTAAAAGACTAAAAACTTCAGAAACTGTGAGATAACACGTGTGTGTTGGTTTGCGCTGTTAAATTTGAGATATAAGGTTATTGGAAACTAATAGACATGATTCACTGCAAACCTGAAAACCACTGCTTACAAATGACGCAACAAACCTCACACAGACAACCATGGATTCTAATACCACATAAAACTCGCAACAATGTGCCCAGTAAGGGACTGATGCTAGGAAGTTGTCTCCAATCTGCCTGTTACCATACCCCCCAACCCTACAAACATTCATAATTTTCATTATTTCTCCCCAAATCCACCCCCAAATAAGTCCACAATGTAAGTTAAAAAAAAAAAAAAACCACGAAAGAGCACTTTGCTACATACCAAAGCAAGCTCATCCACTCACCCCTTTCCAGCCCAATGCATTTCTAGACAGAAAAGCCTAGAGCTGGGCTGCCCGGGTGGCTCAGTCAGTTGAGCATCTGCCTTCGGCTCAGGTCATGATCCCAGGGTCCTGGGATCAAGCCCTGAGTTGGGCTCCCTGCTCAGCAGGGGGTCTGCTTCTCCCTCTCCAGGCTTGCGCTTTTTCACTCATTCTTCTCTCTCTCTCAAATGAATAAAATTTAAAAAATAAAAATTTAAAAGAAAAAAAAAAAAGAAATCTGGGGCTGCCACAGCTCCATGAGTCTGTGCAAGTGGCCTGGAGAGCTGCCGGAGGTAGGAAGTATGCCGGGCCAACCCAAGCACCCGGGCTGGTGGGATGCAGCCAGGACCAGAAAGGACAGGGTCATGGGAAACCAATACAGCTGGCTCAGCCACAAGCCACTTGATGAATGGACTAAAGCACATAGTTGTAGGGACATGACATTCTCAGGGTGGAGAGGGTGTCAGCAAGTGGAGCACAGACAGCTAAAAGAAAGGCAGGTGACAGTCTGAGCAATGCCAACAGGACCCCACATGTCAGCTGGAGGATGCCAGGAAGAGGACACAGGGAGAGGCAAGATCTTGTGTGAGGCTAGGGGGCTGGAGACAGCATCTGAGGAGAGGTGAGACCCAGAATTCCAGGCAGGGAGACTGAGGCAGAAATGCAGGGGTATGAAGAGTAAGAGCTACACATGATAATTCATGCTGAGTACTCTGAACTCCTATCTCACTTAATTGTCCCCAAAATCTGTGAGGAGGGAACTTCGTTATCTCCATTTTTCGGATGAAGCAATAAGGTAGACAGAAGTTGTGTGATTTGCTCAAAGTCACACAGCTAGTCTATTAGTCAGCTCAGGCTGCTGTAGTGAATACCACAGCCTGGGTGATTTAAAAACAAAAATTTATTTTCTCAGCATTTTAGAGGCTGAAAAACCAAGATCACTGTGCTTGGCAGGGTTGGTTTCTGGTGAAGCCTCTCTTCCTGACTTGCAGATGGCTGCCTTCTTGCTGTCCTCACACAGCCTTTCCTTTGTGCAGCGAAAGATCACTGGTTTCTCTTTCTCTTCTTACAAGGACACTAGTCTTATGAGATTAGGGACCCACCCTTATAACCTCACTTATCCTTAGTGCCCTTCTTAAAGGCCCTATCTCCCAATGCAGTCACATCGGGAGTTAAGGCTTCAACATATGAATTTGGGAGGTGGGAGGAGGGGACACAGTTCAGTCTGGAACAGCTAGCTAGTAGCAAACAGACAGTGTGACTCCAGAGCCTAATAGTCTTTGTGTGTGTGTATTTTTACATTTTATTGAGGTACGATTTAAATATTATAGTTCAGTGATTCCTGAATAAATGCATACATCCATGTGCCCCGCATTCCTAGCGAGAACTATACGGCAGGAGTCAGGGCAGCCAGGAGTCCCTTCTGGCACTGCAGACACTAGGTTTCTCCCAGTGAGACTTGATTCTGATCTCCTCCCATCTCTCTCTCTCTCTCTCTCTCTCTCTCTCTCTCTCTCTCTCTCTCACACACACACACACACACACACACACACACACACACACACACACACACGGCTTCTTGCCTGCGCCAGCCCTTATCTCTGCTGCCCTGCGCTGGGTCGCAGGAGACTGACCCTTGTGAGCGGTGTTTCCCAGGGGACTTCGCCCCCTCCCTCTCTGCCTAAGGCAGTGTAGTGTCTCTGGTATCTCCTCTCTGGCTCCATCTTTCAGCAGACAGACTCGCACAGTGGTTTTCCACCACAGGCCCCTCAGGCCTCCTCCTCCTTAGTGAAAAAGCACCTCCCTGCCCCCCACCCTTGACCTCCAGCTTAGAAGTAGGAGCGGTGGCTTCTAGCTGTTCCCATTCTTCAGGTTATCTCACCGTCCATTGTCTGGCTCCGCAGCTCTTTGTCTCCCAGGTAAATACTTACCTGCATCAAATTCCCTCTGTTTCAAATGCTCAGCATGGTTTCTCTTGTCCTGGTTACACGTTTAGAGCACACTGAGCGAGACACTGGGGTGGTTCTAGGTGTTCCCTGGAGCCCGTGCACAGAGGCTGGAGGCTGGAGAACCCGTCAGCACAGATTTCCCCAAGGGGATACCAGGGACGGTATTTACATTTGTTCTGCATCTGTTGACATCCAGTTGGGCCACCTCGTGAGCAAATGAGCACTTTTGTCCAGTTCATTCATTGCCCATGGCTCACCTGTTTTTCAGGTGGACCTCTGCAAACTGTCAAGACTAGAGTGTCTTTATCACCTGGTTCTTCAGCTACTGTCATGACACTAAGCTACCCATTGGATTTGCCCGACTGCCACTTATTTTCAAAAAAACATGCTTGTCTCTATGAAGTGGCTGGGAAGAAAAGAGGGACTAAGGAGAGCAACACAGGACACTCAAACAAGAGGGGTCTTCAATAGCCTGTGGGTATCCCCTGGGATCCTGCCAACCAGCTTAGGGAGTTGGGGGTGGGAGCCTACACGGAGGCTTAAAAGAGAGAATCCCGGTCACTCTCATGACAGCAGCCGCCAGCTAACTGTAAAATCCATAGGGAGTAGATCCCCAGGACTACAGCAGAAGGACCTCCATCTCTAGTTTGGCTGCAAAACCAAGGCTTGTCTTCCAAGAGCCTTTGGCTTTAGGAGGGAGAACCAGGAGGCAGGCTGCACCCCAACTGGCTCACCACCCCTATCCCGGGACTTCTCCAGAACGGTAACAGCTGTGAGTCAGGTTTCCTTTGCTCGGCCCACACCCCCTAAGTAATGGGCCGTGGGCCTGTGCTGATTGCAGGAGTAGAAGCCCTGCTGTCAGGGGGTCAAAGGAAAGCAGACAGTCCCCACTTCTTCACTCTGTGTGATAAATCACTTCAGCCGGGAGAAATGTTGTGAAACAACCTGGCAGCTAATGGGAGAAATGTAACCCAAAAAAAGAAAGCAATGAAGAAAGAATCCTGTTAGTCACAGAGCTTTTCATCTGAAGCAGCGAACAGGCTCTGGCTTTCTGCAGGAATAATAAAATCACAGCTCTGCACAGTATTAGCTCCTCGAACAAAGGCAGCTCCTGAGAATATAACTCTTCGGGGCTTCTGAGTTGGATTAGTTTTCACTGGGTGAAGGGAGACGTGAAAAGGAGAGACCCAGTGCCCTTAAGGAAATCAAAGACGGAAATAAGCTTGCTATTCAAATGAGGAAAACACAGGCTGCAGGGCAGCTCCCCTCTGCGGTCCATTCAACACCTGGAGAGCCAGCAGCACGTCTCCGCCCCAGCCGGAATTTTCCCACAGTGGACCGGCGAGTTCAGAGCACCAGAAGAACGCCAGCACTGTCTTCTGGACCTTGGAAACTAGGGTGAGAGGGAAGGGCTGGAGGAGATAGTCCGTTCCAAAGGAAAATCACAAAAGCTCAAAGTTATCATAAGAGAAAAATCTCCAGCAGGCAGCTGGAGCTATTTTAGGGGTAAAGAAATACTCTTTGTGGGGAAGTGTTTAGGGAAAAAGACACACACACAAAGAATGTATGATATCATATTATAGGAACAAAATGTTCTCTCCACAATAAAAAGTCGGTACGAAATCGGTTGTGTTAACATCACATAAGCCTAACGCATGCCACCCAAGTAAGCAGCAGTACGAGGTAGAGAAATTGAGGTTCGGTAACTCTATCTTAACCAATCTTAGGCCCCCACCCCCATCTGGCCAAGCTCCTGCCTTCAGCACCCCCTTCTTCCAAAGGCATCCAGGACTCTCAGGATTCTCTGAGAAGACTATTCTTCTAAATTATTCATAGTACAGTGCTACTTAGTTCCACCCTTCCCTTCCTAGAAGCATTTGCTACGTAAGAATCCAGTGAAAATGAGCAATGCTTGAACAAATAATCCCTCCTGGTGGAATTTCAAGCACTTGTAGAGATTTCATTGGGGGCGGAGGGAGAGGAGTCTCTTACCCTCAGCCTAAGTAACACAACGTATAAAAATACACTATAAACTTGCCCTCTTTTAGAGCATTAATTCACATTGTATGGATGTGACAACATTATTTTTAAATGCTGACTTTCAAAATTTGAGATCTCAACTTTCAATCAAAACAGCCATGTATCTAAAGAAGGCCAACAAGAAAATGTTGATGAACTTATTCCTAATTGTGTTCTCCTCGTGTATAAACTTTTATATCTATAAAGGTATGAGAAAGCCTCCAAGTAAGGACGTTCAGGCTATACTGCTAGAAAAAGTCTCCTAGAGGAGCGCCAAGGTGCCCAGCCCCGGATGAGTGAGTGAAGCCATGTTGCATCCTCCAGCCTTGGTCACGACTGGCTCGCACGTGGAGAAGAGAGGCAAGCCTTCTGCACTGAGTCCTGCTCAAATGGCAGACCTACAAAATTGCAAGTGAATGAATGCTTTAAGCTTGTTTTGGGGTAGTTTGTTACATAGCAATAGATAACCGAAATACCAACCTCCTACAAAAATGAATAAATTGTGTATAGCTCTCCAGATCTGACATATCGAAGATGAGAGACTTGACCTCACAAAGCATAATCTGTCTCAGCACAAACATGTAAATGAGTGAAGTCCAAATTATGTTCCAAATCAGAGACTGCTCCCCAAATATCCATGCTCCCCTTCTTCTAGGGTGGGTAGTGGTTCTCAAAGCATGGTCCTGGACCAGCAGTATCAGCAACACATGGGAGCTTGCTAGAAATGCAAATTCTTGCCTCTTACTGAATGAGAAACTTGGGTTTCAGCAAGTCTTGCAGTAGATTCTGATGCATTTAGAACTGCTGTTCTATAGCAGTAACACTTGTGATGGGTAACTGGTACATTTGGCCACCTGGATAAATACTAGGTCAAATGGCTGGGTAAGGCCACAACTAAGTTCTGGTCAGCAAGAAATAAGCAAAAATGGGAAAAGGGGTGTTCCCTTGTCTGTCTCTCACCTTCATGTTGGCTGGAATTCAAATGTGATGGCTGGAGCCCCAGAAACTGTCCTAGACTATGAGATGTTCCTAGGGAATAGAAATCATGCCCAGCAGAGCGACAAGATGGAAGGAGCCAGGGTCCTGACTCTATGGACCTGCCACTTTAGTGCTGATCTGACTCCCTGACTTCCTTAACATGACAAGGAAATCCCTATTTTGCTTATGCCTCCATTTTTTAAAGTTTTCTGTCCCTCCCAGTTAAATCTGACCCTAACTAATGCACCATCCTCATAAAGTAATCCTTCTTCCCCTCACCTACAGAGATATTCTTTACTATAAAAATATTTTATTTTCCTTCTTTGCCATAAGCTATCTTTTAGATTATTTCTTTAGTTGCTTATTAACTGTCTCCCTATTTGACCAGAAGCTCCATGAGGGAGTTTTGTTTTCTCTATCATTGAATCCTCAACATCTAACACATTTCTACCCTCACAATAGAGACTTGGGGAATATTGACTAGATCGAATGGACAGATGGAAGGATGGATGTAGGGAAACCAAGTCTGTCCAGTTTTTCAGCACTGATAAACCGACCAAGTCTCAAAATAAATCTTTCATTTAAATACTGAGCATCTAGGGCTGCCTGGGTGGTTCGGTTGGTTAAGCATCTGACTTCAGATCAGGTCATGATCTCAGGGTCTTGGGTTTGAGCCCCACATCAGGTTCCACACTCAGTGGGGAGCCTGCTTCTCCCTCTCTCTCTGGCCCTCGCCCTGCTCATGCTGTCTCTCTTTCTCTCTCTCTCTCTCAAATAAATATAAAATACTTAATAATAATTAAATTAATAACTGATATTAAATAATTAAATTAAATAATAACAAATATTGAACATCCAGCAAAACTATCCCTCCCAACATCCCACTTCTGTTCCACATTTTAACCTGAATTTGAAGTAGTAATAATAATAATAACAACCAACATTCTTGTTAGCCCTCAAATGTGCCAAAGACAAATTCCAGTAGAGGGGCATTTTACGGTATACTTGACCAGTATTCCTCAAAACTGTCAAGGTCATCAAAAACAAGAAAGCCAGAGAAATTGTCACAGCAAAGAGAGCCTGAATGGACACAATTACTGGATATAATATAGTATCCTCGATGGGTCCTAAAGCAGAAAAAGACCTTAGGTAAATACTCAGGAAATCTGAATAAGCTACACACTTTACTTAATAGTAACATATCAGTATTGGTTCATTGATTGTAACAAATGCACCTACTAATATTTGATGTTAATTATGGGAAACCGAGCTTAAGGTGGGGCGAGGGGTGGATATACAGGTGTATATATTCTCTGTACTGTCTGCTTACTTTTTCTGTAATCTAAAACTGTTCTAAAAAAAATAGTTTACTAGAAAAGAAATATGCCGAAGATTTACATATATTAGCTCCTGTAACACATATTAATTCTCATAAAGACTGATGTAGGTACTATGATGAGACCTATTTTACAGACACAAAAGTACACTAAGCTCGGTTTCCCCAACACCTTGAGGCTTAAACTATATGTTTCTTCTGGATCAAAATTTATTTAATTTAGTCATTTTAATAATGCATATTGATTAATGTGTGTCACCCAGGGACTGAGCTTAGGTGATTCTATGAAAAGTGTCAACATTGGGAAGGCGGAAAGGGTCTTGTATCTGCCTACTGAAATTCAAAGGGCGCAGGTAAACTTTGTAAAGAGTGTACAATTCTAAAATGTGTTATATTTACATGTTGACAGCACATACACTCCTCCAACAGCTAGAAACAACTGAGCTTGACATCTAATTATCAAGAATAATTATTTAATAGGAAGCCACCAGATGGCACAGATTGTTAAGAACACATAAATCTTACATTGTAAGTTACAAAGCTGATTTGAGAGTGGATTTGTGTCTCGTCCCAAGTACCGAAATAGCTAGGGCTCCCTCTCCGAGGACAAACCCTGGTCTGCACTGAAAGAACGCCTCAAATGAGAAAAATCTCTATGTCATTGCATTCCTTTCTAAAGATAATCACTATAAACTTTCTTAACTACTATTTTGGCTAGCAGAACCTTAGCATTTCATTACTGGCTACTCTAGTGACCAAAACAAAGATTGAGGCTGGTCAGACTGGAATTCCTGGCCAAAGCAGTTTGACGGTGAAATGTTATCAGTGCTCATGATAATAATGGGGTACACCCAGACAGAATTAAGCTTTGTTGAAACATTTGTTTACAAAGTTTATTGCCTATGGGATTTGACTTCCTTGCTCTGAACAGTAATCATAGGTAGTATCCAATCTGAATTTCCCCCTGAAACAATACCCAAGGGGGGACTTCGCATCCGTGACTTCATTGCTTCTCATGATTCCTTCGGCCACCTCAGTCTGTTTCTTGGGAAACAAGTTCAGCTGAGGCATCAGCTCCTTCACAAGATCTTTCTTGACCTGCTCAGTGCGGGCCATTTCCATATACTCCCATGGCACCTAGCGCTGATCTTGGTCATGGGATTATCACAGTTCAGTGCAATTCAACAAGTATTGAATGGATGCCTCTCAGGCACTGTTCTAGGCACTTGGGAATCATCAGCGAACAAATTAAAGATGCCTGCCCTTGTGAGAAGGGCAATAAGCAATCCACCATAATCAGTAAGTAAATTTTATAGTATATAATACTGCTAAATGCTATGGAAAAAGAAAATGTGGGGTGTGTTAAGGAAGGCAGGGTGGACTGGGGTACAGAGGGAAGTTTGGGTTGCAGTATTAATTCAAGTGGCCAAGGGAGGCTTCAGTAAGAACACGAGCAAAACCTGAAGGAGGTGAGGGAGTTAGACCACAGATCCTGGAGGCAGTTTCCAGGCAGAGGAAAGAGAGGGCAAAGAGAACATGCCTGATGAGACTGAGAACCAGCCAGGAGGCTAGTGAGTTTGGAGGAAGTGCTCAGAAGGGAGAAGGAGGGGAAGAGGGGGGTGAAGCAGGGAGCATCAATTATGCAGGGCCGGCAGAAGGGGAGCACTGCAAAGACTTTGGCTTTCACTCTGAGTGAAACCCGCAGCTAAAGCTTGGTTTCAGGTAGAGGAGGGACAAGAGCTAACTTAGTTTTGCAAGATTCGTTCAGGCCACTGTGTTGACGATAGACCTGTAACGGGGCCAAGACAAAAGCAGAAAAACCTGTTGGAGGTGATTATAGGTGAAAGATGATGATGCCTTAGGCTAAAGAAGCAGCAGTGGAGGAAGGCAGATGGGAGCCAGGTTCTGGATTTGAAATCTTGGTGGGATTGGATGTTGGGTGTAAAAAGCAGAGGACAGGCAAAGGTAACTCCAGGAATTTTCTCCTGAGCATCTCCTACAAAGGACTTAACCACGAACCAATGTGGGGAAGAAAGAAGTTAGGACGCGACGTGCAGGAATTGAAGAAAGAGTGTGAATCTGGTTGTTGCCTGAGAATGCTCTGTGGACACTTCCTGAAAAGATAGAAACAGCACGAGGAGAGGGTGTGGCGGTGGTTTGCAAGAAAATCTGGGATTTGGCAGAGCATCGTTCTAGGAGTGCTGCATTTCTGATTTCCAACACTTGATATCACAGAAACATTGTGGGAAAAAACACAGAAATCAACGTCTCTGAGTCAGAAAGTGATTCTGACGAATTAGACTCTGAACATGCAACAGTTCCTTTTTATATATGGCCTGAGGATGAAATATGATTTATAAAATCTGTCTAAATCAGTCAAAACTTTTTCAATAAATAGAAAATAATTTTGATAAGAAATAATCATGTAATAGTTTAATTGGCAGTTTTTTCTTAGTGATACAAAACTATCTTCTAATTGGATGAGATAAATATGGTGATAAAGATATCTAATGCTTACTAATCACTTACAGTGAGTCAGGGACAGCGTAAGCGAGATCCAGGGGTTTTTGCAACCCACCGCACCGCACTCCAGCGAAGGAGTTCCATCCCCCACCCCACCCTTCCTAGAGGAAGCTCCAAACGGTGAGGAAAATGAATGTGTTTCCTGTATGCCCCACATCATCTCTGTACTCTGCCATTTTTTCCTTAGAAGAAACCTCAGCCTCTGATTTAATTAATTCTTCACTTTTAAGAATTTTAAGAATGCAATCTTTAGCCCAGGTCTTGCATGCCTACCCTCTCTTCCTCTCGGCCCTGTCCTTCCAGTCTTTTGCGTCCTGAGGTTTTGGGTGTTGAGTTTGGTTCACTCTGTTCAAGTCAATGACCAGGCACAGAAGGAGGTGCCAACCTAAAGCAATGAGAAGACTCTGTCCCCGCCCGGAGGTGCTTAGAGTCCGTCTGGTTAGGCAAATTCATACCTGAATGGGTAAGCTACCTCCTTACACACCAGAGGTGCTCTGCCCCCGTATGTGCAGCGAGCTCTGACGGTGAGCAACAATGTAGGACAAGCCCCGATGGAAAGAAAGTGTTTTTAAAACTCCCTTGGCTTCATGCTGTGTTATGGGTAATTCCAGTAAAAGTTCCCGGGCTGCAGCAAGCCGTGTTTTGATTCTAAGTCTTTTCACACCTCGTGTCATGTAAGCCTAAAGTGCAAACACTATCTGTTTAATCTTGGACCAATAATGACAGATGAGGTTATATAAAAGTGAAACCAGGATATTGTATGTTGATCAGAGTTCAATTAAAAAAAAAAAAGTCCTGAAAATGATTCAGTGCCGCCTTCCTGGAAGAAGTAGGAGAAACTCTGACACACAAATACAAAAGTATTCTACTGGTTCATTTCAAAACCACAGTGACAAAAACTATTTAGCACTGTGCCCTAGAATAGATATTAGTAACATTACAGGGTGTCAGACAGTAACATATTAGACAATAACATTTACAGTTTCATGAGATGAAATCTACACAAGGTAGTTGACTGGTGGGAGGGACCAAAAAAAGGATGGGGTCCATCCTGGAAGAAAATCAGTGTAGAGAAGACTCCATGATCCTAGAATAAGATGCCACCCTGCCAAGAGCCAGGGCTGGGAGCATGCCAAATTCTAGTAAATTCAATGCCATTCCACTGATGTTTATCACCGTCCTTTGTAGTCTGAGAACAGATTACTAAAGGACCTCTTATTTTAAGAGGATCTCAGAACTGTGAAGATACTCATTCCAACCCAGTAGATTAGGATGAAACAAAGTTGTTTTTCTGATCTGCAAATGCACGACCCTAATGATACAAAATCTGCTTGTGCTGAGGAGGCATGGGCATGCATGTCTTCCTCAAAGTTCTGTTGGAAAGAAGAGATTTCCTGGAAGAAGCAGCACTGTGGTTCATGCAGCATTCAGAAACATGCACTAAATTGTCATTGACAAGTCCCTTAAAAAAAAAAAAGTATGTCAAATACTGAAATATAACAATTTAGCTGACAGGACCAGATTCCTTGCTAAGAAAAGTCTACACAGAGAAGGGACACTGGCAGTCATGACACTGACATTTTGAAGGGCTCTTATGCTCGTTTGCTGCCTGGTGATGTGTATAGGTAAAAAGATTTATTTTCTCCTTGCCTATCATCCTTACACACCCAAACAAGAAAACTCTCACAAAATTCCTTGTAGAAGAGGGGAGAGTGGGGAGGGGTTACAAGCATGGGGGAGAGGAGCTTTTGTAAAAAGCTTTTTACAAAAGCCCCCCCCCACTCCATCTTTGGATGTTATTGGTAGAAATGTGTTGTGTGAGAAAAAAAAAACTTGAAAACCACTCATTAAATACCTAACTGCACAAGTCAAATACCTTGATATGGTGAGTTTCAGGAGACACAGTGACTCCTATCTCAGAAGCTAACCAGGTTTTGACAGCTTTTCACTGTGCAGAGATGGGTGCTTCTCAGGGTGTGGTTTAAAACTCTATACCCTGCACCCGAGTTTAGGTAGTCACAATTCCTGTTAGGACAGGAGCTGGCTGTTGTTTTCCAGTGTTACCAAGACAACGTTCATGACTAAACCACAACTAACAGAGACCAGAAGCGTTTTACCAAGACACATGTGAACTTCAGCATTAAAATGGACAGAGTAACTATAGCCTACTTTATCATTTTTGCTCATGTATTGAAAAGAAATGTCACTATTCCGGAGAAGAAATGCACTCTGGCCCTTCTGAAATGCGTCCTGTGATAAATTATATTGTACTTTATCACAGTAAAGCACCAGTTTTTAAGCCCTCACAGACATTAAGTATGGACGTTTTGTCTCCTTTTAATAAGCATTGGGTAGCATGAGCCTAAAGCCTGAAGGGAAAGAAGCAAGAACCTAATGAGCCAGTTTAAAAGGCAAGAGAACCTTTTTTTTAAATTGTTTTTATATTATTATTTTTTTAATATATACTATGTTTTTATATTATTATTACTAAATGCCTTAAGTATTTGACTATGAACATGAGAGCCTTGAAGTCACAAATGCAGAATTTGGACAGAACTGCAAAAAAGTAAGTCTGCTAGCCTTAGAAAGTCAAATGTCTTCACCTCAGGGTTGCTAACACTGTTTTCCCATGGTTTCTTGGAAAACACAACTGTTTTCTTTGGACTCTTTCCAGGTGCTTTATTGAGGGGGCAAGCTGGATGAAGAGGAGCATATCGTAAATAACTTTGTCACAGAAGGACGAGGAGCGTTGACCTCAATATGCTTCTGTTCTTTCTACGTAAAATTCTCCGAGTACAATTGCGCAGGAAGCAGCATAGTCAGAGATGTAGCACTGGTCATTTGCTGACTGTCCTGGGACAATAATTCTCAAATACTTATATCCTAGAGTTTTACTTTAATACCCTGAATCAGTGCTTCTAAAAGGTGAAGGACCAAATTTTTTAAAAATTTCCAATCCCATGCAGATGTTTGTAAAATACAGTAAAAATGAATGACTAGAAAAAAAAATGTAAAAACAAGGAATACAAAATAGAACCTTCACATTTTGTGTTATTGATTTCAACAGACATAAAATACTCTGTTGAATTGCTATTAAAGTTTAGAAATGCTTGCTCTCAATTTCTGTACTGACCTTGTGGCAGACAGGTAACAAAAATTTCCAACTACAGTTTCCGAAGGACTGCCTGATCACACACATAGATGCAAACACACACACACGTGTCACGGAAGCACACACACACAAGCACACAAGACACCATATAGGTCAGCTTCTACCCACTTAAAAAATAATTTAAATTTGCATTAAATTATTACATTAGTTTTTGAAAAAACTCAACTTTGTGCAAAAAAATCTGGTGAAGAAACAGCAGTCTCTTACCCCATCACTCCAAATCTTCTAGGGTCTACCCAGAGAGGTGGCCCAGCTAACAATCAGAGCTGTCATAAAGCTGTCACCATCAGTTCCTCCCCCTCCGCCAACCTGACCTTCCTCCTGAAGCTCTCTTCCTCCTTCTCACAGGTGCTGTTGAGGTATTCCTTTTACCTTCCTTCTCCAGGGGTTCCCTTTGAGATAGATTATATTCTTGTTCAAAATATTTGCTGCTCCTGCAATGGGTGGATTGTACTTCCTTACCCCCTTGACAGCCCATGCCAGGACGTGTGATGTTCCACTCTATGGAAGGATTTTACATCTCTGCCATGTTACACTCAGAAGTCACCAGGTCACTTGCCAATCCATGTGTCATCCCAAGGTAGAAGCATAAGAGACAGACAAGATCTGTTCTCTCTCCTTCTCTTTCTCTCTTCCACAAAGCTAGCCATAATGTCCGGGGTAGAGGCTGCTCCATCAGCCTCCGTCCCACTCAAGGTGACAACAGAACTGCATGGTGAACACGTTGGGTGAGTAAAAAAACCTCAGTTGTAAACCATGGAGACTTCCATGTTGGTTGTGACTGCATCATACCGTAAGCTGACAGATATGCACTTGTTTCCTGGATCTTCTTTCTTGGTTTACTCCCTCATTTTGGTAATGCATACCTTCTCGTAGTTTCCTGAGAAAGTGTTTGTGATAGGCAAAAATCTAACATGTCTAAAAATAACAGGATACTGCTATTGAAATAATTTTCCCTCAAGATCGGAGCCCACTAACACATCACCTTCAAGCTTCCAGGGGTGCTGTTGAGAAGTCCAGTGCCACTCTCATCCCGGTCCTCTGTAGGTGCCTTCAGCCCCTCCCAGAGGCTTTTACGTTCTCTTTGTTTTTATACATGGTATTCAAAAATTGCAGGGTCATACGCTTAGACATGGGCTCTTTGCAAGAGATTTGAGTATCTCCTTCAATCTTAATACTCATGTTTTTCAAATCCAGGAAAGTGTCTTCAATAATTTTTCCCCTTAAGATCATCTTTTATTCCCCTCCTTTTTAAAAGGAAGGATCTAGTTTCAGCAAAGCTACACGTGTTCATAGTTTGCATAATCCACAGCCCTCTCACTGAACACTTACCCTACCCTAGAGACAGCCACTGTGAATTTTTCAAACCGGTTCTTTGGAATTGACCTCCATATCTCTACACATGTTTTAATTGTGGCAATTTGGTATTTCTGCTTTAAGCTTTACTTATTGACTTTGCATTATGGAAATGAGGGTTTATTTTCCTCCCTTTCTGCATGCCCACCACATACATGCTCTTTCGTTATATATCGTAATTTTATTTTATTTTTTTAAAGATTTTATTTATATATTTGAAAGAGAGAGAAAGAGAGAGTATGCAGGCAGAGAGACAGAGAGAGGGACAAGCAGACACCACGCTGAGCACAGAGCCTGACAGGGAGCTTGATCCCGCGACCCTGAGACCATGACTTAAGCCGAAATCAAGGGTCGGTCACCCAACCGACTGAGCCACCCAGGTGCCTATCATAATTTTAATTAGATTAATAATTGGTCGTTACATTTTTAGAGCCTTGTATTCAATTCTATTTGAACCATATAATAGACTATAATTAATTTTCCTCTCCTGCCTAACTTTCTGGTTTTTTCTGGAGTTAATAATTGTACTGTTCTTTTCATTTATGTGATTGTCTAAGCACATATCACTAACTCAAAACTCTCCACCACTTTAACTCTCATCTCAATATAGTCAGACATATCAGGCTTTCCAGTTGATTGGTTGGTTAGTTGGTTGAATAGTCTGTTGGTTTCTCTCTGTCATGCTGATCAAATCCTTCAAATTCATGGGCGTACCCCCAAATGGAAGTCCCTTCTCTGCATTTCTCAAGGTAGGACAGAATAAACTTTAGTTTGCAGTTTGTTAACTGGGTTTATAACTTACATATTTAGCCAAATGTTCTGTAGGTCTCCCTTTGTCCTCTTTTCCTGGGCTCTGTAAATGGGATGGATCAGGCATGACCTCTAATTCTTGACCCTTTCGGGTTTCTACAGGACAAGTTACTTCCTTTTTGTTGCTATCCCTTCTCCCTCCTGCAGGCACTCAGGTATCAGCTTCTTCCATCTTCCATCTGTTACTTTCCTTCCATCTAGCCCATCTTCTAAGCATGTGCTGAATTTTCTCAGCTGCTATGGTGTCCTTTCCTGTTCCTTTTGTCCTTAGGGGGCTGAATTAATTTCTTATTGTCAATATAACAAATTACCACAAACTTAATGGCTTAAAACACAAATGTATTATCTCATAGTTCTAAAGGTCTGAAGTGTAAAATCAGTCTTGGTGGGCTAAAATCCAGGTGTGGGCGGAGCTGCACGCCTTCTGGACACTCTAGGGGAGGATCTGTTTCTTTGCCTTTTCTAGCTCCTAGAGGCTTCTGTATTCCTTGGCTCATGACCTCATCATCTATCTTCAAAACAGAGCATCTTTCGATTTTTTTTTCTTTTGCTCTGACTCGAATTCTCCTGCCTTCCTTTTTCCCTTTTAAGGATCTTTGTGATTACACCCAAATAATCCCAAAAAATCTCCCCATCTCAAAATCCTTAAGTTTATTACATCTGCAAAGTTCTTCTTGCCAGGTAAGCTGACATATTCATAGGTTTCAGGAATTAGGACATGAGTGTCTGGGGATGGGGTGGCATTATTCTGTCTATACCATAAGGGTTTGTACTTTTCTTAGTCCTGTGCTATGGAGGCTCAGAAACAAACAGAGAGCAAAAAGCGTATGTTTAATCAGGAGCCCAGATAGTATGTGCCCTGGTTCAAATCTGTGAAACTCTTCTCCTATCTACTTCTGAAATAGATATAAGTAAGGAGAGCATATAATAGAAATAACCAATTATCACTAAAGCCCTCAATCCATATACAAGATTAGGACAGGCCTGAGAATGTTTTCATACACCCTGAGTGCCACTGGTTGGGAGAGGAGCCAGCAGAGTGGAAATGGGAAGAAAATGAATAAAAAGTGATAAACAGAACAAAGGGGAGGGGGGAAAAGGCTTGTGGAGGAGGTACATATGATAAGATTATGAAATACGGCTGTCACTCAGTAATACAGGTGCTACCCATGGCCTAGTAGACACAGATCAGAGATGGGAATAGGCAGTCAACATTATATATATGGGAAAAAAGGAAGCTAAATTTAGAATTGGAAGCTCTAAATTCAAATCCATCTTTAAATTTACAGTTTCATCTTGTGCAAGTCAATTAGGTGTCTTGAATACATGGCCAAGGAAACTGAAACCCAGAAAAGTTATTTCAGTTTTAAATTAGCACATAGACATCAAAGACCCTAGTGAGACATCACACAGCAGTTGAATGATAGTTGAATCTGAGGCGGAAAGAAGCACCAAATGACAACCAGCATCAGGGTGTAGCCAATGATAACATGGAAACCCAACAGCTGAAAGGCAGACAAAAAGAAAATTATCTTTTCCATTTCAGGCTAGACGGACTAACTTGGCCATAAGAAAATTCACCTTATTGCATGGATATAATATTCTATGGAAAAACCACTTTTATTCATTCAAAACCATTTTACTGAACTCCTCCAATGTGAAAAACATCATGCTTGCTAGGCATATCTCAATGAATAAGGCAGATGTAATCTCTGCCCTCATAGGGATTATAGTCTAGCAGGGGACTAGACAATTAAATCACAACTAGTAAATGTGAGAGGCACTTTGATGGAAACAGAGGCCCCTAAACCAGACTGGGGTGTTGGTGTGATGGGGAGAACAGTTAGGTAGGGCTCAGAGCTAATGACATACCCCTCAAAGCTCAGCTAAAGCATAGGAGCTAGTGAAGCAGGGAGGGAAGGGAGTGATTTGGTAGTGTTTCAAAGAGCCTACTCTTCGCTGAGGAAGGGCAATATCTTGGAAGCTAGTTGGCCTGATTCTTGTGGCATGTACGAAAATGGCAATAGGATTATGCCAGAAGAAAAGTGTTTGGGTTACTAAGGGCTTTCAGAATGGTGGAATTGTACTGATGAAATCATAACTACTCTGCTTTCCTTTCAATGCAAAGTCCCTCCCCACTGTCCCCTCTACAACCAGGCAGGGGAGCACCATGGTTGAGAGTAAAACACTAGAGCCAGACTGCCCGGTTCACATTCTACCTTGCCACTTACTAGCTCTAGGATCTCGGAGACATTTCTTTGCCCTTCTGTGCTTCAGTTTACTCATCTATAAAATGTTCCTAATGTTACTATTTCCCCTCATTGGGTTATTGTGAGGATTAAATTAATCAACACAGCAAAAGTGTTTAGAACAGTGCTTGGCACAAAGTAAGGACTCAATAAATCTTCCCCTGTTACCGCTACTGATTTCAATCACCGACCACTGGCCCCTTCATAATTTCTAGGGGGTAAGAGGCCATCTGACTTTGTTTATGTGGCACTGAGTTCAGTCACAGGAAGCCAAGAATGTCACGGTCCTGGTAGCTTACCATTCAGTCCTCAAAATCGAAATTAAAAGTAACCAGAATCTTGCTGGTCAGTTCCTCAGTTCTGACTCTGGGACATGGGAAAATAAGAAAGCTTCAAAGAGGTCCTCATCTCCTTCAGGTCATACAGAACCAAGACTGAGACGGCACAGAGCATGGCCATGCTGCAATCAAGCCCCATGAGAAGCCAGTACCTGGGTGGGACCCTCATGATACAGGCTGCAATACAGAAACTCAGTATCTTCAGATGTATCCCAAGGTGATTAGGCCGAAGGGGATCTGTTTTGCTAACCAAATACCAGGAGATTCATATTAAATCCAGAATTTCAACTACATTCAGTCAACAAATATTTGAATGCCAGCTATGTACAAGACACTGTTCTACAGGTTAAGGACACAGCAGTGGAAAAAACAAATGTCCCTGCCCTAGAGGGATCAGATGGACAATAAATACAACAAGTGAGTCAAGTATATAGCACACCACAGAGTGATAGGTGCTATGGAGAAAAATAAAGTGGCAAAGGGAGATGGGGGAGCAAAAGAGCAAAGAGAGGTGGAGTGTAAGGTGAATGATTTTCATCAGCATAGTAAGAGAAGCCCTCACAGAAATGGGGACATCTGAACAAAAACCTGAGGAAGACACAAAAATGTCTGGAAGGAGCATTCTAAGCATAAGGAACAACAAGTGCACAGTCCCTGAGCAGAAAGCATGTCCAAGACATCTGCAGAACAGCAAAGTGGCCAACATGACCAAACAAAGAAAAGTAAGGGGAAGAATAACAGGAAGTGAGAGCAGGGAGCTAATGGGAATTATAGGCTAATTGCAAGAATCATGGCTTTCACTCTGAGTGAGATGGGGACCTGCTGGATAGTTCTGGACAGTGATGGCATGGTTACTTTATGTTTTAAAAGGATCATTCTGGCTGCTATGTTGAGAATAGAATGAAGATTAAGGGTAGCTGATACAAAACCCAGTCAAAGGTGGGAGTGGTGGTATCAGAGGAGGTGGGGAGAGTGGTCATATATTTTGAAAAGAGAGCAACAGGATTTGACGACAGATTGGACATGGGGTATAAAAGTTGCTGAGTCAGCCTCTGCAATGGGAATGATGGAGTTTTTGAGGAGGTTTCTGAGGAGAGAGGAGATCCGGAGTTCAGTTTTGTTATAATAAAATGGAGAGGTCCATTAAACATCCAAGTAGGGATGCTGAGGTACTTGGATATACAAGTCTGGGTCTGAAACTAAGGAGTTGTGAACTAAATTATATCTACTGTCATAAGACTGAAGGAGATCATTAAAGCAGAAAGTACAAGAACAAAAGAAGTCCCAGGGCACCTGGGTGGCTCAGTCAGTTAAGCGTCTGCCTTCAGCTCAGGTCATGATCTCAGGGTCCTGGGATCAAACCCCATGTTGGGCTCCCTGCTCAGAGGGGAGTCTGCTTCTCCCCCTCCGTCTGCTCCTCTGCTTGTGCTCTCTCTCTCTCGCTATCTCAAATAAATAAAATCCTTAAAAAAAAAAAAAAAGAACAAAAGAAGTCCAAGGACAGAGTCCTGAGACATTCCAATATTAAGAGGTCAGTGAGGAAAGGAAACTGAGAACAGTGACCAGTAGTGTAGGACAAAAACCAGGAGAGGGGCGCCTGGGTAGCGCAGTTGTTAAGCGTCTGCCTTCGGCCCAGGGCGTGATCCTGGCGATCTGGGATCGAGCCCCACATCAGGCTCCTCCACTATGAGCCTGCTTCTTCCTCTCCCTCTCCCCCTGCTTGTGTTCCCTCTCTCGCTGGCTGTCTCTCTCTGTCAAATAAATAAATAAAATCTTTAAAAAAAAAAAAAAAACAGGGAGAACATAGCATCCCGGAGGCCAAGTGAAGAAAGTGTTACAGGGAGGAGGGAGGCATCAACTGTGTCAGATGCTGCTGACAGGTCAAGTGAGATGAAGACTAAAAACAGGTCACTGGATTAAGTAACATGGAGAGCAGTCAGGTGGAATGCTGGGGGTAAGAGCTAGTTGCAGAGGATTTAACAGAAAATAAGAGAAAAGGAATTGGGACAGTGAATATAGAACTCTTTCAAGGGTATTTACTGTAGAGAGAGCCAAAAAAAAAAAAAAAGAAAAAAGAAAACAAAACAAAAGAAAAGGAAGAAAAAGAAAAATGAGACAGTAGCTGGAGGAGGAGGTAGAAGTCAAGAGTTGTTTTTTGTTCTTGTTAAGATTAATTTTAAGAAGCAATGTATTAATTTACATGGGGAACTATAACTGGTAAACAAACCAGGAATAGTTATAACAGGTCAGTGCTTTCTATTTTCTGTGGGAAAACTATCGGGAAAGCACAATGAAAATCACAAGATGGGGGCACCTAGGTGGTTCAGTTGGTTAAGCGTCTGCCTTTGGCTCAGGTCACCATCCCGGGGCCCTGGGATCAAGCCCCACATCAGGCTCCCTACTCTTGGCGGCGAGCCTGCTTCTCCCTCTCCCTCTGCCTACTGCTCCCCCTGCTTGTGCGCACGTGCTCTGTCAAATAAATAAATAAAATCTTTAAAAGAAAAGAAAGGAAAATCACAAGATGACTTCATGAGCATTGATAACTTGCACCGATTCCAACTATGAAGAGCCTCAAGCATCCCTCTGTACTGCTGGGGACAACTCAGTAGATCACATGCTTGCACCAACTGGGCAAGGGACCTCTCCCTTGACCAGTGCTGGAGAAACTCTAACCATGCATTCATTCTTTTATTCAAGAAACATTACTAAGCACCTATTATATGCCAGTTACTAGGGATACAAGTTCAACAAAACAACACTTTGCCTTTAGGAAGCTCATGGTTCAATGAAGGATGAAGATAAGCGAATGAATAGTTACAATATAATGAGTATTAAAAGAGGTACATGTACATGTAAGGGACAAAAAAATAATTAAATAGTTAACTATTTGGTAGTGGGGATATTTGGGTCATTCACTTTTTTTGTCTTTTTGCTGTTAGAGAGATGTTAACGATTTCAACTGCTTTCTGATCCAGGAATCTTTATTGATATCTACTTCATTAAGATAATTACATTAAGATTATAAGGTAATTACCAAATAAGAAGAAAGCCTTTTATATACCTCCTCATTTTAACTGCAAAAGCAACCAAGAAAATAAATCTGAACAGTATGAACCATCAAAGATCAGAGACAGGCAAGTTGGAAATTCATTCAACAAATACATATTGAGCACCGTGTATATGTTAGGGCATGGTTCTAATACTTGACATACATCAGTGAACAAAATGAAAATATTGCTTTTTAAAACTTGTATTTTAGCAGGGGAGTCAGTCAACAATAAACATAAAAAGTAGTAAAATAGTATGTTTGAAGGTAGTAAGTGCCACAGAAAAGAAATATTAACAAGATATGGAGATTCCAGAAAAATGGGGTGGGTACGGGGGGGGAGTGGTGATTGAGGTGGGGGTCAAGTTGCAATTTTAAATAGTATGGTAAAAAAAAAAAACCCACAATGAGATGCCCTTTTTCACCCATAAATAAGCAATCAGAGTAAAGATGGACTGAGGTGGGCGCTTTGATACATTGCTTAGAGGAATGTAAATTGCTATAACTCTTCTGAATAGCAATTTGACAATCAAGGACTTGAGAATGCTTCAGGATCTTTGCCGCAGTAATTTATATCCAGTGTGAGGAATTAACTCTAAATAAAACTTTATGAATAAAGCAAAAAACAGATAGATAGATGATAGATAGATAGATAGATAGATAGATAGATAGATAGATAGATGATAGATAGATAGATAGGGGATAGATAGATGGAAGGAAGGAAGAAAGGAAGTTAGTTAGTTCGGTCCGGGCCTCAGTGAGAAAGTGCTTTCTCCCTCAGCAGACTTGAAGGAAGTGAGGGAGTTAACTCTCTCCATACTTGGAAAAAGAACATTTTAGGAACTGAAACAGCCCCGAGGTGCTAAGGCAGAAGTCTGGCTGGTATATGGCCAGGCAAGAAGTAAGGAGACTTCTTCAGAAGCAACTGCAGTAATCCAGGCAAGAAATGAAGGTATTGTAGACTTGGCTCACTTGCAGTGGAGGTGGTAAGCAGTCAGAGTTGGATACATTTTGCAGGTATAGCCAATAAATTTTCCTAAATGAAGAGATGTGAGGTGTGAGAGAAAGGAAGGCACGAAGAATTGTGCCAAGATTTTTAACCTCAGCTATTAGGGTGGGAAAAGCTGCAAGTACAGATGTGAGGGGGAAATTCAGTTCAGATTTAGATATATTGAGTTTGAGGTGTCTATTAGACATCTATAGCATCTCAGATCCTTTGGCATCCTTCCCTGCGGGGCCTTTGGCCTCTTACTCTGCCCCTGTTGCCATACCCAACATACCTCAGGCCATAACCACCTGACAGTCTTTTGCTTCATGTTCCGGCTCATACAAAATGGAGGTATCTGAATTTGGGGGCGGGGGAGTAGTGTTAGCATCCATCCTATGGACTGAATCTCGACCTCTTCCCCTGACTTACTTCTTTTCCCTATCCTCATTTCCCAGGGATTATATTCCCTAATAAAATAACAGCTTAGAGGCCTACACCTCAGGTCTGCTTCCTGGGGAAACCCAGGCTAAGACAATAACCACGTTGAGGTGTACGTAGGTACTGGTTTAAATGAGACTGGAGTTTGGGGGATTGATTTGTGGGGAAGGTATAATTTTGAAAGTTGTCAGTATAGACCTAGTATTTACAATCATGAGACTGGATGAGAGCACAAAGGAGTAGACAAAAAAGAAATGTCAGAAAGAGGAGAGGTTGAAGATTTTATTACCTTTGAGAGAGAAACAATGTTTTAGTCACTACTCTACCCACAGTTTCTAAGAGTGCATGGCACAAAGTAGGTGTTTAACAGTTACTTTTAGAATAAAAGAAATAGGTCACCATGGCTTTGGGGTTAGGTAGGAGAGTGAATTAAGTCATGAGAGATGATAAACTAGAATAGGCAGGGCTCACGGAATTTGAGTTTGTAGTGAGAGTGATAGTTAGGTTCAACAGCGGAAGCAAGAGAGAAAAATAACAGGAAAAGGAAGCCGTGGTTAGAGAGAAGCTCTCAGATATCACTTTCTCCTTGAAGTCTTTTATAATCAACTTATGAGATCTCCCCCCTTTTCTGGATCTCTCTCAGGGTACTTATTGATCATAAACTAAGTCAAGTTATATCCATGTGCTCTTCTCTACTTTTCCCAATATTGATCATATTTTCCAGGGGTGTAATTGAGTCAAAAATAAAGGTAGCTTCCAAGTCCCAGAGACAAAAAATGGATGTTTAAAGTTTGACATGTTTAGTTCATTTTCATGGTTCATAGAGATGCTAGAGAAGACTAGATGAAATTGAGAGACTCAATTTCAATTCTGGAGTATATCCAAAATGTTTAGTAAAATAACTTGCACTTGGATGAATGGATGATCGAATGAATGAGTGAGTGAAAAAAGTTAGGTGAGAACAGAGGCCAAGAGAGCAGAACTCAAGGAGAATACAGGGTGTAATAACTGGTGGAGGTCCACAGGTATGACGACAGGGCACGAGGAAGTAAAGGATGTGGGCCTGCAGTCAAAACGCACCTAGGAAGTGAGCCAAGTAAGATATGAAGAGATAGCGCCTAACTGAAGGTCATTGTGGACAGATAGGAAGAATATGAGGAAATTTTGAAACAAAAAACTACCATTTTGATGGATGATAAAAATAAGCTACGAGTAAATAATTTCAAGAATTTGGTGTCATGTATAGGGTAAGAAGAGCAAGATGATAAGCTCAATTTTGAAAATGTATTTGACATAAGGGTGAGATATGCAAGTCAAAGTAGTAATAGGCAACATTTTAATCAACTTACTACATGTCAAACATTGTTCCAAGAACACATTCCATCAATGGTCTAATTACCACAATAACATGATGATGTAGGTGCTATTATCATCTTTATTTTGCGGATGGGAAAACTAAGGGACAAGAATGAACAATTTGTCCAGTGTCACATAGTTAGTAAGTGGCTGAGCCAGAATTTCAACACCAAGATATTAAGGAATTTTGCCCAGGACCAGATATATTCATTATTTATTCAATAAATATTTAACAAGCACTGCTACAATCTAGAAATTGTTGCTGGTGCTAGGAATGGGAGGGGAGGAACAGAGCTGGTGGTGAATAAGACAGACATAATTCCTACCTGCACAGACTTAAATAAGTATGTATGGTGAGTCGGAAAAGAAACTGAGAAGTTACAACTTGGTAGGGGAGTGGGTAGCAAAAAAGAATTCCAGAGGAGGGGCAACGTCTGTAAGTACCTTGAGATGAGAGCCTACAGTAGGAAAAAAGAGAGAGAGAGAGAGAAGAGCCTAGAAAAAATAAAAAGACTAATATGGCTGGAGTGCTGAGAGCTAGGAGGACAATTGGGGAAGTTGGGGAGAATGAGAAACCCATATCGTAGAGGGTCTGGTGTCCATGATAAGGAGCTTAGACTGTTTTCAGTAAGCAAAGGGAAGCCATTAAGAATTCAAGCAGAGTAGTGACTTGATCAGATTTATATTTATTTATTTTTTTAAAGATTTATTTATTTGACAGAGATAGAGACAGCCAGCGAGAGAGGGAACACAAGCAGGGGGAGTGGGAGAGGAAGAAGCAGGCTCATAGTGGAGGAGCCTGATGTGGGGCTCGATCCCACAACGCTGGAATCACGCCCTGAGCCGAAGGCAAACGGTTAACCGCTGTGCCACTCAGGCACCCCAGATTTATATTTAAAAAAAAAAAAACACAAAACTCTGGTACAGCATGGCAAATGGATTGGAATAAGCCAAAAGGAGTTCTGTTGGACCTAGATGGTAGTCATTGCAAGACTTCAAATGATGAAGGTTGACTATACTACAGTATGAAAAGTAGCCATCGGAAAGGAGAGGCCACAAATCAAATTTTTTATTTTTTTTTTAAAGATTTTATTTATTTATTTTAAAGTGAGAGAGAGAGCGTGGGGGGGGAGAGGGTAGAGGGAGAGGGAGAGAATCTCAAGCATACTCAGCACTGAGCACAGAGCTCAAAGCCAGGCTTGATCCCCACGACTCTGAGATTATGACCTGAACCAAAATCAAGAGTTGGACACTTAACCGACTGAGCCACCCAGGCACCCCACAAATTCAATTTTTTAAGGAAGAGAAGCCTAGGTGATTGGGATGTATGTCAAAAGTATCTCAAGTTTCTGGCTTGAACTGAGTAGATGGATGGGATGCCCCTCACTGATCCAAGGACTGTGAGAAGAGGCTTTTGGAGGGAATATGATATATAGGTTGAGTTTGACATGGCCCAGTCATCCAAATGAAAGTGTCCCAAAGCCGGTTAGAAATATGAATTCAGAGTTCAAGAGCCAGATCTAGGCTTGAGGCATGGGCTGGACAGTCTTTGGCAGAGGGTACCTGTAGCCACTGGAAGAGGATGAGACCACCAAGAAAAGTGTACATGAGGGCTCGGCTCTGCAGGATTCCAATATCTGGATAACAGAGAAGTTGCTTGTTAAAGAACAGAGAAATAAGAGGAAAACGCTCTTATTTCAAGAGCAGAGGGAAGAGAATATTTAAATAAAGGTGTGGTCAATAGTTCCAAATGCTAGAATGAGGTCTTGTAAGAGTAGGACTGAAGCTTGTAGGTGACAGTTCAGAGCTGCCTCAGGTGAGTGGTGAACAGAAGCCAGACTGGAGAGGGCGGAGCAGTGGGACACGTGAGAATGTCCATTGGGTAAGACACAACTGCAGTCATAGCTGGATAAAGATTTAAGGAGAGAAATATTTTTAAATAAATGAGAGACTTGAGCATGTTCAAGTAATAGAAAAGCCAGCAGTGAAGGAAGTGTTGAATTTAACAGAAGGAAAAGAGGGATCCTCTTCAGCCCAAAGTCCCTGAGAGAGCAGAAGGGGATCTAGAGTACCAGGAAGAGCAACTCTTCTTTGTGACTAGAAGCCAGTAAGGGGTGGGGCTCAGTCAGATTTGAACCCACTCGGTCCTCTCGGTCGGCTTCCTAAAGATAGGTGCTTTAAAGCACAGAAGAATTATAAGCCATGAGAGCCGGGGAAAGGACTGCAGAGTTCAGTAAAAAGGAGTCAGAAACGTGGCCTTGAGCGACCTCTGAGAAAGCAGTTTCAGTAGTCGAAGGAACGTTAGTCACACTGTCGGGCTTAGAGTGGGAGTGGGTGGTGAAGAAAAGGGCGCAGTGGGTGCAAACCACAGCGGTAAGAATAGGCGGTGAAAAGACAGGGACCCGGAAGGTTGCCAGAACAAAGAGGCGGGCAGGTGGGGGAAGGGGGTCATATTTTGGAGTGTCCCAGAGCAACCTCGGTCGGGACAGGTCATTACTCGGAGGCCCTCTAGGACCGAACAGGTCATCTACGGCCTGACTGCTGAGCTGCACCCCACCAGGTGCCACAAGTCCCGTGGCCTCCGCCCCCCCCATCCCCCGAGATCGAACAGCGAGGCGAGCGGCCGCCAGGTCTTTCCGCTGACTCTCGAAGAGGAGAGGCCGCGGGCGGGGCAAACCCTTCCCACGCGGGCGCCACCACGCCGGGGCAGCGCAGGGGCCCCGCGTCCCGGCACCCGGCCCAGGCCCCAGGCCCCACGCTTCGGGGCGTTTGCAGAGCCTCCGCCGCCCTTCCTCCCAACTCGCCCGACTCCGGCTCTCAGCCGAGTCTCACACCCGGCTGCGCGTCGGCCAAGTCCCCGCAGCTTTTGAAAAGTTCCCGGGGCGGGAGGCGCTCAGGGGCCTGGGCTCAGGCCCGGCGCGCCGCAGCCGCCCTAGAGCCCGCCGCTTACCGCCGCAGGGGCAGGCAGGCGCGGGGGTTTCCACCGAGCCGTCGACACCCCAAGGGAATTCCCCACAGGGCCACACGCGAACCCGCCTTCCTCCTGCATATTGCCGCCACCGGGTTTTATCCGCGAAACGGCGAGGTGGGGCTCAGACCACTCCTCCCCCGCCCGTCCCTTCCCACCTTAGCCACCACCCCAATCCCGGCGGAACGCCTTAGCCTCGGCCGAAGGACTCCGAAGGCTTTCGGCAAGTTCCGCCTCCAGCGCGGGGGGCGGGGCCGCTCGAGCTCCTCCGGGCCGAGCTCGGCTGTTTCCGTGCGCGGCCGCTGCGCACTCGGCACTGGGCGGCGCTGGCTGGCTCCCTGGCTGCGGCTCCTCAGTCGGCGGCGGCTGCTGCTGCCTGTGGCCCGGGCGGCTGGGAGAAGCGGAGTGTTGGTGAGTGACGCGGCGGAGGTGTAGTTTGACGCGGTGTGTTACGTGGGGGAGAGAATAAAACTCCAGCGAGATCCGGGCCGCGAACGAAAGCAGTGACGGAGGAGCTTGTACCACCGGTAAGAGGAGCAGGAGGAGGAGGCAGGAGCCGGAGAGAGCCGGGGGGACGGAGGGGGGACGGGGAGGCGCCGGACACCCGCGCTCGGGGCCTTCCCCTCGCAGGAGGGGCCGCGGTAAAGATGGAGCCTCCGCCCGAGCCCCACAACATCGCCGCCGCTCGCAGCGAACAAAGAATAATGGCGGCGGACTGGAGCCAGCGGCGGCCGGGGCGGCAGCGACTCTGCCTGCAGCCAGCGGCGGCGCTCATGGCGGGGGGCGGCGGGCGGGGTGGGAGCCGGCGGCCGGGGGTGTGTGCGGGCGCGGCCG
>NC_048219.1:171303281-171455431 GCF_002007445.2 Ailuropoda melanoleuca
TCGCCCGGCCCCCGCCGCCCGCCTCGCCCCCGGTCTGGCCCGGCCGTCCGCCGGGGCAGCGCCGCCGGGGTGCCCGCGGGGGGTGGAGGAGGAAGAAGGCGACAGTTGAGGGCAGAGGAGGTGAAGGTGCCTGCCTTCCCGGTAGCCTCGGTGTCTGCCATGCCCGCTTCGCGAGGGGAAGCGCTGCAACGTCTGACCTACTCTTCTCTCCACTCTCTTTGTGCAATAAAGTTCGAAACCAAAGGTTTCCTCTCGTACTGTATTTTATTCATGCCCTTTTCCCCCGCTCCCACCCCATTGGGGAGATACTGTTTTCTGTTCTTTTCTGCTTAGTTGACATGAGAGCCGTGCTTTTTAATGTAATTTTTTACTCTTTCCCTCTTTCTTTTTTTAAGTCAGTAGTCATGGAAATGCATTCTTTGGGGAGGAAGGGGGTGCTAAGAAAAAACATATTTGTAAAACTTTTTAAAAAACTGTTGGGATCCTGTAAAAGGGAAGCTGGTGTTTGAAAACAGTTTCGGTTTTAACCCTTTTCAGTAAGGTAATAATCCTTGAGATCTATCATTCTGAAACACTGTTGAAACGCATATTAGCCGATGCACTTTTGTTTTACATCGCTTTGGGCNTGTGGGGGGGGGGGGGGGGGGGTACCGAGTTTGGGTAATCCTCTGGATCTCCCACCCCCTGCCAGGTTTCCCACATGTTTCTGTCTAAACTTAAACAAGAGATTGATTAATACTAATTCTAAAAATAGGGATTTAAAAGTATCCAGTGTTTGCCTCCAATGCAGTAAGTAACTCCGGCCGGGGACCGACAATAGTTTAAACCACAAGGCTAATTTTTTCTTTGCCTGTTGGGAAAAAGGAACGGCAGAAAAATCACTGACACGTTGAAGATTAAAAGACAGTTTTGAAAGGACCTGGAATATGACCTATTTAAGTTTGTGATACGTTCCTAAGAAGTCAGAATTTTATCCTAGCCTTAAGCTTGCATCAGTTCTGCCTTCTAAAGGTTTTGTGCAAAAGATACTTTGGTTGCCAGCTATTGAAACCTTTTTACACTCACGGCTCATTTCCTGCTTTAAAAGTAAAGCCAAAACGGTTATTTTAGGTGGTGCAAAAGATGAACAAGTTATTTGTTTTAAAAATATTTACTGTCATAGTAGGATAGTATTGTGGTTGATACATACAAGGTTTCTTCTCAATAATAAATAGTGATTGGTAATAGAAGCACTGTCTTTTGATTTTTCTGTATCCAAGTCACTTTTTCAAAACCTACGTTACTCTTGTAAATCTTTTTAAAAAACCACACATTAGCAGTATGTTATTGCTGAGAAAATTAATTAAGATGCAGTAAAGAGTTTTTACATAAGGATTGGGGAGGTGATTTTATTTACAAACACTGAAGTAATTATAGTATTGATGATGCCATAGATTACTGTTTTTCCTTAAGATTTTCTGCAAGACAGCATCAGTTGAGTAGAATATTTTTCCCTTACAGAGACTGTATGACAGGGACTTTTTCTTTGTGAATTAAAAGGGGAAAAAAGTTTTCTGATGGATTTTTTTCTTGTCTTATCCAAAAGATCTTTTAAATTTTGTTTTATTCATAGATTCATAATCTGCAATTCTTAACAATTCCAAGTGGAATGTTTCAGACTTTTATATTCATAAATATTTGAATGTTCACTTGGAGCATGGTTATAAGTTACATTTATGTCACTTCTCAGGGATCAGTAAAAGTTACAGTTAAATCTGTTTGTACTTTTTTTTTTTAATGGATACATCTATTCAAAAAGCGAAAAAATCTTTGACTCAGACACACTGAAAAATGTTAAAGGGCCACTTGTGGAATTTAAATTTTTGGTGTTACCCCTTTTTAATGATTTTTTTTTTCCCACGTTAAGAACCTAAGGAAACTTAGAAACCTGGTTCATAAAATGGTACCTTCCTTTTCTTGCTTTTTGAAGTTCATTTTTTTGGTTACATCTGAATAATAGAAATTTTCATTTTTATAGACAAGTAGCTTTATTTTATCTCTCATCCTAAGGCATTGGGTTTTATTTTTTGGATGTAGTATGGTTATAGTAAAACCAAGTATGTATGCTCCACTTCACCTTATTTTAAAAGTTTTATTCATTTTTTTCCACAGTAGAAAAAATTGTAACATAGTGGCTTCCAGTGTATCGCTGAAATTTATAATTTCATTTATTCCATAAAATAATTTATCAGATATGGTTATATAGACTTGTTTGTAGGAGCATGTGTCAAAGTCTTAGAAGCATATGTTTCTGGATGTACAGTGTCACTTCCAGTGATGGCTTCTTTATTGAATAGTTAGAGCTCAAATCTGAATTTAAGAATATACTAGATAATCCGGGAATGGAAAAAATGCAAGGTTTTTTTCCTTACTCGTGTGAACTCATCTCTACTGCAGAATCACTTGAGGCAGTAGTTCATGGTAATTCAAATATATAGTTAGCATTTACTGTGACAGAGAATGTAGTTAGTGGAAAGAGCATTGGGTTTGGACTCAGGCCTAGGTTTCATTCCTGGTGTTGCCACTACTATCACGTGCCTACCCTCAAGAAATTTTGTGACCTGTGAATTTTCTTAATCTTTCAACCTTGGTTTCCTTATCTGTTAAATTAGAATACCACCTACTTTATAGGGCTGTGAGATAATTATAAAGTACCTCCTTAGGGACTCAGTGATAGCTATTCATTTTAAAGCTTTAACTTCCTGTCGAGGGACCTTCAGCAAATTTCTTCTCCATTCCTCAATTTCCTTGGTCACAAATGTACTATTTCTACCTCGTAGAAATGTGGGTGTTATACAAGTTAATACATATTAAATGCCTAGTATTTCACAAGTGCTCAACAAACATTTCGTATCATTTTAAAAATTATTCATTATTATTACTACTACATTTAATACACTCAGCCAGAAGCTGCAACAAATCCAAAGATGAATTACACTGTTTTATATCTACCCTCAAGGAACTTTTGGGGACATGATGACTAATAAGGCAGAATATATGTCATAAGAAAACAATCAAAGGAGAGATCAGATCACCCTTGGTGAAGTAATGGAAGAAAGGAAGATTATATATTTATGTTTCCAGTTTTATTTTTTTAGTAAGTAATTCATTCAGGTAGTCCATAATTCAAAGCATAAACTGTAATACAGCAGATAGTCATGTGATAGACCTTCATGCTCGTTCCCATTGCCCAAGTATTACCAATTTCTTCTTCGTCCTTTCAAAGGTAATTCTATCCGTGTAAAAGCAAATACTGTATGTATTCCTCACCCCATGCCCCACACTTTTTTTTTTAAACAAATGATAGTATACCATCTATACTATTCTATATCTTGCTTTTGTTTTTTCACCTAAAATGGCTTAGCCATTGGTTTATATCAGTACATGAAAAGCTTCATTTTTTTTTTTTAATGAGGCATCTCATTGTATGGCTGTATCTGTATTTATTAACCAGTTAGTAAGCTGATTTTATTTTTAGGTCTTGTATGACCTTTTAAACTAAGGGAATCTGTCATTATGCCTTTATTTCTTTAAATGAAAGACATTTCTTTTAAATGAGAAATACCAGTTTCTGACAGGAAGTGGTTATTTGAACTGCCTTACTACCTTTTTAGCTCTAGTTTTTAAAAGTTTTAGTGAAATGATCCAGATGTGCATGAAAAGGTAAGTTGTATAAAGGTTAACTCACAAAGTAAGTTCAGTCTGAATTTAACTCTCTTGTTGAGATTCTTGTACCTTGAACAGACTTCTGTTATTGCAGCCAAAAAGTGTCTATAGTTTTTTCTCTAAATGAGAAAAGACATCTCATGTAGTCCAGTCTTTTTTTTTTTTTTTTTAAGTGTACTATTCTCATGCAATATTACTACCCAGTAATGCTGATTAGGGTGCTAGCTTTTTCCCCTGTGTGTTTTTTTTTTTTTTCCTTATATTCTCATTAACTTTTTCTTTGGTGATTTTCCAGTATTTCTTAGTGTAATTATCAGTGAGTTTTATATTTGATACCTAAGTAAATAGCAATAAATAATAGCTAATAATATATAAATAGCAAGAAATAAATGAATTTCACCTATATGCTTGTTTACTTAGACTTTACTGCTTAGATGATTGTGTGTGATGCGTGTGGGGGTGTGTGTGTGGAGGTCCCTGGTCAGGTAACTGGACCAAATAACACTCTTCTCAACTAGAACACAAAACAAGTTTCAGTGCCTCTCTCTTTTTTTTGGCTCTTCTAAGTAGTATTTAACTATAGTACATTTTACATAAAGTTAGTATATTTATCTTTAAAATACATATGCTGTGTTTTAAGTTGATTAAACTTAGAAAGAAAATGATAACTAATAATCCAGCAGCAGAGACACACAAGTCTCTTATCTTTCAAAAAAAGTCATTAAATGAAGCTGTTGTGGTGTATTTCATTTTTTGTATGCTCAAGTTGACAGTTACATGTGCAAAATTTCTTAATGTAAGAATATCGCCTTACCAGTATTTTGAGGATTTATAGTATTTTATATAAAATATTGACATGTTTGGTTTTTACCTGCTCAGCGGCCAAAATGTTTACAAAGCATTCGTCTTTACAGATTTGTGGGGGATGGAGATAGATAATTGAAATCTGTAAAGGCAGAAAATTTTCCTTCTGGAATATACCTATGGGCAGCCAGAGACTTAAATGATTTCTCACGGTATCCTGGAATCAGTAAATTGTCTTTTGTGGTGGAGGTAAAGATCATGAACTAAAGGGACAAACTGATAATGTGAAAATGACTGTTTTCTTCTGCCAGTTTTATATGCTGACTCAGTCATGATAGAAGAGCTAATAATCCTGGTCAACTTTCTGAAGCTGTAAGAAGAAAAGATGGTTTTGAATTTATTCTATACTTATATCTGTAAGTGTTGGTTTTTGAGACATGTTTGAAACCTGGATAAAGAGTAGCTTTTGGATTTCCTTATTCAGAATGCTTCTCTCCCCTTAATACACACACACACACACACACACACACACACACACACACTCTTTGTTTTGTTTTGCATTCTTAGCTCTGCCAGATGTGGCCCTGTAGAGATATGTTTTGTTATATTTTACCTAGAGTCTTACTCATGGGTCTTCTTGGTTATCAAAAAGAAGGGAGGGGGCGACTAGTCTTTCATATCCTGGTGTTTATTCCAACAAATAAGAAAAAGACACTATTTTACACCTCCAATGCTGAAAAATTACCCTTAGCATTTATTTAATCAGTTCTTGGGGCTAGTTACATGAATTTCAACGTAAGAAAAGTAGTACTCCTTGATAAACTTTTAAATGCCCGAGTTGCTTTTTCTTATGGTTGAGTTGAAGTAATAAAGGAGTTTACCCTGAATGAGATGGGCTGTCTGAACAAAGATGAAAAGCGCTTATAAGTTTTCTTTCTGCTCTTGGATTAAATTAGGATCTCTGAATAATCTAATATAAAGAGCAAGGTTTAGAGAGTAAGATGTGTGAGGGATTGATGGTGAGTTTTTTGCCGAAAGGTGAGAAGTAAAGGCTGATAACTTTGTTGTAGAAGAGAATTAAGTGGGACCTTAAAATTGCTAAGAATGACCTTGGTGTACAAGTAGAAGATATATCTGAAAGTTGATGGTAATAGGAAATTTCTTTCCCAAAGCTTAGTGAATCTTTCTGAAACTAAGATTTCTTTCTTCAGTTTTAAGAGTATTTCTAATGAGCTGGTTATCTGTGAGTTTCTGGTTATAATTATATGACAGTATAGATATAACTAAAAATGCTTGTAATTTAGCCAAAGCTGAATAACCATTATTTCTGAGGGTTGTTATCCCTATTTGTGTAAATGATTGGCAAATAAGAGACTCAGAAATACATTGCTTATCACTGAAGTGAAAATTGTTATTAGTTCCGAACTATTTGTACTCCTAAAGGAGTATCATTTCCTTGAAAGTATCAGTAGCAGCTTTGTTTGCTGTGACCAGTAATACTAATGCTTTGGTTTAACTTACTGTCATTTATCAGTCTAGTCATTTATTCAGTGAACATTTATTGGCCGTTGGCTTCTTGTAGTAAGTGAAATAATTGTAAGAAAATTTATTCAGGTATGTATTTTTATAGATATTAATTGAAGCATTGTGCTAGTTGCTGTAAACAGTAAAACCTGAGTATATGGCTCCTGCCCTCAGAGAACCTTCATACAGTATAGTGGAGATGACAAAAGCAGTGTAAGAAAGAAGGACGTATGCATGGCACAATGTTAGTTCTTCACTACTGTCTTGAAGGGCTGTAAGTTTAGAAGAGAAGGAATTTAGTGAAGAAAAGTTTTATGAGAAAGTGAGAATATAAATTGAATACTAAAGAACTTGGATAGGTAGTGATAAAAGGGAGTTTGTTCTAGGCAGTGGCAAGGACCATAAAGATGAAGACATGGAAGTAGAATGAGGTACAAATCAAGCTATAACAACTTTCAGTGAAACATTTTAATTTGAAGTACCATAGTTTGAGAATTATTTGTTACAGTTTATTATGATGTCTGTATGGGTATAGTGTATTACTCATAAACTCTACTATATTGGGGGAATTCAGACTTAACAAACTTTTACCATTAAGGGAATAGTAACTCCTTCATGTTTTACAGATGACTAAACTGAGCCCTGGAGAGCTTAAATCATTTATTTGCTGGTAGAGCCTTTTCCCTGAGCAAGAAATAACAGTAAGCATATAGTCTTCATCACTGTTTTTGTAGCATTATCTTTTTGTGAAGAAAGGTTTCATGTTTCTGGCTTTATTACTGGGATTTTTGTTCCTAAACAATAGTAGTTTAGGTTTATAAAAGTTCACTTAGACGAAGTATTCTAGCCAGGGTATTTAAAAAAATACATTGCTTTCATTATCTTACTAATTAGATCTACATCAATAGGAGGGACACCTGGCTGGCTCACTCTGTAGTTTGTTGACTCTTGATGGCAGGGTCATGAGTTCAAGCCCCATGATAGTGGAGCCTACTATATATATATATATATAATTTTTTTTTTTTTTAAATATCAGCATCGGTAGAAAGATTACCATAAATAGCCAGCTCATGCTTTATTTTTTTTCCATAATTCATTGTATATCTGTCATTTCAAACTGGAATTTTATGGTTTTAAATCATTATTATTAAATACTTGTTTGGAGGGAATTGATAGGCAGCCTGGTTATAAAGATTAGTTTATCCTTGACCAGCTGTGTGTGTGTGTGTGTGTGTGTGTATGTATCTTCTTGTATAACACATATTTATCTCTTGTTAGCTTGTAAGTTCTTTGAGAGAAAATTTTTTGTCTGTTTTAAACTCTAGGCCCCATAGTTTTTGGCAGAACACTTATTATGTAATAGGCACAGAAAATGTATTTGTTTAATGAATGATTCCCTCTTGGGAGGGTCACAACTTTGAAAGGCAGGGGGCAGGAAAGAGTCCTCCTGTAGAGATGCACCCAATAAAGGAAGCAGACTTACATGCTTCAGACAGCTAAAACTTATTGAAATTACAGATTTATTTTTTAAAAGCCAAGGAAATTAGGCTCATTTTTCCATAGCTTAAAAAGAAGTTTTTCTGCTTCAAGTTTTCATTAAGCTCTGGTGCTTTACTAATCCTTTTTGCCTCTGAGACATGAGAAATGTCATGAGATTTTATTATTAATCAAAATGACCTTACCAGAAATCACCACCAGGTTGGTTTAAAAAAAAAAATAGTACATCACTGATTGGACTTGATTTTGATTCTTTCAGGAATAAATATACCTAAACTTGAAGTGACTCTTTTATCAGAACTATACATAAAGTCTTTGCTGTTGTCTGCATGTAATTTACCGGCTTTGTAGCTTTACCATGGCTAATTTTTAAATGTAGTCCAATATATTCTTGGTGCCTTAGGTGCTTGGGCTTTTTCTAGCAAGCAAAACATAATAAAAATGCTTAGCCAAAAAAAAAAAAATATATGCTTAGCATGTGACTTAATTGTCCATGCTGTTCCATTGCCAAATACAAAGAATTCTTCACATTTTATAATATTGGAGACTATGTGGTATACCTCTGCAGTCTTGTAAATTCCTTGCAAATCTCTTAACATGTCTAGTTCTCCATCTGTGAAGTCAGAGCTAAAACCCGGATTCCTGTCTTATGACTCTTCCTGTAACACGTGCTGTCTCACTTCAGGAAAAGTGAATTGTCACTCTTCCATGTCTAATTTGTAAATAATTCACCAAGAATAGCATTTCAAAATTCAGTACAAAACAGACCTGTCAAAATAATAAATGTTAACTTTATAAACACACTTGGATATTCATTTTCCAGTTGAACATAGTGATTTTCACATAGTCCCGCAGGTTTTATTGAGTAAATGGAATAGTAGGCTTTAAATATTTAACTTCAGGGCATAACTTTTGTGGGTCCTTACAGTTTTAGCATTGAGCTAGTTTATGAATCAGAACTTAAAATATGAAGGCAGTTTCACTCTTTAGTCAACACAGAAATTGCTTTTCTATAAGTAACTGCTCGTAGGAGGTGTATAATCCTTTTTATCCTTTAAAAAAAAATTCATCTCCAAAAAATCCATTTAGTAGAACTTCATATAGGAAGTTTGTGTAGGATCATGTCTTTGAAATGCTTAACATGTAAAAAGCTGTAAACATAGTATTGGATGAGAAAGAAAGAAAATGGGACGGGATGGGATAAAATGTTATTATCTAAAATAATGCACAGTCATGGTTGCTGCCTTGCTAAGCAACAGTGTTTGTCTCTTCGTGACCAGATACATGAAGGCTTGTTGGAGAGCTGTGAGTAGTAAGTGTTACTTGCAGGCAAACAAGGCAAATACATTTTGCGAGTACTTAGAAAATAATAACTTTGATTTGAGAAAGCACTAAAGATTTTCTCTTGAAAGTTACTATAGAAAAAGTACATGTTATAATATGGCTATCATCATGCAGTACATTTCTATAAATCACATAACGTTTTTCTAATTCACTTCTGTTAATTACTTCTTTGAGAACAGTGTCTTGTACAAGCACATGCTATATATTTAAAAATAACTTAAAAATAGCATCTAAATACTGTGTTGATTACAGAAGTACAATTAATTGTAAAATATGAATATTGAGCTTAAAGCAGTTTCTCTGAGTTCAGTCCAGTGAATAAGTAATTCAGGGAATTAATTTTATTAAATAACATTGAAAAGTTTCCCTGTTACTGTATGCTGACTTTTTGGGTAGTGGTGTTGGGTTTTACTGATTTACTATTAATACAAAGAATTTATTAAAATATATAAGCAAATTTCCGGGCTTTTATTTTTGTCTTGTAAATGTTTAAATCTCATCAAGTTCAAATCACACAGTTAGCTTCATGTATAACTAACTGTTCTTGCCTTTCTTTAATATCTAGACTAGAGGCAGAAGTATGGATTTATTCTCCTAATTAAGGGAGAAGGACTTTGGTAGGAGCACAGAGTAAACTGTTTCTAAAACTCTGTCAGAATTTACTTAGTTTAATAAAGTCACCGATTTATTTTAGTTTATCACATTTCCTGTTCAGACTCTTTCTCCAAAAATGTATATGACTTCATTTTGGTAGTGTGTGATTATTCTAATTTAATAAAATTTTAAAGCTGGGGCGCCTGGGTGGCACAGCGGTTAAGCGTCTGCCTTCGGCTCAGGGCGTGATCCCGGCGTTCCGGGATCGAGCCCCACATCAGGCTCTTCTGCTGTGAGCCTGCTTCTTCCTCTCCCACTCCCCCTGCTTGTGTTCCCTCTCTCGCTGGCTGTCTCTATCTCTGTCGAATAAATTAATAAAATCTTTAAAAAAAAAATAAAATAAAATAAAATTTTAAAGCTGAAGTTGATATCTGTGTTGCAGGGAGTGTGTGTGTGTGTTTGTATGTACATATGTATGTACGTACCTACATGTTATATATACACATACAACATTGAATCAGCTATTTTCCTTTCTGGTTTCGGTGAAGATATGCTAAATTTAATACCACCGAGACTATTATTAGCATCAGAAACCTGGAGCATTGCTAAATTTCCAGTATTGATTACATACACCTCAGTTGCTCTAGATTAAGCATATGATAAATGATGAATATTTCAAAGTTAACAAAGTTACCCCCAAAAGATGTACAGGGAAAAAAATAGAGGAAAAAAGGCAGTGCAACATAGTTATTGATTCTTGGAAAGCCAAAGTCTGTTGTGTAGCACCTGAACATTTTGTTACTTTATTTAGTAAAGTAATCATAACACTTTAGGAAATTAATCAAGACATGTTGGAGTTGTTGAGAATGTGTTAGCAATGCTTTCAATCGATTATAATATCCTAGAAACTAAGTAAGAGGTATAAAATATGTACAAAATATTCTGTGTCACCCATGGCCTTTCTAGGTATACTTCTGCAAAATATTTTTAGTAATATATTTGACTATGACAACAAAATAGTCATATAGTTTTAAAATCATGTGTCCAAATGTGCCTTTTGTTTTGGTTACCTTGGAGACTTTAGACTGCTGCTTGTGTGATATCCTTAAATCCCTGGGCTTTTGAGTTTAGGAGGAGTCAGCCACTTGCTAGGGTGCGGGGGGGGGGCGGATTCTCATTTATAATTAAGATCATTTACATTTTTAACAATCACAGCAAGTATTTATATATTCTATTAGTTATGGATGCATTATTCTTCAGTCAAAATTCATAGTTCATTTCTCTGAATATGGTAGGTATTCATCTCATCCTAAACTGGATTAAATTGGTTATAGATGTAAGGGATTAAAAAGTAAACTAGGTTGGGGGGGAGATGGATTTATTTTTTATAAACTTGAACCTGAATAGAATGCTTAGGATCCTAAGAACTGGGGCACTTCCTAAAGGTCAAAATATTTCAGGAAAAAGAATGAGGTGACGATCTGCAGCATTCGTTCCTTTTGCTTAATAATTTTTAAGCAGAAGTGATGATACAGACTTGCTTTCTTGTTTGATGAGGTTTGGTTTACTTGGTAGAGGCAGACAGATATGGAAATAGTTCCAGAAATTGTTCCTGATTTGGTATGGTTCTGTATAGGTGTTGAGTAGGTGAATTTAAACACTACTTTATCAACGAGGGTTTCACTTGTTAGCTTTAAAAATAATTGAAAATCCCTTCAGCATCCTTCTCAGCTTGCTTTATTTATTTATATATTTGTTTGTTTGTTTTAGAGAGCGAGAGAGGTGGAAGAGGGGCAGAGGGAGAGAGAGAATCTTAAACAGGCTCCACAACCCCATGTGGTGCCAAATGCAGGGCTTGATCTCACAACCCTGAGATCATGACCTGAGCCAAAGTCAGGTCAGACACTTAACCAACTGTGCCCCCCAGATGCCCTCAGCTTTATTTTTTACACAATACCTCTCACCATCTGATTATACATTTTACTTAGTTTCTCTTCCCTGCTCCACACACAAGAATGTAAGTTCCACAAAGTTTTTTTTAAAAATTTATTTTGTGTATTTCTTTTTCCCCAGTAATTTGGTGGTGCCTAAAGTATACCATATCCTCAGATATGGTAACCCTAATATAGGTATAATCTATATAATGTAAATTGTTAAAACTGAAGATATTATTGGTTTTATTTAGTTACTAATGGTGAATTCTCTTAGGAGATATTGCTGCTATATAGAGTAGAAGTAAAATTCATTGCAATGTAAAAGTTCTAAACCTGGTAACTTTAAAGAGACATTATTCTCAGTTTTCATTTTGTCCTAGTAGGTAGTTGCTGATTGCTTTAGAGTGACTGTTCTGTTACCATTTGTCTTCTCTCCTTGCTTCTGTACAGAATCTGACACATCCACTGATTCATTCATGTCTTTAAAGGCATACTAATATAAGCCTTTGCTCATACCATTTTTCTTATCAGAAAAGTTATCCTCCTTCCACAAATTTCTGGTGCTGTGTCTATCCTCAGTGGAATTCCCCCGCTCTCCTGACTGTTGCAGTACGTTTTCTCTTCTTTAAAACGTCATGGAAGCACTCATTTGACAGTTTACTGAGAGGTCTATCTAAACTACATTTTATTTATTTATTTATTTGTTTATTTATTTATTTATTTTAAAGATTTTATTTATTTGACACAGAGAGAGAGACAGCCAGTGAGAGAGGGAACACAGGCAGGGGGAGTGGGAGAGGAAGAAGCAGGCTCCCAGCAGAGGAGCCTGATGCGGGGCTCGACCCCAGAACGCTGGGATCACGCCCTGAGCCGAAGGCAGACGCTTAACGACTGAGCCACCGAGGCACCCCGCTAAACTACATTTTAAAGTTTTAAATATTGTCTTTACTGTGTAAAGGATACAAAAGTGATACAGTCTTAGGTGAGTTTCTTGAAGCTTTCTAAGATGGAAAGAAAAAATTTCTTTTCCTCTTTGAAAATTATGAAAGGGGACTGTAAAACTATTTAATAACTAACAACAGTTGTGACCAGAGCAATGAAATGAGTAAAAGAGACACTGTCCACCATGTGAGAGAATCTTTATTGACTAGTAGTCTGGTCTTGTAGCATTTTTTTAAAGTACCACTATTTATCTCAAGTTGTATTGCATTCTCATGATTTTATAAATCAGTAAGTGGTAATAGCTCTGTATTAATCCAAGATCAAGAGGCTAGGTGACCTATTCTTAGTGGATCTGTTTTCTTTTACTGTCTGTATATATTACTGTAGAGTAAAAGGAGATGCTTCGTTTATTATATATACTATTTCATTAAGAGGCCTGCATAATTATGTGTGCGTACATACATCTTGTGGCATTTCCTAGGATTAGAGCGTTGAAAATTGGAAGAGCTCTTTAATTCATCTTTCTAGTTTTTACAGATGAAGAAACTAAAACACAAAAAGTTTAATTTTTCCAATGACCATTTGATGACAGATCCAACTTTCCACCAAGTGTTAGCCTCCCTTTCCCCACTACTCACAGCAGCATTATTTCTCTCAATAACACTAAGAATCACTTCACTTTTTATTTTTCATATTAAAAGGCACAACTCTAAAGAGCATTATAGCAAAATGATACATATCTTTGTGAATTGGCTTAAATATTTTTGTTTCTTTAAGGCATGATACTGTTTTGAAATTTATTGTAAACTTACCGTTTTCGAACTTATGGTAATTTTTAGGGGGTAAATCATGAAAATTCCCAAATCTTAAATATCAGTACCTCCCAAATTATTGGAAGAACAAGAATCCCCAAACTGTCAAGCTAATACTAGATTTTCAGTGATTTCTAAGATCCAACCTGTTTCTAATATTCCAGGCTCAGTATTTGTAGAATATTCTTTCTGAGTTTATATGTACCTGATCTTTTACTTATTTTATAGTAGTATTCAGTCTTTTTTAATTTTTGTATTCCTGAAAAGCATTCGTGTAGTGAATTACGAATCTCCTTTCTTAGGACGCCTGGGTGGCTTAGTCAGTTAGGATCTGCCTTTGGCTTGAGTCATGATCCAGGGTTCTGGGATCAAGTTCTGTATCTGGCTCATTGCTGGGGGGAGGCGGGAGCCGCTTTGCTTCTCTCTCTGCCTGCGGCTTCCCCAGCTTGTGCACACACGCTCTCTCTCGCTCTTTGACAAATAAATCTTTAAAGAAAAAAAAGAAAATCTCCTTTCTTCAAACAACTTTGGAAATCCACATATTGGCTGTAGTAATCCTGTGTCTGGCTGCTGCACTTCCGGCTAGACTGCTCCTTGGTTGATAGAAAAATTGAAGACTGTAGATGTGATACTGTACTATCTCTTTTCTCACCACCTGCAGATATAAACAGAAAAGAGCAAAAATTTTCAAAGTCCAAAAAGAATACACCCACTTTAAATATTAGTTTAGTTGAGAGACCATTTCAGTACCTTCATGGTAAAGGCTAAAAGAATAATGTCTGTTTGTTCAGTCAGTGAGTTGCTTATCTGAAACAAATTGTTATTCCTTAAAGAATTCTCACCTGAACTTTGGGAAAAGCATTTTGAGAATTTTCTGATGAAAGACAGTATTTGTACTGTTGCTTTGGATGTTGATACCTACTCGAGCTAACAGTTATAATAAAAAAGATTAGTAGTCTGCCTGAATGAAATGATAATAAAACACTGGCAGTTTATATGAGAGAATCATATCCGTTGGAAATATCACACTTGGTTGTGTTGGTTTTGTTTTTTTTTTTAAAGAATTTTACCTAGTTGGGGAGGGAAGAAGAATGGAGATCACATTCCTGTTTTGAATGTGTCCTTGTAGCTGTAATTATGTTAACTAGCGGTTTTGTTTCTTTATTATAATAATGTCACATTTTATTTTCTGCAACAAAAAATTATAATGATGCCCTATATCTTAAATGTCAGAAAAAAGTAGTCCTGATGTTGTATAAAAAACAACAAAAGAGGGGCGCCTGGGTGGCACAGCGGTTAAGCCCCCACATCAGGCTCCTCCGCTATGAGCCTGCTTCTTCCTCTTTCACTCCCCCTGCTTGTGTACCCTCTCTCGCTGGCTGTCTCTATCTCTGTCGAATAAATAAATAAAATCTTTTAAAAAAAAAAACAAAAGAAATATGATCTGTGCCACAGATTGCTTTTAATCAAATGGGGAAGTGAAACTATATGAATGACAGCACAGGTTTAAAAAAAAATGGCCTAGAATAAAGCCTTTCAAAAATGGTTGGCGCATACTCTGTCTACAAAGGATGTATTATGATGATAAATTTCTATTTGTCTTCATTCTCATTAAAATGATGACTTAGGGAGAAGATGAAGAAAATTTTTTGGATTTCTCCCCTTAGCTTGACTCAGTTCAGTCTTGTCCTCAGATGGATTCACTACTTGTTGCTGAGATTAGGTTTTATTGTTTTCACATGCCATTTTCTCGCAGACCAAAAGTATGAACAACATTTAGGATACATAAACCATTTTGTTGTTGATGTTGCTTTGTTATTTTTGATGTCTTTCTTAAATTTTTTAGTTTAAAAGAGTACAGATTGTAAGTATATAACTCAGTTATCACAAATATAAAATTATTTGATAATTTTTAAGCATAGTATTTTTACTCTTTGGAAATATGGGGTCAACAATTTAGGCAAGAGTTAAACAAAAATAGTAGTTTCATATGAAAAGTATCTAGGATTTAAAATTTTTTTCTAACAGGTATCTCAAAATCATGATTGAAATACAGTTTTTGGTTCATAGTTTTCAAAATGGTATTTATGACTTCTGGTATTAAAATCTTAAATTGTACAAGTAATCCTGTAATGATGCTGATGGGAAGAAAATAAAATACTAAAATATGCAAAAAAGTAAAGGGTGAAAGTCATCATCCTATCCAATTCCACCATATCTTCCTCTCCTCAGAGCTACCACTTGCAATTTAGTATATAACTTCCCATACCTTTTTTGATGCATATACATGGGACACGTTTTACAATAATTTATTTTGTTTTTGTTTTTTTTTTACCTAAGTAGAATTCTCTTTTACAGTATGTTCTGTGACTTGCCCTTCCACTCAGTTTGTCTTGGAAAACTTTATATAGACTTCTCTCTTTCATTGCTGTAACTTCTCAAATAGTCCTTCGAATGGTGGATACTTGTTTACAGTTTTTCACTATTATGCTACAGTGAATATCCTTGAACATACACCTTCGTGAACTAGTCAGTAATAGAGTTTCTTACTGACTGGTAGTTTCTCTGTATTCTAATTGTTTCGGTTATATGTGGCAGATATTTTCTCCCTATGCACTTGTCTTAGTGTCCTTTGTCATATGAATATTTTAAATAATTATGTAGTCAAGTCTGTTGATCTTTTCATTTGTCATCTCTTTTTATTTCTAAATTATTTATACTCCTTCCCACAGAGTTATTTTTACTTCCATTTTTACCTGTCACTTATGAAACTTTTTGTAGAACCCTGTGAATGATGGCAAAATGTATTAGTATGTGATACGTTCCAATGGCATGTAGTAATCACATAAGGATCAGTCACAATTTTGATTATCAATTTCAGAGTTATAAAATAAATGTAAATTCTGGAAAAGTATTGGGGTTTTGTGTTATTTACCGAATCACTATAGGTAGTCATCACTATTAATAAATGCATTTTCGACAGGTAATATGCCAGGCACTAAATGATAATGGTAGTACATACGTGAATAGTAATCCTTTTTTTTGTAAATCTTTTAGACATGATTATCACCAGAAGTTTATTTCTGTTATCAGAAATATCTCCTCTTCATGTAACTGCTCCTGCTGCTAAGAATTGTTCTCCACTAACTTTTGCTGCCATTCAGTACCAGATTACCCAATAAATAATAGTAGCAAAGCAGGGTCCCAAAGTAAAAAAAGAGCAGCCTTGATTAACATAAAATTTTATTTCATGTGTGTGTGCATGTGTAGTGTTGCACAGTGTACATGGGGTGAGGTGTCAGAATGCTAAGATTTGCAGTGTTTGGGGTCTCTGAGTTGGCTTTGTGGCTATTTATTCCACTTTTCTATCTTGATACCCCACAACTTGGGCTGATTTTGTCCCACTACCAGTAATTTCTTTGGAAGTAGCTTATAATTTTTTGTTTCTGCCCTATAATAGGGAATACCCTCATAGGAAGTACCATGAAGCCAATATTTCATAGACCTTGGTATCAGCTCACTTTTACTCTCTACCTTCTCTCCATACCTGATGACTACAGTTTGAAAAAATTAGAATATTGCTGGCACCCTCCTCCCTCAAATAGGGGAGATTCATGGAAGAGAGGAATCCCTTCTTCCATCTAGCTGGAACAATGAGGGAAAAGAAAGGGTTTTTGTTTTTTGGGGTTTTTTCTGTTTTTTTGTTTGTTTTTGAGGGGACTAGAACTTCTACAGCTCAGCAGACTTGGACAAGTTTGACAATAATTCAGCTAGATTATTTTTTAACTAGATTTCTGAGTTCATTTGCTAAACTAACCACCCATATACCTATTTATAACCTGAAATTTGCCTTTAAAGTCACAAAACCACAAAGCACTGTAGTGCTTGTAACATTCTTCCATATTATTGTAGGTAACTAAATGACCATGGAATCTGGAGCAGAGAACCAGCAGAGTGGAGATGCAGCTGTAACAGAAGCTGAAAACCAGCAAATGACAGTTCAAGCCCAGCCACAGATTGCCACATTAGCCCAGGTATAAAATACACGGAGAGATTCCAAGTTCTGTCTCTTCCAAGAGGAATATGTTTTAGACAAGATTTAGTTTTTATTGCAGCGATATGCATAGAATAAGCAGAGACATTCTTAAAATACCAAAATTCCTATTTACTTAATATTAGCGTAACTTTAGAAATGATTCAGTAACGGAACAGAAAAATGTATTGTTAAAACACTATTTGTAGTAACCTGATTGAGAATAATGACATTTTAACTAATGGGTAGAGATTGTCTCTCTTAAACAAGGGAAGAAAACCTGATACGGTAACTGCTTTTTTTTGTATCACACAGATTTATTTTGAGTATGGGAATTTAGATAATTCAAGAGGCTAAGTTTTCTATGTGTTTAAACTAAAAAATAGGATAAGCAAATAATTTGACACACAAGTAAATTTCAAGGATGATGATAGTTTTGTGTCCTAGGTCTTCTAAATATAATTCATGATTCCTTCACTTTGTCTTAAACATTTCTATCTGTAGAGTTATATTCTCTCATTTTTATTTTTTGTTCTGATGTATTTTTCCTCAAATGTTTTATTTTATTAACCATTATTTGTGTATATATGAGTAAGAAAGGTAGTTAATATAAAAGCCAAATAACAGACATAAACCTGCTAGGTAAAAGAGAGTGATATTGCCTCTTTCTGATAAAGGCTCCCAGGAGAAAATAATCCTAGCAGAGGCTCTACACGGTTGAGGTTCGGCTTCCTGAAGAATTTAAAAGCCCTCCTAGGGAAGTCCCTGAGCAAGAATGGGTCTTGGAGAATAGGGGGCTAACCACAAATGGTTACTACACTGAACTAAAGTATGGCCCAATACTGGATCTCCAGCAGGAATATAGTCAGAAGGAGTGGGCTGCTGTGTTTTCTCCTAAGAGAGCTAGGGCCTAACTCCAACCCTCAGGAGTAAGGCAAAGCAGAATATATCTAGGGATGAAGTAAATACTTGGAAAAGGCAGGTACAGGAATGAAGGGGAAAGAGCTAGGATTTCCATCAGTAAATGGTCAAGGCAAACACGCACAGATCAGGATCTGGGCTCGCCCAGGCATTTGACCCTATGTTAAAAAGAAGATACAATGCCAGAAGGGACCTTGGTGATGACAGCCCTCCACATAACTGTCTGTTGGGTGGCACTGTTCCCTCTGATCTGGTTGTCCTCTAAGTCTGCTATATAATATATTCCTGGAAATTCCTTTCCCCCTACTGTCTTTCTATTATTGAGTTTGTATTCTTGATATAGTAAAGCATATTTTCCAGTGGTTTCTTAAGTTTGGGTAAAAAATTCTTGGTAAAGAGATCATTTTTCTTGGGGCGCCTGGGTGGCTCAGTTGGTTAAGCATCCAACTCTTGGTTTCCGCTCAGGTCGTGATCCTCCCAGTCCTGGGATGGAGACTCAGGGCGGAGCCTGCTTCAGATTCTTTCTCCCTCTCCCTACGTCCCTCCCCATTTGCGTGTGCTCTCCCTCTCTCTCCCTCTCTCTCTCTCTCTCTCAAATAAATAAATAAATAAATAAAATCTTTTTAAAAAAAAAATTTTTTTCTTACAAATTTTGAAGGCATTGATCTACAGTCACCATGTGGTGTTGCTGTTGGAAAAGACCAGATCATTTATTTTCTCTCTCTGGTATCTTATTTCTCTCTGTTCACAGTGCTTCACTATTTCATTATTAGGGTCTTGGTTGAATAGTTTTTATCCATTGTGCTATATATATTCAGTGGCCCCTTTTAAAGTGGAAACTCATGTCTTCAATTCTGGGCAATTTCTTTAAATTATTTGGTTGAAGATTTCTTTTTTCTCTTTTTTTCCCTAGGATCCTTGTGATCTAGATGTTATACCTATAGGATCGTTTCTCTGATTTTCTCATCTTTTCTCTACTGCTTTCTCTTTGTCTTTTTGCACTTTCTGGGAGATTTCTTCAGTTTCACGTTCCAACCCATTTGTTGAATGTTTTATTTCTGCTGTCATGTTTCCAAGAATTCCTTTTGTTCTCTGAATAGTCCTTTTGTGTTTTAATAGCATCCTGTTTATATTTCACAAAGGCAATATTTTCTGTCATCTCTGAGCATATTAATTAGGTTTTAAGCTTTCTTCTCCCACATAGATTTTCTTTTGTATAGCTTTTTGCCCTTCAATTTGTTTTGGTCTCCGTCTTTCATATTAGAAGCTTTCTTCAAATGTTTTGTAATTTGTGCTTGTCTGCTCAAGTTTCAAGTAGGGGGCCAAAAAACTATCGGAAGCTCTGGATATGTTTGGGGCCTAACAACTATGAGTTGTGAGCTTCGCTGTAGGGTAATAATGGCTTTCCCAATGTCAGTATCTTTTAAGTCTTTGTTTAGCCCCTTGTCATTGATCAGGTTCTTCGGGGAAGGCTTTACTGATCCCTTGCTTATAGGGTAAAGGCCTGGGGGCTGAGGGAGAGAAGACTGAAGGTTAGTACCCCACCTTCAGCAGTGTCTGTTGTAGGCAGTCAGGAGACCCTCTCTCCAGAAATTAATTCTGCATTTTTCTGTCAGGCATGGGGTAGATTAGTCATTCTTCCACGGGAAGTGCGGGGAGGGGATCCAGTTGCTTCTCAAAGAGCCTTCAACCAGACTTATTGTTAGCATCTCCCTTTACTCCACCTTCCAGGGTGACTTAGATCCGAGCCTCTTAAGGATTTTGTTTTCAAATCAGGCTTTCACTGACTCTACCTCATGAGTTGGCCTTCTGCGGTCTTCCAAGTTCATTACCATTCATCCGTCTTCTTTCCAGCTTCTAAAACTCTATTACCTTCTTTCCCATTCTTTGCTCATGTGAGTGTGCCTGTAAAAACAAAATCAATTTTATGAAGTTTAATTGAAGATTCAGAAAGGAGCAAAATAATATACACATGTTTAATTTGTCATCTTTATCAGGCAGTCTTCTAGCATTTACTTTTAAGAGCAGAATGATATGGTGTTTGAATTTTAGAAAAGCTGGTTTTCTGTTCCCATTTGTGTAATTTTTGTTCTTTTTATTCCTATTTACAGAGTTTTTTCACTTGCTCATCCAAGTCCTTAACACATACATTATGGATTTTTGTCATAATTTCCTTTCATAATTCTGATACCTGGTATTTTCTTATTGTCAGTATTTAATAATAGAAAAATATAATAAAATTATCAAATCCAAGATTTTAGTGATTTGAACAGTTAACAGAAAAAAATTCAGCCCAACTAGTAAAGGTAGAAAACCAATCTAAAACAATAGTAAGAGGCCTCATTTTACTTTTGGAATATACTTTCTTTTTTTTTTTTTTTAAGTGCGGGGCTTGAACTTGACCCTGAAATCAAGACCTGAGCTTAGATCAAGAGTCAGATGCTTAACTCACCAAGCCACCCAGGCACCCCTACAGAGATTTTTTTTTTAAGGGGGAAGGAAAAAAACAATATTGGTTTTGATTATGAGAATGTAAATTTTTATGGATTTAACTAAAGAGGTAAAAGGATGATCGTTGCGCTTCCTTGTAATAGTCAAATTTGGAAACCTAAATATCCAATAATGAATTTATTAAACAGCGTAGTTTTTATTGTACAGCCATGAAAACCACTAAAAATTATTAATAGTATGAAAAGATCTTTATAATGGATTTGAAAGATAAATTAGATTCCATGATAATGTGTTATAAAAATTGTGTGCATATATGTACCTTTAAAATCACTTCGATTTACAGCAAAAATATTAACAGTGATTAGCTCTGAGTGGTAGGAACATAAGGGATTTTTATCTTGTATATCTGTATTGTTTATAAGGTTATAATGAGAGGAACCATTATGTAGAATGATCAGGGTAGAGAAGGGATTAACTAACTCATTGAGTTAGCTTGTTGCATTTATTCTGTAAAACAGAGAAGAGGATGTAATAATTGCTTCAAATATCAGAAGAGCTTTTGTATGGAACTAAGAGGAGATACTGTGAATAACTTAAGGTTGTGGTTCTCAAACTTCATTGTAGGGGAAAGTGTCCTTAGGTCCACCAAGAGAGTCTGATTTTATAAACAGGCACCCTGTGTAACTCTGTTGGAGGCAGTCCATGGACCACATTTTGAGAACCAGGTAAAATCAAGCAAGACTTATAGTGGCCAAAGAGAGAATGATTAATAAGGAGGGACTTCCTAACTGCCCAAAGATGGATGCTCCTAGTTTTAACCTCTACTTTCAGTAGAGAGCTTTCTCACCCAAGCTTCACAGTCAGATGTTTAACTGCCTGCTGAAGAAATTCACGTATCAGATCAATCCCACCATCCTCCTCCATCTCCCCAACCACCCAGAAGCTTCTCCTTACTTCTTGTGTTCTCTGTTTCAGTTGATGGCATAGCTTACCAATTCTTACCCAGACATGAAATATGTGGGTCATCCTGGATTCCTCTCTCACCTCCTTTAAGCAGTCATTCATAAAGCTTTTTCTAGTCTGCCTCCTGAATTTTCCTTAAACCACCTCTCTCATTCTCCTTCCTACCACAACTAGTGCTTTACTTCTGGCTTTATCATCTCACCTTAACTACTATGTAAGCTTTCTCGATCTCCTCCTCTCCACTTTGCTCTTTTTCTGAAGTAAATGTTTTTCATACCACCACTGCATGTGCTATTCCAGAGTTCAAAAGCCCTTCAGGGCCTTTCCCAAGCTCCTGAGGATAAAGTGCAGCTTCTTTAATGTGACATATATATGGTTCTTCATGACTAACTCATTTAGCCCCTGCCTAGTTGTGTTACAGTTTTATTTCGCCCCAGTTCCTGCATTCATACAGTAACACGCTTACATGGTCCAGTTGTACTGACTGTTATTTATCCCTCCTTCCCTGAAATTCTGTGCCTCTCCCCTGGGAGTCAAAAATATGCCTAATTTGTAATCTTTATTTCAAATTCACATTCTTCCCTGCCCTCCTTTTTAGGTGAGGTTACGTAGCTTTCCTCAGTGTGTGTATTTTTCTCTTGGCAAGCCTCATTACTTCATTGGATTATATTTATTTGTGTTCTTTTCCCCATGCCTTCACACATGTACCCCAATAATTTCCTTCATGTTTGTAGTTTCAGTTCTGACATTGCTCCTAGCACTTGGGTCCCCAATCACTGTTTACCAAATGAGCAAAAAACACTGAACCCCTGAATGTGTTCAAGCATAGGAACAATAAATACTATGCATATATAACATAAGAGCCCTTTGGACCTGGATATTGATTCATTAAAATTGCTCTTTGTGCCTCAGGAGAAAATCAGTATCTCTTACATTCCCTCAACTCTGCTCTTCTATTCCTTTAAAAGGAAATACATCCTTAAGATATCAACTATAATATCAGTTTGATTTGGGGGGGTAGAAATTCTCAGTTTATAATACATATTAATATTTTCTCACTAATAAAAGGCATCCTTGTAAGTCATTTAAAAGAGAAAACTATGCTGTATGTTTTAAGATGTATATTTGTTCTAGACTTAGCTAAGTTTTGCCTAAGTTTGAGAGCGATTATATTTTAGAATATGGCTTATTTAACACATAATATTCTGAAGACTTTTATATTTCTTCAAAGCTAGCATATATCTTGACCTTGGTAAGTTACTTAATCTCTTGAGCACTTGATATTTCTGTCTCTGAAATGGAGATAATCGTTATTATCCAGTCTTGATTTCTTCGAAGAGCAAAATGAGAAACTGGACATGAAAGCAGGTAGGAAAATGTAAAGCACCGTACAATTAAAGTGTATTTAGTATTCAGAGGAAGTCTGAATTAATTTTACATTAAAATAGTTTTTTGTCATGTGGAAGGATTTGTAAGGGGGGGCATTTATAGTTTTTTTTTTAAAGAATATTAAATGTAATCATTAGTTTCTTTCACACCAATGAAATACTTGTCTAGCAGAAAAATCATCTTTTTCCTGCTAAAAAGTTGCTTCATATTGAACATGACTACTCTCGAGGAGGTTATCTGTGATGGTAATTTTTTTCCATGTTCAACACCATAGGTATCTATGCCAGCAGCTCATGCAACATCATCTGCTCCCACCGTAACTTTAGTACAGCTGCCCAATGGGCAGACAGTTCAAGTCCATGGCGTTATTCAGGCGGCCCAGCCATCAGTTATTCAGTCTCCACAAGTCCAGACAGTTCAGGTATGTGTATAAAAAAGTTCTGCATCTACTTTCATAACTGTCATTTATAGTCATATCTCTCTCTTTTCATTAGTTATGGAAATAGGAACATACCTAGGTCAGAGTGTATTTTACTTTACAGTAAAGGAATATGCTGCGTCTATATAGTCACCTTATGTATAGGAACATACATATACAAGAACAGACATAAGAAAAAGACTTTCTCTTAAGCTACAGAAGAAAAAGAATTGGGGAAAATCATTAAGTACATGGGATAAAGTGGAAACGTTTGGGAAAGATTAAGGCTGATATACCTTAGTTCAGGAAAATTGAGATACAAAAATAACTTCGTAATTATTTTGTAAACATGTAATTGGAAAAAATAAGCCCTTGTCAAAATTAATAACCTTACCTAAGATATTAACTTGAATTTAGAGATCGTAGAAAGCATTCTAAAACCAGCTATGTCTAGGGGTGTAAGTAAGAGTATATAACTTCGAAATAATCATTTATTCAGGGATTACACTGCACGTTATCTTATTCTTCAGAGAGATCGTTCCTTTGAATTGAATCCAGAGGGATTAAAAGCGCATGGAGCTCTGAATGAAGGTGACTACTCTACTAAACTATAGGGAACCTAGAGCAATAAACATCTTTGCAGTGAGCTTATTGAAAGAGAAAAAAAAAAGACTTGAACATTCATTCAAGTAGGCCATAACCCCAGCCTCCCATTTCATATTTTTTGCTTCACAGTCTTCCTGTAAGGACTTAAAAAGACTTTTCTCCGGAACTCAGGTGAGTCCTAGGTCCTAGATTTGGAAAGAACTATTTTTAGAAAGGAAGGTGAGAAATTATTCTTTATGTCGTTATCCTTCTATAAACATGCAATATAAGGTTTGCATAAGGATTTTGGAGATCTTCTAGGTCTAGGCCAAACTTTTTACCCTCCCAGCCCTTAGTGTATTGCTTACTTTCTCTGTATATCTTTTCTCCTCTCCTCCAAATGGTAGACCAGCATTACTTGAACACTGTAGCAAAAGGAAGCCCTATCTCCTGAGGTAACCAATTTATAGAGGGGTAATTGCTGAACTGCCCTTTCCTGTGGTGAGCCAAAATACACCTTTCTAAAACTTCTACCGAGTGGTCCCAGTCCATCCTCAGAAATTAACTAAGCAAATTTAATTCTTTTCCTTTTTGACCACTTCCTCTCCCTCATCTCCTGCATCCTTCCTACTTTAAAAAAAAAAAAAAAAAGTCCAGACTAAACAAATGTCTATTTGTCTTCAGCCATTTATTATATCATGTAGCTTTGATTCCTCTTTACTATCCTTGCTATCGTCCTGTGGATGCGAGCTGTTGTGTTTTCCTTGAGTATGGTAGCTAGACTGATTGATATTTGTAGAGGGGAGAAGTGCTTCCTTTGCCCTGGAAGCATTCTATTAATGTCCTCAAAGGGCATATATTCTATTTAGTCAGCCATATTATACTAGTGAGTCCTTGAGCCGTTGTTACCCACCTCTACTTCTTTCTGTTCTTATGCTTTTGGTTTGCTTGGACACTTATGTGGAAGATAAAAAAAAAAAAAAAATGAATGTTTTCATGTAAAATATCAACATGTATGAACTTCTGGACTGAAAGATACTGGGAATGGAATTTGTTACCAAGATGGAGATAGTGTTGTCCCGGTGAAAACTGAAGAATTTGACATTTCTGTGGAATCACACTACTGACCAGTAGTCTCCTATCCTTTGCCTCAGTTTTTATTTCATTGAGTGCTACCTTATTATTTTCCATATTGTGCCATTACTAATTCCCCACTCATTTTCTTCTTGGTGATAGTAGAAAGAACCCGACCTGCTAGTCAGGAAACCTACATTCCAGATCTTACATTAATCCTTACTTTCTCTTTTTCACTTAGAGAAATACACCAAATTTATCAAATACACCAAAATTATCAAAACTTGTTAAGATTTTAATTTTTGGTCATAATATATGATATTTAATTGTCAATTATATTTTTAATTTTAATCTTTACTTTGTGACAATAATAATTGGGACCTGGGGGTTGTATAGCTGTTAACTTTATAGAAATATTTATTCATCTTTTCAAGAGCACATTTTTCCATCATGGTGAGCTATATTTATAACTGAAAGCCTGAATTCTACAAATAGAGACACGATTTTTTTTTTTTTTTTTTTTTTTTTTTTTTTTTTTACTTTTTAATATTTTTTTCTCTGAAGGGCCTAAACCATGAAGAATATATAAGGGTCATTTCAGCTGATTAAGAGGGATTAGTATATTAGTAACTAGGAAGTAGTTTACATCAGAAGAGGTGTTAAACAAGGAGAAAATGGTCCTGCAAACTTCTAGATGGGAAAATATGAGTATTCTAGAACATCATTTTCAAAAGGTACAAGACACAGTTCTCTTGATGTGAGAATAAGATATTAGGACCTGTGTTTCTACTTTTTAATCTAAGAATATTAGAAATTACGCTGTACTAATATTTCTTATATGGCTTGACCTTAGTGCCCTAATTTTATCCTTACGTATATCAAATCTTACAGATTATATAAGAATCCCGCAAAAATAGTGGGAGTTACACGAATGTATAGAAGTTAATAGTGGCATCTTCACTTTTCATTTGTTAGCTTTAAATGCATTTTTAATATACTGCAGTTTAAACGTGTCAGGATTTATGGATTATGTCACCTTAAATTATTACATTCATTCCTTCAACGAATTTTTATTGATCACATGCTATGTGCAAGTCACTGTTCTAGGTGCTATGAAAGACAGCAATGAACAAATAATACTTCTCTATTCTCATGAAGATCACATTTGAGCGAAGAGAGACAATGAAAAAATAAAATATGTCAGGTGAGGATAAGTGCTGGGAAGATGATGAAAGCAGGGGAAAGGGATAGAGAATATGGAGGGAAGGGTGTTCTGTTTTATGTAGGGTGGTCAAGGAACACAGTGAGCAGAAACCAGAAGGCAGTGCAGGAGGCTAACCCATGCAAATAGTAAAAGCAAGTCCCAAAGGCTTAGAAGTAAGAACATGCTTCATATATCAAGGTATAGTAAAAAGATGTGGTTCAAATAGAGTGAGCAAGAGGGAGAGTGGTTGGATGAAACGTTTAATAGAATCTTTACAATACTTTAATATGATGGGAAAATAATAAAAACTTTGTGTGCAAAACAGGGATTCAGTGATTATTATGCAACAAAGTATTTAAGAGTTGTCTAACATAAGTGTAGTTACTTGTTTGTGTTTTACATGAAACAAGTGTTCCAAAGTTTCTGGTCTTTTTAATGATGGTAAGCAAGGATTTGCTAGGGATATTTACCTAACAGATATTTTTGAAAAAAGAAATCCCTTTCAACCATCCTGGAAGAAAGTGACATTTTAACAATGCAAGAGAGTAATTGCTTTTTGAAAGAGACTTGTGCTATGGAGAGAGCATTTTGAAAGAAGTTCAGAAATGTTTTCATACTTTTTTTTTTTAACTGCAAACAATATAAATTGGTCAGCTCAAAACTCAAATGTGTATACTTTTAGAACTCTGAATTCTTTAAACTATTCATAAGTCCTCTAGAGTTTCAGCAGGTACTTGTTAGCAGCATACAATAACTGAGAGCCAGGGAGATGAAAATACACTAGGTAAATCTCATCAAAAGGTTGTATAACTGGTAGATGAAAATGAAACGATTTTGTATTTAGTAAGCCTGTCAAAAATGCACTTAACTTTTGTATCTACTTCTCAAGAGTTCCCTTTTTCAACAATAGCAAATGCTAAATCAGGTTTGCTGTTTTTTTTTTAAAGATTTTATTTATTTATTTATTTGACAGCGAGCACAAGTAGGGGGAGCAGCAGGCAGAGGGAGAGGGAGAAGCAGGCTCCCCGCTAAGCAAGGTGCCTGATGTGGGGCTTGATCCCAGGACACTGGGATCATGACCTGAGCCAAAGGCAGATGCTTAATGACTGAGCCACCCAGGCTCCCCCAGCTAAATTAGGTTTTAGAAAGCCCAAGCTTAGAATCAGATATTTGAGTCATTGTTACAAAATATTAACTGATTTTTTAATGAACTATATTAAATCACATCATTCTTGCTCTGTAAAAAATGAGACGATTTATGTTTAAGAAATTTACAAATACATATTTTAATATTTATACTTATATTATCTCTTTAAAAACTTCTATTTAAAAAAACAGCACTTAGGGGCACCTGGTGGCACAGCGGTTAAGCGTCTGCCTTCAGCTCAGGGCGTGATCCCGGCGTTATGGGATCGAGCCCCACATCAGGCTCCTCCGCTATGAGCCTGCTTCTTCCTCTCCCACTCCCCCTGCTTGTGTTCCCCCTCTCGCTGGCTGTCTCTATCTCTGTCAAATAAATAAATAAAATCTTTAAAAAAAAAAAAAAAGCACTTAAAATTTACAGAGGAAATATATATGCTTATGTAAAATTTTCCTGTCTGTAAGGAAGGTGCAGGTGAAGAGAATTTGGAAATCGTTATTCTAGACGTTCTTGATCCAGGGAGTAAATAACTGTACCTAAACCATAAGTCTGAACTGTGCACAGGTACTTACGTTTCAAAGGGACCGTTTATAATTTGAGAAAGCATCTATTTTGGTTTTAGTCATTGTGTATTTAATTTTGAAATTTCAGATAACTTCAAAATGGGAAGATTGTCCTCCTTACAAATAGGAGGTATGGGTTTTTAACAAACTAAAAGAAAGTTGAGAAATACAGATCTATAACTTTACATCTGTAAGTTGTGGTTTGGCTTTTGAAAATGTCTCAACTTCTGTCTAAGTGGCCATGGTTAAAGACCTATTTAAGGAGCTGAGGAGAGGGTTAATGAGAGAGGTGAGGGGAGGTAAGGACCAGAGGAAGGGTCTCTACCACTGGAATCCACGTGGTGGTGGTAGTCTGTGATACCTATGATTGGGGTATCATTTTTATATGGTTATTTTTAATACCTGTTAAATATATTTTAAAATGTAATTAATAGTTGTTATTTATGAAAAGAATTTTTGATATGATTTTTATTAGTCTCAGAAATGTGGATCCAGTGTATGCTTTGGATTTTGTTTTTGTTTTGTTTGTTTTGGTAGGCAGTTCATAGGAAATAGCTTCATAGCTCGTAAGTTCTCCCTGGATAATATTCCCAAAGAGGAAATATTACATTTGTTATGTGTTATTGAATAATTCTGAATTCCCTTTACATTGAAATAGTTGTAGTCACTACATAGTGACAAGTTAATTCCTTCTATCTGAAATCACAAAATCTTTCAGATCAGAGGAAAGGAGGCTTTTTTTCCTACTAAGAGCAGTATATCCACTGAGTTTGGAAAAAGAAAAAAAAATCAAAGGCTATATATTAAAAAGCAACTTTAATTTATTTCATTTCAAAACTGCCCTGTGGATAGTTTATATAGAATGTTTTAAAATTATTTTAGTGACTTTCAACTTTGGAAGAGTATGCCTACGTCACTATCTGCCCTTAAAAAAAAGGTTGTAAGGATAAGGGTCATGCAAAAGAGGCAAAGAACAACAGAGGAACTGAGGTTCTGAGAAGTACTATGAAGGTAAACACTTGTCACAGTACTTTGAGTGCAGTCTTGTTATTCCTTGAAATTCTGATGCTCTGCTAAGGTTTTTTTCATAGCTCCTCATCTGCTGTACATCTTGAGTTTCTGTGCAGAGACTACGCTGAGCAGGCCAGTTACAGCAGCTACAGATTAGTGGGAATTGTTCTCTGTGCTCCTTTGGCAGTAATGGTAGCATTATTACTCCGCACAGAATCACAGACTAAATTCAGCCTTGCACATCTCTTTATCTATCTTTTCTGGATTCATTAAGTGTTGCTTGTTAATGTGTAGGTCTTTAAGAGTATAGTCCTTACACTTTAAAGTGTTTGGGTCGGGCACGTTACTTTATTGTAGGTATTTTGTGAAGCAGGACTAGATTTACCTAATTTCATTTTAGAGTGAGTGCCTTTTACAAAGTGCCATGTCAAAATGAGTCCTGACTCTCCAGAACTCATAGGCTCAGGCCACATACGAGTCCCTGTGGGATTCCTCACGTTCCTCTGAATGTTTTTTCTTATTGCCATAGCCCTAAATTTTGACATGTAGCTGAACCACACAGACTCTTTTGCCTTCATTAAATCTAATTCTTACTCTGACAGCATCATGCACACCTAGTTCAGGAAAGAGGAGAAGGTTCCTGCTGATTAGACTAGAGAAGCTTCGTGGTACAAATTTGACAGGCAGGCTTGCCCGGATGAGTGAACTTCTAGTCTAAAAATGGTCTAAAAACACCTCTGGGTTGCTGCTTCTGACAAAACTGGTTTGAGATTGGAACCAACAGGATTTTGATGCTGGTAAGAATGTCTAAAACTGAGATGCCAACTATTGACAGTGGCTCCACTACTTCCTAGCTTTGTGACTTGGGTGAGTGACTTAACCTCTTTGTGCCTTAGTCCTTACATCTACAAAGTGGATATAATAATTGTACTTGTCTAGTACCTGATATTACTCTATTAGTATTAAGTAATGTAATACATGTTTGTGCTTTAGCATAGTACCGGGCACATAGTAAGTTCTTAATAAATGCTAGTTGCTATTATTATTATTATCCCATGTAAAAATCTTTGTTCAGCTTATCTTTATTACTTTTCAGTCCAGAGATACTTTTCCAGAAATGCACAGTTCTTTACCTTGAGTTTTTGCTTAATAAAAATTGTAGAATGTCAACTTGGAAAGTCTATATGTAGACTAAACTTGCTAGAAACAACCATCTGGAACATGGTGGGGGATCACCAATCCTTTATTTATACAGTTGTAAATATATTCATAAGTGTTTAAGAGCATAAGAAAATATTTGTATAGTCACTCTGTAGACTTCCGACCAAATATTTGCTCATTTATTCCTCCTTCATGTCAGAAACCTTATTTTACTTGGTAGTTTTGTTCTAACAATTGTAAGAAAACAACTGGCGGTAATATTGATGCATTCAAGATTGGTTATGTGAAGTCCTGAAAGAAGTAAAACTGAATTTGGATATCACAAAAGTTTGGTTTTGACAAAAAAAATTTAGGCCCTCTGACTTCTATAGGATAAGTAAAGGGGAAAGGAATGTGATTGGTGTGGTTGTCTCCCATAAAAATTGACTTTTTTCTACCGAAGCATGTGTAAGGCTTATATATGTCCTTTTATATTTCACTTTTTCTTAAAATTCATAAAAATTTTATGGAAACTAAACTCGATTATCAAGATAAAGTTCTTCTTTATTTTCAGATTTCAACTATTGCAGAAAGTGAAGATTCACAGGAGTCAGTGGATAGTGTAACTGATTCCCAAAAACGAAGAGAAATTCTTTCAAGGAGACCTTCCTACAGGTATGGAATTTAATAGTTAAAAGAATTTAGAATCAAAGATGACGGGAAGTCTTAGGTAGTTGCAAGTGAAAGGATGTCAGAAGACCAATTAGGTGCTCGATTCAGGACCATGAAATTACTTCTCTTCATCTTGAGGTACTTCTCTCTCTCAAGTTGAAGTTTATAATACAGAATAAGAGAACTTTTTTCTCTGAATTCTGTATCAACAGTGATTTTTTTTTTCTGCTTCTGTTTTTGTAGACTATGACAGCTGCTGCTTTTCTGATAAAAAGTTTGGAATATATTTCATTAAGTTGTAGCATTTCTAGTTATTTGTCAGTTCTGACACTACACTATTTATCTACTTAACAGCACATTTGCAAACCGTTTCTCATGCCATGGTACTTATTTAACTATTTATTAATTTAATATGTGTTTCAGGGTGATACTTTGCTGATATCCCCTAATTTTAGGGGCACCTTATGATAGTTTTTGTGTTCAGCTGTAGAGGTTGCCTAGTCCATGACTTGCCTCCAAGATGTACCAAAACCATTTTTTTATATGTAGAAATTGGCTTCATGGGGGCGCCTGGGTGGCACAGCGGTTAAGCGTCTGCCTTCGGCTCAGGGCGTGATCCCGGCGTTATGGGATCGAGCCCCACGTCAGGCTCCTCTGCTGTGAGCCTGCTTCTTCCTCTCCCACTCCCCCTGCTTGTGTTCCCTCTCTCGCTGGCTGTCTCTATCTCTGTCAAATAAATAAANAAAAAAAAACTTTAAAAAAAAAAAAAAAAAGTTTTTAAAAAAAAAAAAAAAAAAAGAAAAGAAATTGGCTTCATGCTAAATATCTCCAGGAAGACCAATTCCATAAATATTCATAAGCTTATTTCAAACTTCTAATATTTTTTCTTGTTATTAGCTTAAGTTATTTTTATTTTTCAAAGGGATGGTTACAATTTTTTTCCATTTGGCTGCTAAGCTAGACCTTTTCTCTTTTATCACAATTAAATGGAAGGATCCTAAACAAGTATCAACAAACTGATTTTGAGATCTTAAGAAATTTTGTTGCCAAGTATGTGTTGTATGCATTTACGCTCATAGTTTATTTTCTTTTTTTAATACAGCTAGTTTTAGATTTGAACTTTGTATCTCATGTTAGTTTTTAACACTTTTGATCCTGAAGCAGATCCAGCCAGGTGTTAACAAGCCACAAGGTTTCTCTGTATATAAATTCCAGGTAAATAGTTGTAAATAAGTTCTGTAAATTCTAGTTGTAGACCTTATAAAATAAGAGCTTTAGGGCACCTGTGTGGCTCAGTCAGTTAAGTGTCCTGCCCGACTCTTGATTTCATCTCAGGTCATGATCTCAGAGTCGAGAGATCAAGCCCCGCATCAGGCGCCACACTCTGCATGGAGTCTGCTTAAGATTCTCTCTCTTTCCCTCTGCCCCTTCACCTGCTCATGCTCTTTATCTCTCTAAATAAATGGAGTATTAAAAACATAAAGCAAAATAAGAGCTTTATGCTGAAAAAGATCTTTTGTTATAACCTATATCCTAGCAAGGATCATTTAAATAGTAACACCTTAATTTGTAATTAGATAGAAGATGCCTGAGACCACAGATATGACTTATATTCATGAAAGATAATACATCTTCCCTTAAAATCAATATGTATCATTATTTCATTTTAGGCTTATAAATTCTTGAAACCTAGCTTTTATGTCTCGACTATAACAAGATTTTTAACAGAATTCTTATGATATGCTTGTAAGGTTGGAGAAATGGGGATTAATTGATACACCCAGCTTTATAGTGATTAAATTATACCCAGAGAAAGTTCTTGAAGGGCTCTCACTTGGTCTCTCCTGGTTTGGTATTTTTACCAGCAGTTCAGCTGAAAAACATAGAAGCCATACTTACCAGATTTGCAGGTGACAGAACTTGAGAAGTGCCCTAATGGATGTGAGAATAAGTACTTTGAAAGATCATAGCAGCCAAGGGAAACACTATCAATTCTTGGTGATAATTATAAAATTTCTGAAATTGAGTTTAAAATAAAACCAGTTCTTTAAGTACAAGATCTGGATTAAGAATTGTTTCTAAAAGATAATTATATTCTTTAATTATCATTAAGAGATATATATATGGTTGCCAAAAAAGCCAGTATACCATAAGGCTACATTGGTAAAAACCCATTGTCTAGATTAAGGGAGGGAATTAATACCACTGCTCAGACCACATCTGGAATATACTGTAAGAGAAAGTGAAATGTATGTCTAAGACACAAGAATGACCTAGATGGTCTGGAACAACAATATTAGATACTAGAAAGAGGAGACAAGAAATGATCACTGGCTTCATGCAAAAGAGAAGATTCATTTGCAGGTCTAGGTAGTAGCTTTTAAACTTTTTTTTACCACAGTCCACAATAAGAAATATATCTTTACATTTTTCTCTGTATATACATACAATTATCCATATTCATCTATATATACCTATATCTATAGGTATATATACAGGTACACACATCTATCTACCTATATATAGGCATCTGAAGCAAAATATACAGCACTACTCACCCTTATCATGTGTGATGTTCTGCTGTTTTTTTGTTTTATGTTGGTTGCAACGTACATAACTTTTCATGGCGTACATATGGGTGGTGACCTAAGTTTGAAAAATGTTGCACTGAGGACCAGTACTATTCAAAATGTGATCCAGAGACCACACTGGCAAATCAGAATCTGGTTAGAAGTGCAAATTCTCAGGCCCCTACCCCATACCTAATGAATTAGAATCTGTGGGCTGGGGACCCAGGAATCTGTTTTGACATGCTCTTCAAGTGCTTTTCAGTGCTGAAGTTTGAAATGATGCTCTAGAGCAGTGATGCCCAGAGTATGATCCTTTTTTTTTTTTTTTAAGATTTATTTATTTGAGAAAAAGAGCACATGCATGGGGAAGGGGCAGAGGAAGAGAATCTTAAAGCAGACTCCCCACTGAGTGCAGAGCCCCATGCAGGCCTCCATCCCATGACCCATGAGATCACGACCTGAGCCAAAACTGAGAGTTGGACACTCAACCAACTGAGCCATCCAGGCGCACCCCAGAATTGATCTTTTGACCCACTGTCAGTCTATAAGCTGTTTAAAATAGTTGTTTCTCATTCGCAAAGAGATAAGGGAGAGACAGTCATCCTTATGATAAGAATAGGAGTTTACTACATGAAAACAAGCAGATGTGGAAAAGAAATGAGTTAACAGGTTTGAGAATTGAGATATACAATTAGCGGAATTAAAAACAATAGGCAGTGGGATAAACTAGATACTAGTAGCTGATGAGAGAATTGGTAAACTGAAAGGGAACTAAGAAAGTAACTCAGAATAGAGAACAGAAATATGGAGAAAGTGGGAAAGACATGGGAAAGACAGGTGAAAAATTATGGGGAATGGAGTGAGGTGCTCCAGTAGAAGAGGCATTTATAGAATTTCCAGAGGGGAAATTGGGCCAAAAGAAATATTGAAAGAGATAATATTTTCTACAATTCCAATGAAGGTAATTACATGAGTAAATATAAAAGCCAGTTTTAAAATACTTTGCTTTGAAACCCTTCTTTTTTTCTATATGATGTGAAAGAAAAATGCATAAAACAATAATTATGAATTTATTAATGAGCACACAGTGTATGAAAATGTAATTGTGACTATAGCAACATAAAGGGGCAGGGTTTGGGTAGACTGTTGAAGCTAAGTTATTAATTCATACTGGTTTATTAGATGTTTAAGATATCAGAAATTACTTGGGTTGGGTTTTTTCCCCCTCTTTTGTGATTATGGTACTCATTGGAAATATGGTGAGGTTCATTTTTTAATTTATATTCCACTTTAGAATTTTTCCCCCATCCTTGTTGATACTATTTTTTAATATGTGAAACATGAACATGGTTCTTTCAAAAGTCAGAATCGTACCAAAAAATACACTCAGAAGTGCCCCCTCCCAATTTTTTCTTTTTTTACTTCTTTCTTACCAGCCCCAGTAGATTTAAGTAATCTTATTATACTCCATCTAGTTTATCCTTTTCTCAGTTTCTTCTTCAATAGAAGAGCAAATACATATATATTATTTCACTTTTCTTTCTTATAAAAAAGGTACCATGCTATACCCATTATCTGGATGAACTGTAGTTTATTCATCCACTCTCCTATGTAGAGGCATATAGGTTGTTTCCAGTAGTTTGCAGTTACAAACAATGCTACTGTGAATAACCTTACGTGTATGTATTTTTGTACTGTAGTTAAGTATATCTTAAGGATAAATTCCTGGGGCGCCTGGGTGGCACAGCGGTTAAGCATCTGCCTTCGGCTCAGGGCGTGATCCTGGCGTTATGGGATCGAGCCCCACATCAGGCTCCTCTGCTATGAGCCTGCTTCTTCCTCTCCCACTTCCCCTGCTTGTGTTCCCTCTCTCGCTGGCTGTCTCTGTCTCTGTCAAATAAATAAATAAAATCTTTAAAAAAAAAAAAAAAGGATAAATTCCTGGAAGTAAGATTACCGTGTAAACATATAGTTTTGTTACATATCACCAAATTCATTCCTTAAGGGTTGTGCCAGTTTTATACTCACAACTGTGAGAGTATCTGTTTTCTCACAGCTTTGCTAACAGAATGTATTGTTAAACTTTTTTTTTTTCTTCTTTTTACTTTATACCAATCTGAGAGTTGAGAAGTTTAAAATCAGGTTTTTGGTCTTTATTTATTTATTTATTTATCCTAAATTTTTATGAGTTCTTTATATATTGAGGATATTGGCCCTTTATCTATAATATATGTAAACATTTTCTCCTAATATTGTTGGTCATCTTTTAACTTTGTTTTTGGTGTTCTTTGCCCTACGAAAGAATTTTTTTTCTGTAGTCAATCTCTGCTTACACCTAGATTTCCAATCACAGCCTGCCTTTTCATTCAGAATAAAGAGAAATTCATCTTTTTTTTTTCCCTAGTCCTCATATGATTTCATTTTGACATATAGATCTCTCATCCATGTATGGTTTCTTCTTGTTCTTACATTTTAAACTGCTGTCCTGGGGCACCTGGGTGGCTCAGTCATTTAAGCCTCCAACTCTTGATTTCAGCTCAGGTCATGATCTCAGGGTCGTGAGATTGAGGCCTGCTTGGGGCTCCACACTCAGCACCGAGTCTGGTTGTCCCTCTCCCTCTGCTCCTTTCCCGCCCCCACACGCACTCACTCTCTTTCTCAAATAAATAAATACAATCTTTAAACTGCTGTCCTAAACACTAGCACCTTTCTGCCCATTTTCTTTTCCTATTATGTATATTTAGCCAATAAGTGTTGTTTTCATTTTAGTTAATACAGTTTTCTATTTTTCTAGGAAAATTTTGAATGACTTATCTTCAGATGCACCAGGAGTGCCAAGGATTGAAGAAGAGAAGTCTGAAGAGGAGACTTCAGCACCTGCCATCACCACCGTAACGGTGCCAACTCCGATTTACCAAACTAGCAGTGGACAGTATAGTGAGTAAAAGACATTTCTGCTTTGGAAAGTGAGATAAAAGAAACTAATGGCTGCATTCTCTTTAAAGGACTCCTACAAGTGCCAACCCTTTTCTCAGTCTTGGATACCATTATTATATTTCCTTTACTGTTCAGTATGTAAAGTTCTGTAACAGAAGTATTTCCTTTTTTCAGGGTTTTTGTTAGGATTGCTCAAGCATATTAGCCCTTTAGGTGGTCCTTTGTTTTGTGCAGATGCCAGGAGAGTCTTGGAAGTTTTTTGAACCACTGCTTGAAACTCTAGATTTCAGTCCTTGTGTAATATATGATGTTAATAAAGGACGTAATTTTTCAGATAAGATAACCATTCTTTGATTATGTTTAAGGACAAAAATGGTCTCGCTATTCATCTATTTTATTAATTCATCTTCCCTTCTAAAAGTAGCATTTTAAAATCATATTTAATGTTTTGTACTGGGGTTGAGAGGCTTGGTTGCAGTCTACCAGCACATTCAATTATTCTTTTTAATATAAAAGGTAATATAGTGAATTATGGTTAACATAAACATACGGACTGCTGAAATTGGCTCACAGAAAGCAAAGATTTTTTGTGCAAAATTATCAAAGTTTCCATTTCTGTCTTGTTCCTGTCTGACACTTAGGTCTCTCTTCTTATTTTTCACCCAAATCTGTTAACAGTCTTTCCAGTTCTGCTTTTGTTTGACCAGAGGCATTTGTGTGAATGGTATGTTTTTCTCTCTGTTCCCAATGCCTTTTGACTCACAGAGTGCCTCTTACATAGATTTCTTCATTTTGATTTGTTCATTAAATCCAGTACTTCCCTTTATGTAGTTTTCCCCCTTTCCTCCTTACTACAAATTAAATGTACACATTGACACTCCCTTGTTGCATTAATTTTCTAATACCCTGGGGTGGTCTGTGCCAGGAATGTGTGTAAAAGTTTGACTCCCAAGTTAATAGTTTTCACAGTACAGCTCAACCTTGGTTTTACATAACTAATTTGCATTCTAACTATATTAAAAACAGATACCCAAGTACCAGACTTTTTAGCTCTCCCAAAGCTGAAACTTTGAAAGTGAGCAGAAAGATGGCATTTTTGACTAAGCTTTTTGTCCATTCTCCACTTACTGGAGTTCAGTCCCCTTTTTCCTTCTTGAATTCTTTGTTGACAGACATAAACAGGTACTATCTATGGACATGGATATGTTCATTTTTAGCCTTATATCCAAATAATTTGAGTTATTCCAAATGTGTGCATGCTAAGACACTGATGCATGAACTTTACTTTTCCCCTGCCTCAACAGAAACCTGAGGGGTACAGAATACTTCCATTAGTGACAAGTGATTCAGTTATTGCAGGGATTCTCACTTGCAGGAGGAAGCATGCTCTTTTGGAAATAGGCATATCAGAATCTCAAATAGGGAATTGAAATTTAGAAATGTGTATGTTTATTTTGACACACCACTCTTTCCCAGCAACTAAAAATTGCTAGTTTTAAAGGTTAATCCTTTCAGATTTTTAAAGCTTTATTGCATTATCTTTATCCCTTATTCACACATAAAGCCTTGACGGAAGTGATATAACATGTTCTTGATTGTCATTAAGAATCAGTATAATGACTTCTTAAATATATACAGCATTATATATTTCTTAACTTAGAATCCTTTTCATCTCTCCGCAGTAGTTAAAAGTTTAGTATGTATCTATCCATTCTTTTTCATTCTATACAGATATATATACATTGTATAAATATAACTTTTATTTAAACATTCCCTCCCCCTTAAATATTTCCTCCCTGCCCCCACACACTGATAAACATCTAAGACATTTCTGTTTCAAACACTGTGACATGTGAACAATCTTACATATGTAGTAGGGTCTCAGTGGGATAGCATCCAAAGAGTGGAATTGTTGAATCAAAGCACATCCTGCCCAATTTCCCTTCCCAGTCTCTGCACCAGTTTGCATTCCTTTCATAAATTGGTTATTTTTTTAAGTTTTAAATGCTGTTAGTAGTTTTATACATTACTTGGTTCACTGTTCCTGATAAAGTCTTATTTGAGGAATTCTGTTCTAAGGTAGAAACACATGTGTCTATCATTTTGAACTTGAATTTTTTGTTTCACTAAATATAACTATAACCCATGATGTTTTCCTCTTTACTTTGGCTACTCAGAACCTTAGCTCAGTTTATGTTTAATTGTATTCTCTTCTTCCTCTAGATTTTCTGGTAGAATCTCTGTGGTAGGGACACATCAGTTACTTGACTTGTAGCTTCCTCTTCTTGTTTTAATGAATTTAGTTTTATTGAAAGCCATCTCATCCTTTTGGAATAATCAAGTATATAAATATATAGAGAAAAACACATCGGATAGGATCAGACTTGCGTTTTCAGAATACTTTTCACATACATCTCATTTGATTTTTATAGTTGTACTTAGTGGCTAGAACCAGGTATTTTTCTTTTTACAGAAGAGATAACAGATTCAAAATAACAATTCAGTGATAGAATCCGGACTAGAACCCTGGTCTCCTGGGGCACCTGGGTGGCTCAGTCATTAAATGTCTGCCTTCGGCCCAGGGCGTGATCCCAGAGTCCTGGGATCGAGTCCCACATCAGGCTCCTCTGCTGGGAGCCTGCTTCTTCCTCTCCCACTCCCCCTGCTTGTGTTCCCTCTCTCGCTGGCTGCCTATCTTATCTCTCTGTCAAATAAATAAATAAAATCTTTTAAAAAAAAAAGAACCCTGGTCTCCTGATACCTAGTTTCCCACTTCTTTTCTCCCACCTTGAGTTCATTGTATATAGCCAAGAAGAAAGCTGTGTATGTTAAATACAATGGAATTTGCTTATTAACTCTATATGAGAAGTTATGGTGTAATTCTGTTAATCTTCTGATTCCTTCAAGTTACCTGTAATATTAATCTCGAATAGTTTTTACTATTCTGAGTATTCCTTTTTAGGAATAGTATTTCTTTTTAATTGTCTGAGATAAGTAAAACTTATGGAAATGGCTAAAGTGAATGGAGCTGGCTAACAAATGATCCCAAGTAATTCCCTTCTAACAGACAAAAAAAAAAAAGTAACATGCGTAAGTCACACATATTTGTTGACTTATTCAGTTAAAATCCATTATGGAATTTTATATGTAATATTGTGATTTTTAGTCCTCTTTCCAGAAAACTTTAAGAGGGAGAGTGTCTAGAGAGGATCCAGCCGCCTATCTTGATGCTAGTATCTGAAGGATTGCTTTGTTCAAATTAATAACCTACTTCTATTAACTTTTTCCGTGTACTGTAGCATAAAGGTGAATTCTTTTTTTAATAAAGTGAGATATCTTTTAGTATGAGCCAAAGTTGATTACTTCATAACAGATGAATGACATGTGGTTAATTACTGAATAATCAAAGGATCCTGTATGAGAATGCATGGATATGTAACTTATAGTTTATGCATTGCTAGCTGAGTTAGAGAACAGAATGCACTACTGAACTTTTATTAATTATGCATTAAAACAACCATTTGTCGGGTGCCTATTACTGCCCATTTCTGTGCTAAAGAAAACTCACATTTCCTACCTTCAAGAAATTTATTGTCTAGTGGAACAGTGAATATTAAACAATTAAAATATTACATAATTAAGGCTAGAATAAAGGAAGTATGGATCAGAAAGTGGTAACATCTTCTGAACCAAACAACTTGGAAAGGAATTTAAATCTTCTCATTTATTCTTTTAAAAAATTGTTAATGGGTATTATTATAAATTATAATATGGTTCATAGAGTGCCTTTGTATTATAGCAATTGGATGTGGGTTTCCTGAGCAGAAAGTTACTTGAGTATACCAAATCTTTCTTGGCAGTGTTATTTGCTTTAATAATTTCTGTTGACTATGTCTTACACGTTATTCCACTTTGAATTCAGTATATTGTAAGTCTTATATGGTATTAATTAAACTGATAACAATAAAATCCATTGGGTTTTAGTTGCCATTACCCAGGGAGGAGCAATACAACTGGCTAACAATGGTACCGATGGGGTGCAGGGCCTGCAAACATTAACCATGACCAATGCAGCCGCCACTCAGCCGGGTACTACCATCCTACAGTATGCACAGACAACTGATGGACAGCAGATCTTAGTGCCCAGCAACCAAGTTGTTGTTCAAGGTAAGAGAATTCAAAATTCACAAGTATGGTAAATTCTTTGAAAGGTTAAAATTTTATAAACTCAGAAAAAGTAAGTATGATACTGCAAAACACTATGAAAATGTAGTTAATTTTTTTCATTATTGGTAATGTTCTCCATGAACTCTTCTGTTATTCCAGTTGGACCCAAATGTCATGGCATAAAAACAACTGTTTTCAGTTTTAAAAATATAACATTGTTAACACTTTTAGCATTTGGGGACAGAAGACAGGGTAGGTTACAGGGCAAGCAGTGAAATTAGGAGTTAGGAAAGCTAGATTCTGGCTCTAACTGGGCCTCATTTTTTAATGTGTCAAATAAAGAGTTAAACTAAATCACCGGTGAGAATCTCTGGAAGTTCTGGGTGCCTGGCTGGCTCAGTTGGTAGAGCATGCAACTCTTGTTCTCGGGGTTGTGAGTTCAAGCCTCACGTTGGATGTAGAGCTTACTTTAAAAAAAAAAAAATCTTTGAAGGTTCAAAATTGTTTCTCTGCTTTTTATTCAAAAGAAATTTACATGCTCATTTCTAAGATCATCATTTTTTATTTCAAATGAAAATAGTATGTTCTGAAAAATCTTATACTGGTATGCAAGTCTGCTGGTCTATAGAGAAAAAGTAGTGGTTAAATCTTTGATGAACTATAGAAACAGCCTTTTTCTGTTTTGTTTTATTTTATTTTTTTTTTAGTTTTCTTGCTTTAGGAATCTTTATGGATAGGAGTTGATCATTTTTCTTTGAATCCATTTGAATATTTTAAGAATATGATTTATGCCAGATTGAAATTTGCATATTGAGGAAATAATGTTAAAATCTGTATCTAAAAATATTTTTATTAATAATATATTTTGCCTCTGTTAAATAATGACCATTGTACCCCTTCAGCATGGATGATAATTTTTGAATAATCCTAAAACACCAACTAGAGAGTCATCATTTATTTTTAAAGGCCCTAATGTATTTACAGAACATATTCTGTTACTAAACAAATAATATTTGAAGAAGATAATATTTTGCTTATTAATGGGAGTAAAACACCTTTTCACTTTACATGCAGGTACTCAAAAATTGTAAAGCAGGATGTCAGTGAATTTGAATTCTGAACGTCAGTTTGAAGATGGTAACATGTTTAGTATATAAATCTTTTCCACTCAAACTACACATTTTAACTGATATTAATAGCAAATATGGATAATTTTATAAAGACCTTCAAATTCTCTCAGATAATGTTAGGTTCTTTACTCTTAGGAGGGCATATTAGCTGCTTTTAGAAGCAATTTGACAGATAATGATTGTGTTTCTTTTTTATAAGCAATGGATCACTTAGAAAAATAAACTTCAATTTATTTAGCAATTAGCATTTACATTAAAACAAGTAATATAATTGGCATCAAGTGGTACACTTTTTCATACTTTCAGTTTTGTTTCAATTAGAAATTTATAATAGTTGACCATAATGCTTTATTTTCTCTCCCATTTTGCTATTTTATGAAAAATCATGGTCGTTTTTATGTCGTGGCAAGAGTCTACTTGAAATTTTTTAATATGAATTTACCAATATCAAAGGAAGACATTGAGGAGTATACTCTATCTAGGAAGATCATCCAAGCTGTGCCCTACTTACCTTTTAGACTTAAGGTTGGTAAGCATGTTAACAACAGAATAGAACTGCATTCCAATGAAAGATAAATACAAGACCCGGCAGACATAGGTTAAGGCCTCTTTCACCCAAGTGTCTATACTAATAAATATATTAAATTGGGAATTATTTGTCGGTAATGACCCAAAGAGTGCTGATTCTTTCAGTGTTTTAGTTAGAATCATGTTCCTTTTTTTACCCTTTGAATCCAAAATGTATGTTTAAATTGATGATTAACACACATAGTTTTACCTAGTCACAGTGCTTCAGTGTCTTACACCATGTTCACTGTTTTTCATTTCAGCTGCCTCTGGAGATGTACAGACATATCAGATTCGCACAGCACCCACTAGCACCATCGCCCCTGGAGTTGTTATGGCATCCTCCCCAGCACTTCCTACACAGCCTGCTGAAGAAGCAGCACGAAAGAGAGAGGTTCGCCTAATGAAGAACAGGTACATACGTTGCATTTACTTAGGTTGTGATAGGTCAGGTCATCTTCAGATTCTGTCAGACAATGTGTCTTTTACATCTGCTGATAATAGGATCTTTGCAGTGAATTTTTTTCTGGTAGAATTGATGGGTTTTGCTAAAATTTATTTAATAAGCTGCGCTTATGAAATGGCTAATAGGATTATGGATCAAATCTTTATTTTTTTAAGATTTTTAAAATTTATTTATTTAACAGAGAGAGCACAAGCAGGGGCTGCGGGAGAGGCAGAAGCAGGCCCCCCCACCCCCGCCACTGAGCAGGGAGCCCAGTGTGGGGCTTGATCCCACCACCCTGGGATCATGACCTGAACTGAAGGCAGACGCTCAACTGAGCCACCCAGGCACCCCATGGGTCAGTCTTTAATCATAGTTTTCTTTTGTGTAATTTCTCCATGAAAGATTTAATACACAACTCTGCTATATTTTCACTGTGCTCTAACCAACAAGCTAGGTTATTTAAATATTGTTTCTTTTCATGAATAGTATTGTTCAAGAGATCAAGAGTTTTAAGTATTTATACTAAAATTAAATGTTTCATTTATATTGTTTATTTAAAATAAAGTAAATATATGATGGCCAGTCCTTGTTTTAATGAATATCATCTTTACTCAAAATTTGACAATTTAACACCTAAAGATTCTTGAAAAGTAGATTAAATATAAGAATACCTTGTTCTTAGACAAAATCTTAAAATAGAATTTATCTTCAACAATGAAAATGCTAAACAACAAAATCTATGAAGTGCAGGCAAAGTAATTCTCATAAAGTAAATTCATAGCTGTAAATGGTTTTGTCATCCAAAAAAAAAAAAAAAACAGTAAGGAGCGCCTGGGTGGCTGAGTTGGTTAAGCATCTACTCTTGTGATCTAAGCTCAGGTCATGATCTTAGGGTTGTGACATCGAGCCCCACGTTGGGCTCCTCACTGGGCGTGGAGCCTGCTTAAGATTCTCTCTCTCTTCCTCTCCCTCTGTCCCTCCCCCCCCAAAAAAACCCAATAAAATGTTTTTATTATCTTTACTTTAGTATTTTTGTTTATTTAGTTTAGGATTTAAATATTTAGCTTAGGATTTAAAATGGAAATGACTTAAGACAAACCATAGAAAATGAAAATAAAGGTATATAAAGATAAAATTTGAAACTGTGGAAGTATTCCTCTGTTCTTGACCCCAAGATTTTTCAAACACTGCAATACAGTAAAAGAAACATGGGGATTGAATTTAGACAGTCTGGATTCAAGTTCTGGATCTACTCTTTTTGCTGTGACTTTGGAAGAACATCCTAACCTTCTAAACCTCTGTTTTCTTCTGTGTAAAACAAGATTCTGCTACCCATCCAAATAGCTGTTCTGTGGGACAAATATTCCTCTTAAAGCACTTGAACTGTAGTGCTCTCGCAAAATGTTTGTTTTTCGAAGTTTCCACTCAGCTCAACCTCTTTTGTCCCTAAAATATTCTTAGCTGTTATAGAGTGTCAGTAAATGACATGTAAGCTATGGGAAATGGCAGGACTTTCTCTGGGATATTAGGAAGAGTTGGAAATAAGCCAAGTGGATCATTTTATTTGTTCTCCATTAGTCCGAGATTTTCCTTAGGTGTTATATAATAAACAGAAACATCAAAAGCTGCATTCATTTAAATGTATTCTAAATCATAAATTAAATTTTGTATTTAAATCTTTTCAGGTTTAAAATGTTTGTAAAGAGATGTTTAACCCTTTCTAAAATTAGAAGCAAGTCTGATTAAGAAGTCTCAAGTAAAGGCCAGGTTTTAAAACAGTAGCACTTCCTAAAGAAACCAGTTCTAAGCAAGACACAGCAGAGTAATCAGATGGAAAACAAACCTTCTTGATTATAAAAACAGCAGAAGGACTTTATGTTGTGTCCATGTAGTTGGCTCTGTGGGAGAGAAACATTCCCCCCCCCTTTTTTTATTAAAGATTTATTTATCCATTTCAGAGAGAGTGTGGGGGGGGGGCGAGGGGCAGAGGGAAAGGATCTTCAAGCAGACTTCCCCACTGAGCATGGAGCCGGACTCAGGGCTTGATTCCATGACCCCTGAGATCATGTCCTGGGTTGAAACCAAGAGTCAGTCACTCAACCAGCTGAGCCACCCAGGCACCACCCCAGAGACATTTCCCCTTATACAGAAAAGACTAAGAGGTGGTGTAATTAGTGGGTAGGTGAGGAGGCAGCACTATGGCTTCTTGTCTGCTCTGCTGTATGGAACAGAGAGCTGCCCATTTATAAACACTTGTTCATTTGACTAGCAGACCAAATTTCCTTTTTTCTTTATTTTTTTAGTTTATGTATCCCTTCCGCCCCCCCATACACATACATACCAAGTTAGGGATAGGGTGCACATAACTATAGTTCCTAACAGCCTTTCTGGTCTGAGATCTTCAGGGAAGCTACCTGATTTAGCATGGACTCTTTAATAAAATACTTTTGCCTGGATTTAGTTTCATTATAAGGAAACTTCCCATTGACTCTGCTGTAGTTCCCTTTTCCCTTTATTCCCACATTACTGGTGCTTCTACTTTTCCAACATCTATTCATTAGAATCTGGCTTCTGTGCTCACCATAGTACTCTTACATCTTTAAAAGATATAGATTCCCTCCCATTTGGCAATCTGGTATTCTGTTTTCATTTCATTTTACTTTTATGGAATATTTGACACTTTTGACTTCCCATTCTCCTGAACTCTCTTTGGTTTATTCACCTGGTTTTCTGACTACTTTTGAAGTTTTCCCTTGGAACGTTCATTCATACCTGTGTATTTCAGGCATCAACTATATGCTGACACCTTCTAATTCTGTGTTCTGGCTTTGACCTTTTTCCTTAAATACTATTTATTAAGGGCCAGTTTATGCTAGACACTACACGTAGTTTCTTTACATATTTTATATTGCCTACAATGAGGTAGATGTTTATCTCTACTTTACAGAGGAGCCATAGTTCAAAAAGAAGTTAAATATCTTGCCAAAGGTCACACCTTTAAAGAAATTGCTATAGGGGTGCCTGGCTGGCTCAGTCAGTAGAGCATGTGACTTGATCTTGGGGTTGTGAGTTCGAGCCCCACATTGTGGAGATTGCTTAAAAATAAAATCTTTCAAATTTTTTTTTTTAATTGGTAGAGCTGAGATTTGAGGCTGTGCCTGGGGCCAGAGCCCTGTGGACATGTTATTTCTGAGATTTCAGTATGCAACTCTCTCCTGCTCTACTTCTCAAACCAGAGCACATGACAGTGTGCTGGAGATATTGTAGCCCCAAGAGGTAAACATGGAATGCTTTCCTCAAATGTTTATCTTGCTCAAAAATTAGAAATATTTTTAAGGTAAGAGATTTAAAAGAAATTCACACCAGCAGTGGATGCTTTGGGCTCTGTCCCCAAAATCCCCATTTTAGTTTCTTGTGTCATTAGGGGTACACTTCAGTGGAAAAGTTAGGAAAGCACTCTCCTCCTGAACATACTCACTAGGATGAATGTCCCTTATGTGTACCTCAAACACAGCCTATCTTAAATTGAACTTTGATGAAAAAAGTTATGATCCCCAAATTCTACACTGTCCAAATTACCATTTACTCAGGAATGGAGAGAAGTGATAACCGGTCTAAAGGAAAGGATAGATGGTTGTTATATTAAGTTTTGTTACTGCAGTAACAACAGAAACCCCAAAATCTCAGTGTCTTAGAACAACAAAGTTTCTTCCTCACATTACATTTGACAGCTGCAAGCCAACTGCTGTGTCTCTTCTTCCACATGGTCCCAGCTAAAGGAGGAGCACCTTTTTTGAGGCATGTCATTTTTGTAGCAAAGGAAAAAAGGCAGTGTTTTTTAAATCCTCTGCTTGATGGTCATGAACATCATGTCCACTTATGTACCGTTGGCCAAAGTACAGGCAAGGACAAGCCCGGTGTCAGTGGAGTGGGAGTGTGTGTTCTTCCCAGGGGGAGGGAGGAATAAAAAATTATGAAAGTAATGCAATCCACCATCCTTGTCTTATAATTTTAGAATGCAGGAGTATTTTAATAGATTTCATAAAGGCAAAAGTAATAAAGGTTAGGTAGGTTTGACTGTATGAAAATATAAAACCTCTGTTTAGCCAAGAAAAAGATAAAGTAGCAGAGCAAACAACAAACTTAGAAACATTTAAGCCAGAAGACTAATGAGTTAAGGATATGAATAGGCAGATTCATAGAAACTTGGCTTCCTGTTAGGTATAATTTATTTACATATTTGTTTAACTCTAGTATACATTTAAAATAGTTATAGAATTGCTAACTTTTATATACCTTTGAGAAACAAATTTACCAAATACAGTACAGTATTTATGTACAGTTCTTTTTGTTTTTAGCCTTAAAGTGCCAGTGAAAGCACAGTTTTCAAAGCTATTTAGGTCTGTTCCTTTTTTCTCTACCCTCTTCAGTAAGATTTTATCACACATTTGTAGTATGGTTAGATTCATCACCATCTTTATTCAGTTCTGGGATTGCATGTAGTTTACTTTTTATGCTGTGTAGTACTTTTGGTTTTGACAGATGTATGGTGTCATGTTTCTACCCTCACAGTGCCTTACACAATGGTTATACCACCCTAGAATGAATCTCTTTGATACCCCGTAGGTAGTCTGCTTCTGCCCCCTTTCCCAGACTCTGAAAGCTGCTGAACTGTTTTCTATCCTTAGGATTTTGCCTTATCCAGAATCTCATATAATTAGAACCATACAACATACGTAGCTTTTAGAATCTGGCTTCTTTCACTTAGCAAAATTCATTCAAGACTTACTGGTATTGTTACATGGATCAGTAGTTGGTTTTATCCCTGGTATTCCATTATACACATATCCTGTGGTTGATTTGTCTGTTGACCTTGATGTTTGTCATAGTTTTCAGTTTTGGAGGATTATGAGTGAAGTTACTATAAACATAACAGGAGTTAATATGAACTTTCAGTTCACTTGAGTAAATGTCTAGGAGTGGGCTGGCCAGGTAGAATGGTAAGTGTATATTTAACTTTATAAGAAACTTCCAAATTGTTTTCCAAAGTGGCTGTATCATTTGGCATTCCCACCAACAATGTATGAGTTCCAGTTGACCTGTATCAAGTGTTATAATTTATGTTTTACATTTAGGTCTATGATCCCTTTTGAGTTAACTTTTGTATAAGCTGTGAAGTGTGTCATGGTTCATTTTTTGTGTATGGACATACATTTGTTTCAGCATATTTGTTAAAAAGATTATCCTTTATTGAATTATCCATTGCACTTTTGTCAAAAATCATTTGGCCATATTTGTGTGGGTCTGTTTCTGGCTAGCTTGTTTCATGGGTCTTTGTGTTTATCCTCTAGCCAACACCATGCTGTCTTGACTACTGTAGCTTCAGAGTAAGTTTTGAATTTGATAGTGTGAGTCCTCTAACTTTGCTTTTTTACAGAATTGTTTTGACTGTTCTGGTTCCTTTGCATTTTCATATAAATTTTAGAATTGGTTTGTCAGTGTCTATAAGAAAGTTTTCTGGGATTTTGATTAGGGTTGTGTTGAGTTTATAAATAAAATTGAGAAGAATTAATATCTTAAAACAATACTGAGTCTTCCATTCTGTGAACACAATGTACTTTCCATTTTTTAAGCATATAGATCCTGCACATTTTTTGTTAGATTTATACCTAAACACTTCTGGGTTTTTGCTTGTGGTTTTCTTGGGCGATGGGGGGACTATTTAATAGGGAGTTCATTCCTGATATTGAAAATTTGTAGCTTATCTCTCTCACTTTTTTGGTTAATCTGGCTAGAAGCTTAAAAATTATTAAAAACCAACTATATGGATTTGACCCATGGGTCATAGATGGCTAAACCTGGTCTAACCCACATAAAAGACCAAACAGAATAAAAAACCAAGACCTGGGGCGCCTGGGTGGCTCAGTCATTAAGCGTCTGCCTTCGGCTCAGTTCATGATCCCAGGGTTCTTGGATTGAGCCCCGCTTCGCTTCGGGCTCCCTGCTCAGCAGGAAGCCTGCTCCTCCCTCTCCCACTCCCCCTGCTTGTGTTCCCTCTCTCACTGTCTCTCTCTCTCTCTGTCAAATAAATAAATAAATAATCTTTAAAAAAAAAAAAAACACAAGACCTAACTATATGCTGTTTATAAGAATCTCACTTCAAATACCAAGCATAGATAAGTTAGAAGGAAAGGAGTAGAAAAGAATAGACCATGCATATAGCAATCAAAAGGAAGCTGGAACATTGTCAGGGATAAAAAAGGACATTATATAATGATAAAAGAATCATTTCTCTAAAAAGACATAGTATTTCTACCTGTGTATGCTCCTAACAGAGCTTTAACATTTTAAATGAGGCCAAAACTAATGAAACTAAACATAGAATCAAATAGTTGAAAACTTCAGGGCAACCCTCTCAAGTCCCCTCCCTCTTTGGGAGCTTTGAACTATCACTTTTCTGTCGCTCAATAAACCTTGCTTTGCTGCCCCCCAAAAAAAAAAAAAAAAAGGAAAAAAAATCATTCTTTTCTCGATGAGAGAAAATAAATAAAGACAAAGACAACCTGAATGACATAATCAACCAACTGTACCTATTTGGCATTTTTATGACACTTGTTAAATAAGTATCAAACATTTCTAAGTCTATAGGTCAAAAAGAAAGTCTCAAAGGAAAATCTCGAACTAAGTGCAGATTAAAGTACAACAAAAATTTGGGGGAGCAGTTCAGTCAGTGCTTAGAGGGAAATTTATAAACATTAAATACTTATGTTAGAAAACAAAGTCTTAAGTATCTTTGTCAGGGGTTAGCAAACTATACCTCATTGACTATTTTTTATAAATAAAGTTTTATTGGAACATGGCCATGCTCATTCAATTATGTGTTATCCAAGGCTGCTTTCATGCTACAATAGCAGTAGTTGTGACAGAGCCCATTCGGTCTGAAAAGCCAAAAATATTTACCAAAAAAAAGTTTGCCAACCTAACTTCCATCTTATGAAACTAGAAAAAGAAGAGCAAATTAAAATCAATAAAACTGAAAAGAGAAAACCAATAGAGGAAAATGAATGAAACAAAAAACTGGTGTTTTTTTTTTTTTTTTTTTTAAGTACAACTGGTAAACTTCTTTGAAGGTAAAGAAAAAAATCAGGTAGTTTGGAATTATGGAGGATGCTGAAAATAGAGAGAATAAGAGTATCATATAGAGGCAAAGAGTGAATGGAGGAGGATGTTGAAACACATTATGTGAAAGAACTTTTTTCTAAAAATATGCCTATCACATCAATTTCAGAATTTATAAGCCATCTGTTTGCATGAGTGCTTAAAATCATGATATCCTATTTCTGTACTGGAAGAAACATCAGTGGTCAATTTAATCTTCACACCATGTTGTCAAACCAATCCGCTGGGAGAGTCCTTTCATTTTCTGGATCTTTTTTTTTTTTTTTTTTTTTTTAAATATTTAGCTAGAAATTTTTGAGAAGCTTTAAGTAGCATTCTCCAAGCAAAGGATTTCTTTAGAATTTTTATTTAAAGTTCACTTGTATTCTGTATCCTACTCTAAAATATAATAATGCTTTTTTTAAATATGAAAATGCTTGCCACCCCCCTCTGACCCATTAATCAAAATTGGTGCTTTAGAATGACATGGCAGGTCTATTCCCTGATTTTGCATACTCCTTAATACAAACCTAACAGTCCTAGTTGGAGGCATCTTGATTAGTCCTTTTTTTAAAAAAAAAAAAAAACAAAAACAGATGAAGAAATAGTTCTTGCCTGGGACGTGTTAGAAGCTATACAACTAGTTAGTTTCAAAGCCAGGATCTGAACCCAAGATTTCTGATCCTCAGTTTAGAATTCTTGCTACTATATCATACTGTAGTAAGTTTGTATCCAAAGTTGTTTATTTTAAACTGTGCCTAACTTGAGCATCATTCTGCAAGACAGTGTGTTACTTGAAATTTATTTAGTGTTCCTCCAAAAAAGTATTGTTGTATACTCCCATTCAGCTTGAAGTTGCTAGTTAGAATTTCTCTTTGGAGAGAGTTTCAATTCACATTTAGTAAATCGAAAGGATCGACGGTCTTACATTAAAGAAATAAGTTAATTTTCTTGGTCCAGTGTTCCTTTTTTTTTTTTTTTTTCTTTTGAGAAACCCAATTTTTAGCAACACTATAGTATACTGATTTTGCTAGAGCAAAATTAAGATACACTAACCTATGGGATCATATTAGTTTAACCTTTGGAAACTAGCATGTAGATAGATAATAGCATTCATTTGAGCACTTCTGGACTGTAATTTCTCAAATGATGGGGGAGAAAGCAAGGAAAACAAGATGACTCAGCCCTGGGTAAAAGTAGATTTTTAAGTGTGTACATACATCCTACGTGCTTTCTATATTGTTAGACTTCACCACATACAGAACATCCAGATTGACCTCGGAATCATTCCCACTGTGATCCTTTAGATCACTTGTGGCCTCATTGGACTTCTTGGCCTTGTTGTCTTCACTGTGCATTAGAATGTTGGCCCATTTTTAACTACTTTCCAAAAAAATTTGCACCAGTGGTACAGTGATGTAGTGGATCTCATATATCGTCCATATCTGTCATGGATAATGGATAATAATACAACATTAGGTACAGCTTTTTTTATTCCAAAAGTCAGCTTGCTCTTTTTTTCTGACTCAATAGGCTATATGGGGATGAAGCATTAATGAAGGCATTAGAGTTATCTAGAAATAATTATAGCGAACACATACATAGCATTTACAAAATGCCAGCCACTATTTCATGTACTTTTTATGTATTAATTCCTTTAATCCTCCTGAAACTTTTGAGGTAGATAGTATTTTCTGTTTTACAGTCTGGAAGCTAAGGTTAAGTAATTTGCCTATGGTCATATAATTGGTAAGAGATAACCATTTTAAACCTAAGAACCTGACACTGAAGTTACTACTCTTAAGTGCTGTACTGTACTGCCACTGTTGTAAATGAGTGATTGTAAGTTGCTGCTTTTTTCCATTTTTTAAAGACTTAGGATCTTTTTGCTTTCAGCTCTTACGGTCATTCGGGAATAAGGACCTACCTTGTGCCAGTCCCTCGGCTAGTGACTGAAGATATAATATATGGTCCTTATTCACATACAGCTAAGAAAGTTTACCAGTTTAGGGGCGCCTGGGTGGCTCAGTTGTTAAGCGTCTGCCTTCGGCTCAGAGCGAGTTCCTGGCGTTCTGGGATCGAGCCCCACATTAGGCCGCTCTGCTGGGAGCCTGCTTCTTCCTCTCCTGCTCCCCCTGCTTGTGTTCCCTCTCTCGCTGGCTATCTCTATCTCTGTCAAATGAATAAATAAAATCTTAAAAAAAAAAAAAAAGAAAGAAAGAAAGTTTACCAGTTTAGACTTTCTAGCTCACTAAAAAATATTTTTCATTCTTAATCTGCTAGATTTTTTAAAAATAGTTTAATAGTTTTAAATTGTGGTAAAAAACTTAAAATTTACTATCTTAACCATTTTTAAGTATACAGTTCAGTAGTATTAAGTATATTCACATTGCTGTGCAATAGATCTCCAGAACTTTTTTACCTTTTAAAACTGAAACTCTGTTTTAAAAAAATTCCATTTTCCCCTTCTGTGAGTCCCTGGCAATCACCATTGCACTTTCTGTTCTTACGAGTTTGGCTGCTTTGGATACTTCATATAAGTGGAATCATACAGTTGTCTTTGTGGCTGGTTTATTTTGCTTATTAGCAGTATGTCCTCAAAGTTCATCCATGTTGTAGCATGTGATGGGATTTCCTTTTTTAAGGCTGAATAATATTCCATGGTATATATATACCACATTTTTATTTTTTTTTTTTAAAGATTTTATTTATTTATTTGACAGAGACAGAGACAGCCAGAGAGAGAGGGAACACAAGCAGGGGGAGTGGGAGAGGAAGAAGCAGGCTCATAGCAGAGGAGCCTGATGTGGGGCTCGATCCCACAACGCCGGGATCACGCCCTGAGCCAAAGGCAGACGCTTAACCGCTATGCCACCCAGGCGCCCCAATATACCACATTTTTAAAATGTATCCATGTGTTGATGAATACTTGGGTTGCTTCCACATCTTGGCTATTGTGGATAATGCTATTATGAACATAAGCATGCATATATCTCTTCAATATCCTGTTCTCTGTTCTTTGGATTGCTGGATCATAGGGTAATTCTATTTTTAATTTTTTATGGAATTGCTGTAGTGTTTTCTATAGTGGCTAGGCCATTTTACAGCTGGTAAACAGTGCACAGGGTTCGCGTTTCTTCACATCCTGGTCAACACTTACTATTCTCTGTCTGGGTTGGGGGGGTGTTTTCATTTGTTTTGTGTAAATATAGTAGCCGTCCTGGGGCGCCTGGGTGGCACAGCGGTTAAGCGTCTGCCTTCGGCTCAGGGCGTGATCCCAGCGTTATGGGATCGAGCCCCACATCAGGCTCCTCCGCTGTGAGCCTGCTTCTTCCTCTCCCACTCCCCCTGCTTGTGTTCCCTCTCTCGCTGGCTGTCTCTGTCTCTGTCAAATAAATAAATAAAATCTTTAAAAAATAAATAAATAAATAAATATAGTAGCCATCCTAAAGGGTGTGAGGTGGTATGTCATCGTGGCTTTGATTTGCATTTCTCTAATAATTAGATTGGTGTTGAGCATCTTTTTATATGCTTGTTAGTTGTTTGTATATCTTTTTTGGAGAAATGTCTGTTCAGGTCCTTTTGCCCATTCTTTAATGAAGTTATTTTGTTAAGTTATAAAAGTTCTTTTTATGTCCTAGATATTAAGTCCCTATTAGATATATGATTTGCAAATACTTTCTCCCATTTCATGGATTGCCTTTTCACCCCGTTGATCGTGTCCCCTTTCATGCACAGAAGTTTTTAAGTTTCATGTGGCCCCATTTGTTTATTTTTGCTTTTGTTGTCTGCTTTGGGTGGCATAGCAAGAAACCACTGCCAACCAATGTCTTAGCTTTTCCCGTTTTCTTCTGAAGTTTTATAGTTTTCAGTCTTACATTTAGTTCGTTAATCCATTTTAAATTAGTTTTTGTATATGGTATAAGGTAAGGATCCAACTTCATTCTTTTGCATGTGGATATACAGTTCTCAGCAGCATTTGTGGAAGAGGCTCATGTTAGACTTTTTTTTTAAATGCCCTGAAATTATGAGTTGATGAGATTTTTCTCTTCAATTTAGGATGTTTTTCGAACTGACATTTTAGCCTTAATATTTTCTTAGTTATTGATAGAATTTCAAGTTTTATAGGTGTGATACAGAACATATCAGCAAACAGTGATATAATTTTAAATTATTAGTGATCATTCAGCCCTTTACATTGTTTGTTGGGTTTTCACATTTGGGGTTTTTTTTAATAAAACTTACATGGTATATTAAATTAAAATTTTATATGAGGCCATTTCCAAGTCATTCAGTATAGTTTTTTCAAATGCCTAATCTATAATATATTAAAATATTTGTTGCCGTTGAGCTAAATATTTGAAAGTACTCTAGCCCAAAGTAAATGATATAGAAATAAATGTTGCATAATTTTTCCTCCCCTGTTTTGCTCATAGGGAAGCAGCACGAGAGTGTCGTAGAAAGAAGAAAGAATATGTGAAATGTTTAGAAAACAGAGTGGCAGTGCTTGAAAACCAAAATAAGACACTCATTGAGGAGCTAAAAGCACTTAAGGACCTTTACTGCCACAAATCAGATTAATTTGGGATTTGAATTTCACCTGTTACGGTGGAAAAGGACTGGCTTGGCCACAACCAGAAAGACGAAATAAACATTTTATTTTCTAAACATTTCTTTTTTTCTATGCGCAAAACTGCCTGAAAGCAACTACAGAATTTCATTCATTTGTGCTTTTGCATTAAACTGTGAATGTTCCAACACCTGCCTCCACTTCTCCCCTCAAGAAATTTTCAGCACCAGGAGGAATCATGAAGAGACTTCTACTTTTCATCCCCCTCCCTCTTCAAGAAGTAATAATTTGTTTACTTGTAAATTGATGGGGGAAATGAGGAAAAGAAAATCTTTTTTAAAATGATTTCAAGGTTTGTGCTGAGCTCCTTGATTGCCTTAGGGACAGAATTACCCCAGCCTCTTGAGCTGAAGTAATGTGTGGGCCGCATGCATAAAGTAAGTAAGGTGCAATGAAGAAGTGTTGATTGCCAAATTGACATGTTTTCACATTTTCATTGTGAATTATGTAAAATTGTTAAGAGATATACCCTCTAAAAAAGAATTTTAGTATGGTGTTGAAGAAATTAAGAATGAATTCGGAGTGCTTTCTATGTACATTCTCTTCTTCAATACTGAAAACTTGTCCTTGGTTCTTAAAAGCATTCTGTATTAACTATAGCTCTTCCATAGGGCAGTTGTTGCTTCTTAATTCAGTTCTGTATGTGTTCAACATTTTTGAATACATTAAAAGAAGTAACCAACTGAATGAAAAAGCATGGTATTTGAATTTTAAATTAACTTGAAGTAAATAAAAGTACAAAGCTTGTTTTAGTTAGTGCTAAATTCTTAGTAAAAAAAATGCTCATTAGTAAACCAGCCCCTTGAGTTATATAACAAGGTTTTTAAATAAATGTTTTTGTCATCGCCTTCAAAAAATATTTATGTCACTCATTTACTTAAAAAGATATTTCTAATTAAACTCTTCCCGTTTGCACTTACATTATACCACCAACAGGAAAGCCTTCAAGATGTTAAATAAAACAAAGTGATATATTTGTTTATAAAATGTTATGTGTTGTAGAAAAATACTGATTTGAAATTTTTTCCATATTAACATACTTTAACAGAGTATCTCTAGTGAATTTTTTAATGAAAGAAGTTGTAAGGATATAGTTATTAAAAGTACAGTATTACATGTACACAACAAAAGTTATTTTCTTCAGAATATTTGAATGACTGCTGTACTACAATATTTGGATTGTCATTCTTGCAAAACATTTTTTTGGTTTGTTTTCTCCTAAAAAGGACAGTTGTGCTTTAGCTTCCCAATATGCTGTATAGCCTTTGTCATTCTACAAAGAAGCTACCTGTTTGAACCCCTGACTAGAACTATGACTGTATTTATATGTATTATACATTGTTTCCAGTACTACTTCTAATTATTAATTACTCACCTTATTCACTAAGCTTGATAAATCTAAAAGTTACCCTTTAAAAGAAAAATAGGACTAAGGTGGATTTTAAAAATTGGAGACTGACATGATGTTAGATATAATATCTCATTTGAGAAGGTTATCCTTTTAAAGAAAAGTATAGAAAATCAATGTTTTATATTTAGTCATGGGTTATTTTTAAACGTTAAGTTTGTTAATATGTTAACAAAATATGCAGATATGGATGTCACTGGGTACATTTCGAAAAGTAAGGTTTTTAATTAATATTTGTATATGGTATATTTTCGTTTGTAACAAACCATTGTCTTTTTTCAAGGATGAACAGAGTTTATGAAGGAGCATCATTCTAAGAATTGAGTGATGTAGTCTTTTATTTGGACAATTCACCAGATTCTCAAGAAGGCTTTCAAACGACTGTAAAGTTTGATGTTTATCCTGCTGAGCTAATGGGGAAAGTTGTAGCATAAAAATTATTTGTATACCAGCATAGATATGTCATTTTCCAAAACTTCAACAGAAACTAAGCAAAATCACAAATCTGTTCACAAACTAGAATTCTTAATGAGTCTAAATGAGTTTTGAATGTCATAAACTTTATAAATGAAAATTGCCTAGTATTTAGCAAGTTGTATTCTCTAAGGTAAACAGTTTTCCAAAAGTTGAGGCATTCTGTTTAATTAGAAAAGTTGGTGGTCCTCTTAGTCCCTGATAAATCAAGGCAGTCACATCCGTATGAGCTGGTTGAATTTATAAGTTTTTATAAATACCAGGTCCTTTGTACCTTGAGGATGATTGCACTGGTTTGAAGTCAGTTACTTCATGGTGAGGTAAGAAATGTATTCTGTTGCTAAATCTGTTTTAGACCCTTAAAGAGACTTGAAGATATTTCAGTTTATACAGATAGAAATTAAGCATCTTTTGTGCAGACTTTTTTTTTTTTTACAAGAATTGGAAAAAGGTGTTTGTTTTTAAGCATGCAACTTTGAGACTCTTTATTAAGAAAATGACATAATTAAAAAAAAAAATCTTGTAGCCAAGAACATATATGGCCATGTTACCAGTAATAAATGTTTTTTCTTTTTATATTGGCCAAAAGGGAATGAAAATGTCATCATAGGAATCTGTACATATGCTACTGATTTGCCTAGAAAATAGCAAGTTTGGTATCGCTTACTTTGCAAATATAGGGCCATGTGGCACTTTTATCTATAGGACAGATTAACTCTAATAAAAATGAAGTGGGAGGGGTTTATTTTTGATATATTACTCTTATGAGTTTTCAAGCTTTGATAGTGTTTAACTGAAAAGTGGTTTAGAAAGGGCTAGATCCAGTGTGTTCACATTATTAAAAAATTGATATCAGATATAATTATAATTTCATTCTTTGAAACGCAAGTACCATATTGGCAACCATCATATTGTCATAGGTGCTCTGTTCATTTAAATATTATTGGGGGGGGAATGGCATTTGTATAATATATGTGTACATATATATAAATACATACAGTATATAATCTGAAGCTCTGAGAGCTCTTAAGTCAGGAATGCTGAGTATTATAGTATATTGAGGTCAGATGAAATTTTAAATTTTTGTGTGTTCTATTGCATCCCTTTTGGTAGTTTCTTGGACTGCATTACTCCAGCACTCATGATTGATTTTTGTCTTCTAATTTTCTTCCAAGTATTTTTTTTTTATTGTTAGTTTTCTTTGGCTTGATACTTTTACATATGTTACTAGTCACTTGAAAACTCCCCCGCCCCCGAAGTACTTGGTTTTTATGCTTTGTCTCTGGCAGCTATAACAGTGGTAAGAACATTTTGAAGATAGCTTCTAAAAGGTACCACTGATTTTTCAAAACTCATCTTGGGGGAGGAATTTTGGTATTTTCATTTGAGCAGGGATTTTGTCAGAAAATGTGTTTTGGATGGTAGGTCAGCAGCAGTGCTAGTGTCTGAAAGCACACACCAGTCAGGCAGGCTGTGTGATCAGAGGTCATCTGGCTGAAGTTTCTCTCGGTCTCTCAGGCCTCATCCCTACTATCATTTTGACTACGTGGGGTGACATGTGGAATCATACAAAGGCTTAGGAAATAAGTTTGTTTAAACCAGGATGCTTTTACTTACTTGAAGTGACTTCAATCTAGATTTCTTCTTCACATTTTTAAAATGTTTTTAATTTTGTGATCAGCTACAGTCAGCTACTAGCATAAATTGGTCTCTTTATTTTGAAGATCAAAAAGGCTGCTTCATTTTGCAGGATTAAATAAGGCTAATATGGTAAAGTTAAGATTTTGAATTAAAGTGGGTTTTAAGAACAATAGTTACACACCTTTTTAGTTATTTCAAGAGGCTTTATTTTGTTGCCTTTGTGGCTCTGAAAACTTTTGGAATATTGTTTCCCAGTGACCTAATACAAAAGTTGTATATTTATTTGGATTATATTTACATTGTATTCTTTGTAAATGTTTGGTGTAACTTGCACTTTTAAAAATGACCCAGTTGGGTATTAGCAACTTGAGAAGTTCCCTCATCAATTAATTGTCAACTATTTATGTCTTTCTCCTCTCTTCAAATCATGTGACTTTTTAAAATGGAAACTTTACATTAAAATATTTTAGCACCTAAAGGCTAGTCTTACAAATAGCTATAAAAGAAAAATAACAGGAAATTAGATTTGACTAGCCCAGTTAATTAAAAGATGAGTTTAGACCCAATGTTTTTATCATGGATAAAGATTGAAGGAAAAGCAACTCGAGTGAATAGATACTTATTTCCAACGCTGATGTTGTTCATAGGATGCCAAGATAACCATGAATTTGTCCAGAACAGTAAAATATTTTTCAAGGTAATTACTGTCATGTTGGAGACCACATGTAATCATTTAACTAAGGTTTTTTCACTTTAAATTGGCTTTTTTAACATCAAAGAAATGCTGCCTAAATTTGACTGATGTCAGGTGAGAAGGGAGAAAGTGCGGTGTGCTTTAGCAAGCCTGTAGGCGAAGAGTTGGGGGATACGTTTGCTCACTCAATTGTACGAAGCACAACTAGAACTTTTGTTGGATGGTTTGCATACATCTTGAATACTTTTAATGTCGATATGTTGACTTTTTAAGTTGACTGCACAGTCACTGTATGTACTGGGAACTGGTTTCCTTGACTTTCTCGAATCGATGGCTAGGAGAGGCACTCATCCCTGAGGGGTTGAACATATCATGAAGCTGAGTCAGTATGGAAGAATTTCAAATAAATCAAACAGGGTGCTGAAGTTCCATCTGTCTCATATGCTTCTGATAAGTTCTTACTGATTAGTGAATGTAGCTTAAGCCTTTGTATGTGTCCTCAGGGGGCAGACAAACTTTTAGAGGGACCAGATAACGTTTGAATGGAGGGATTATATTTCAGGTGTTTTAGCTTGAAATTTATTTTTTAAAAAAATAAAAATAGAAAAAAAAATAAAACAAAGCCTGTGAAGCAAGATGATATTATAAACAGGCAGAGTTGTTTAGCACAGAGAGAAGATAATTGACCTGTCTGCATTCTGGTACTGTGGGTGCAGGTCCTAGCTGGGCGTAACATGATACATTTTTAATTCTCACCAGCAAGTAAAAGAAAAATGAACAATCTGTGGGAAATGTCTTTGAAAAGGGTCAAACGGTAGGAAATTCAGATTTTACCTACTTTATTACAGGTATTATGTGATACTTGCCTACAAAAGTATGGCATTTCCAAGCTTCTGTCTGAGGAGCATCTCAGAAATGTGAGAGTAAATCTGAGCTAGTTTAAAAATTGGTAGGGAAGGAAGAAAATCCCTGCAGATAATAACCTTATGTTAGTTGGCCAAGTGAAATGATCTATCATTGTGTTTGGGAGGTTTTATTTTCTTATGTTTTTAAAATTGAATTGGTAAATGCTTTATAGACGTATTTTTATCCAGGTGCCACTCCAATTTGTGTATGTAATAAAATTATTTATATTAAAAGTGGGAAATAATTTGTCAACATTGTTCTGTGAGTATGGATTTATTAGGGGTGGCAAAGAAGAGTGCTAGTTAGCAGTTTTCCATGTAGAGTTGTCCCCAACTGATCTGTCCACATGTCAGTTGTCATTCCCACCCACAAAAGGAATTATTTCTAACCTAGATGTATCACTTGAAACTTTTTAGAAACAAAATAATCAGGGAAGTTTCTAGAGAGAAAGATGTTTTTTGTTTTTGTTTTAATTTTTCCTTGAGGATTGGGGTAAAGAATACCTCCCCCCAAAACTATCAGCACAAAACAGGGTATTGATTTTTAACTCTGATGTTGCTATTGGAGTTGAATACTAAATAAATAACTATAATGAGGGAAATACATTTCTAATAAAATTCCCTACATTCTAGAAACATCCCTGTTTTAATTTTTTTACCTAAATCTTTTTGTGCTTTATCTGTGTAAAGAGAGGAAATGTACTGAGTTATAATGCATTTTATTAACACTATGTACATATTAGCTGCTTTGTGTTCAGAATGGTAGCAATTGCTTTGTATATTAAAGTGATCCTTGTGAATTTGTGAAATATTGTCATAAAGTGCTTTTTTCTTACTGTAATCTTTGTGGTATCAACTGTCATAATGCCCTTTTTACACACATTTATGTGCCGTCACATAAACATGCTTTTAAAAACTCTGTAAGTCTCTTTTTTGGGGATGGGATCTCTGTATTTTCTTTTTTGCCAGTAGTGTTAAGCTATATTTTCTTGAACTTAGATTTATTACTTTTGTTAAATGAGCAAAATTTATGTTAGAATATTTCACAAGCTTGTTGCACAGCAACAGAAAACTAATTTGAGCAACAAGAACATATCTTCAGTTATTTAATTGTATTGTATTCCTCATTTTTTAGCGCAAGATTTCTTTGTTCAGTGAGATTGAACAGGTGCCAATTTGAAGATTTGGAGATGTTACCATCCTATTCAGAAAACCAATGGGAGACATACGACCTGTTGTCTCTAGTGTCATAAAATGCATGTTTGCATTGGAAGAACAATAAGAACAGATAACTTTTCAGGTCCCCTTGTAATTCTAAAGTTCTGTGATCATATAAAATGGGAGGAAAAGGGAGGGGTGTGGTTAATCTGCTCTTTGCTTAAAGCATAATAAAAGATTTTCACCTATTGATTCAGTTTCTGAAAATAAGCAGTTGCATTTATTCTAAAGTACTTTTTTAAAAATTACCATGATGTGTTTATGAAGCTTGTTAACTACACCTGCTATTGTATTGAAGGAATTACATGAATTTTATTCTTTTTCTACAGAGCATGACCATGTAAGTTATTCTGCAAAAAGACATTTTTGAGAGTAAAAGGGTGATACTAATTAAGATGGACAAAAGGGGTAAGCCGGGACTGTGCTGAGCAAATCAGGACCTATGGTCACCCTCCCTGTAGCCCATATTGTTCAGGTGCTTAAGCCTCCAATAAAAGCATAGAGTACCTATCTTCTCTTTATCCATAGCTTTGTTGTCACTTGCTTATTTCACAAATACTTGAAGACACGCTTCTGGGCCCTAAGTCGTCCCTGCCCTCAAGAAGCTGTCTTAAGACACAGCCAAAGGAGCCATTCTAAAACATTTATACAATTTTAGCTCTGTGCTACAAACTCCTATTTGTCAGCTCTACTCAGATTGCAAAACAGAGCTCCAAAACAGAACTTCTCATTTCTCCTCTAAATCTGTTCATCCTTCAGCTGGTTTTCTCCATCTTATAAATGATGCCACTATTCCACTAAACTGCTTAAAGCAAAAACCCACAAAGTATTGCCTTAATCAGCGTTATCCTTCCATTGTGCATTTTAATTTCTCCACATCTTTCTTATGCACACTGACCAAATTTGGAGCTTAGAATTCTCATGAGGGCCTAACAAGTCAAGGGCAAAGGTATTTCAGGCGCTTGACTGCTAATTTTGTTTTTAATTGAGGTGCAGTTCACATAGCAAAATTGACCATTTTTAAGTGAAAACTTCGGTGGCATTTAGTCCCTTCACACTGTGCTAGCTACCACCACCTGTGTATCCAGTCCCAAAACCTCATCACTCCAGAATAAAAGCCTGTACCTATTAAAGAGTGATTCTCCATTTTCCCCTCCCTCCAGCCCCTGGCAGCCACCAATCTGCTTTCTGTTTCTACAGTTACCTATTCTGAGTATTTCATGTAAATAGAACCATATGTGACCTTTTTGTGTCTGGCTTCTTTCACTTAGCATGTGTATAGGTTTCCTCCACACTACCATTTACCAGTACTTCGTTCCTTTTTGTGGCTGAATAATAATCCATTATATGTGCCATAGCTTATCCCGTCATCCATTGATGAACATTTGGATATTTCTATTTTTTGGCTATTGGGCATAATGCTGCTATGAACATTCATGTGCAAGTACTTGAGTCCCTGTTTTCAGTTCTGCTGGATAGATACCTAGGAGTGGAATTGCTGGGCCATATGGTAACTCTTATGTTTACTTTCTGAGGAACTGCCAAATTTTTCCTGAGCTGCCCCACTTTACACTTCTCCCAGTGATGTATGAGGGTTCCAATTTCTCCATGCCCTGGCCAACGTTTGTTATTTTTGTTTAAATTATGGCCATCCTTATGGGTGTGAAGAGGTATCTCATTGTGGTTTTGATCTGCAACTCTTTAATGATTAATGATGTTGAGAACAGTTTCATGTGTCTGTTATTTGTATATCTTACTTGGAGAAATGTTCAAGTCCTTTGCTCATTTTTTAATGGTGTTTTTTTGTTGTTGAGTTTTAAGAGTTCCTTCTATATTTTTGGATACTGGATCCTGATCGGGTAATATGATTTGCAATTATTTCTCCCATTCTCTCTTCTTTTCACTTTCTTGATAATGTCGTTTTTTCACTTTACTTCCTTAAGTAATATGTACATTTGGAAAAAACTACAAATGGGGAAGCAGTACAAAGCAGTTTCTTGTGTATCCTTTTAGTGACAATCTGTGCATGTACATGCAAATGCAATGTCTATTCTCTCCTCCTCTCCTGTTTTTACATAAATGGTATTTTTCACTGAATGTGTCTTGACGGTTCTATTTCAGTGTACGTACATCTGCCTCTGTCTTGCTAACTAGTGTGCAGGATCCCATTGTGTAGATATCTCATAGTTTATTTAGTAAGCACTCTTTTGTGGACATTGAGGTTGTGACTTTTGACTGTTATGGATGCACACAAGTTAGTATAAATACAAGCTAGTTTATCTTTAGGATAGATACCAAGAAGTAGAAATCGATATTAAGTAAGGTTTTATTCATATTTGGAGGTCGCTTCCTAAGCATTAAGAATCTGCTAAATTAATAAAATGTTGGTCAGTATTTTTTATGTCAAACTTTATAGTCTAATTTTTTTTTTTTTTTTTAGGAGTTAGAAGTAGCAGAACCAGCCTTAACACAAGGCTTTGTAGTAGGCAGGCCTTCCTTTTCACACCTTTCACAGGGTTTTCCCTTCTAATCTTCCTCAGAAGCAGTTGTTCTCAGCTAGGAAACTTTCTCAGCATGCCAGCTTTTCTAGTGTTAAATTTTAACACTTTGCTGCTTGTAGAAAGAAAAGCATAACGACTTAAGAGTGGAAAAAAACTTCTGAGCTAACAATTCCTCAGTTTCTAAAGTGACAAAAGAACTGAGGTCTGCCCTGATTTCATGCAGTTCCTGTCAGTGTTAAGAGAAATGAAGTCTCTTGTTTCCTAGAACAAGGCTCTCCATGCTCACAGCAGTGTCTTGCCTCATTCTTGTAAAGACCTTGAAAATGCTACCTGCCGGGTAGAGGTTCCGGGGCAGCAGCAGAACTGTGACCAGGTCTCTGACACTAAAATCACATGACTCTCTCACCAACTATGATGTCAGGCCCTATGTCTAGGGCCTCTTACCAATACTGGTACATTAAAAATGATTTTTTTAAATTACTTTAAAATTTTATTGTTTTCTTGATTTAAAAATTGGTAAATGCTTCTATCAACCACCATAAACTAAAAGCATAGAGAGTAAGTGGATTTGATACTAGAAGTGGATCTTTTATATAAATTGATAATTTTGTTGAGAGTATGCTTTATTTTTTGATCTCCCTGATTATTTATCCCTACCTTGGGCAAGGGAACATAAAGCACAGAAATTAGGCAAAAAGTTAACTCATCTGTAAAGGCATCTGTTGGGTGTTTTTTTTTTTAAATCTATTTCTTATGAGTAAACATTTACCCTTTTGAAAACAATGGCCCTTTATGAAGAGGGCACCGTGTTAACACTTGAAAGAGGTTATAGGCCTTGTCTTCTAGGAGCATAAATTGTATTTGGTAAGATAAAACATTCCAGACAATGTTGTTATTCTACCTTGAGTTTTCAATTTAGTGTTCAGTTAATTTAGATAAAGTTTTGATTAGAATTCTGATCTTTCTGTATGAAAGAATAAATGTTCCACTAGAAACTAACCAAAGATAGTACTAGGGCTTCAGATAGATCTATCAGGAGCTAAAAGCAAGATACCCTTAAGAAGTAATCCACTTAGACGATGACAGTGTACTTTATATAGTGGTAGTTCTAAGAACCTGATGTCAACATACATATATTTTAACATAGCATCTTGGCACTAGTATTTGGCTTTAGTTGTGGGAAATGTCACTGATATCCACTGGATAACTAAGAATTCTAAGAAACTGAGCAATGTGAGAATCCAGGCTTAGTGCACAGTAGGTTTAGACTAGGTTTCTATCCTTGATAAAACAAGCACACTTAGAATGCACACTTATGGAATTAATCCCTTAACATAAGAGAAAAATGTCACAACTTTGCTGACATTTATAGTGGACACTGGCATACTATACAGACAGATTCCCCTGCTGCCCCATGAAGCAGTCCCTTCCCCAGCTTCTGGGAATGTTGGCTGATGGCCCTCAGGGGAGATCCCCTCCAGGTATTTTCTTCACCCTAAGGTAATGCCCCTCAGGTCACATGACTAATCTCCTCTGCTGGGATATAAAGTCCCACCCCCTTGCCTTAAAATGGCCCAATTGCAGGGCCATCCCAGCTCTCAGTTCTCAGAGGACTTTCCTGACTGCATCCAAGCCCAACTTCTCCCTCCTTCCCAGTCTTGTTACTTTTACTCCCTCAGAGATGTTGATCTGAAAGAAAGCATTCCCATTTAAACTTTGCACCCTAACCTCCATCTCTATTTCCCCAGGGAACTTAGCCTGCAACATTTGAAACCCAAAGCCAAAAAAACAAATCACTTGATTTTTCATTGAAACAACCAAATTATTCTCGAATTTTTCTTGCCTTGTATTTTCTTCTACTAAGACAAAAAAATTACCTTCAACCCTTTCTGATTCTTACTGTTTTATGAACATGAAAAACCATCAATTAATGCTTAACTTCACTTGGTGGAGCATCTAGACATGTTGAAGCTCCCCACCCCCACCCCATCCCACCTTTTTCCATCCACACCCACAACTGTTTTAATATCTGTTCTCCAAAGTCAGGGATATTAAAGTAAAGGAGCTGAACTCCAATTCAAATACTTGTAACAACATACCTGCATGGGACTGGCCTTTCATTACAGCGTTGATGATATTGCACAGCCCCTCCTCCACTTGTCTTCAAAGACCTTCCGTGTTCACGGCACACTACTGGCATTTTATGGATTTGCTAAGCTGTGGGTATTTCTATTTCATGTGCAATTATCAGAACTGTGTTGAACCAGTACATCACAGAATGCTCAGAACTTTTAATTCGTAATTCATCTTTATTAAAGTAAAACCTCTAAAATATATGTAGAAAATAATGTATTGGGTATTTTCACATCCAAGACAGTCATTGAAAGGTTAAGAGGAAGGAGGTCTTGTTTCTAATGTTTTACAAAGGAAATCTATCTCTAGTACCAAATCCCATACTGAGATTATAATATTCTTGTCATCTAAATTTGTTGAAGCTGTTAAGCTTGTACATTATTTAAAGAAAATGTGTGTGACTTCATTCATAAAGTCTGTCAAAGATAATCATAAAGCAATGAAGCAGTCATTTAACCCAAAGACCAGTCCCCTCTAAAGGGAATGTATCTTTTTCATTCAACCAATATTCGGCTCTGAGCTGCTGGCAGTCCTGGCCCTCGAGAGGCTCCCCGTTGTCTTCTGGGAAATCCAGACACGGGAGTAAGCACTTAAAAGTACAGTATGGAAGGAGCTTCTTGGGGGAGCTAACCTCCTGTGAAGGGGTGAGATTTAAAACTGTTTTCATTGTCACCCTATGCATTACAAAGCTACAAAGCGGAGGGGAAAGCCTAGGCAAGAAATACAAAAACAAGGAGAAAGGGGAGGCTCAGGGAAAACCTACAGCTTTTGAAGAAGACAGCTCGTGCACAGCACATGGAGGGCCCAGATTTTAGGGGTTTTCAAAAAGCAGCCAAAATTTTATTTTTACTTAATCCTTTGTTTATATACCTAAATCAGAAATTAAGCCAAAAAGCATGAAATGAGACCTCCAAGAACTCATATCCTACTCTCAAATAACCAAAACTATTTAAGACCTAAATGGGGCAGATAAAAAAAGATCTCAAGACCATTAACAGCTCAGGGGATATACATCAGGTCTCTTTGCTTTATATGCAGAAAATTAGAAAACTGGGCTAAACATATATCTCAGAATGTATGTAAAATAATTTGCGTCGGTTAGCCTCACCAAAACAAGCTTGCTGCTTTGACAACACCCCTATACCAGCCCTTCATTATAACATCAGGAAAATTGTGTATCGAGAGGGAGCAGTATGGGACACAGGTACCTCATGCTTTCCTCTAACGGTAGTTGAATTTTTCAGAGTCAAATAGGAGTGAAAAGTCACAGCAATGGGACAAAGTGCTGCTTTGTATTAAACACACGCTTTGTCCCTCGAGAACCTCTGGTTAGACTTTTTGTTCAGGAAGCCATTTCATTAAACGTGGTTCAATTCCCAGTCTAAGACCTTCACTGACACACTCAATAACAACATTCTTATAAATTAAAGCCAACTATAAGTCCTCCCTCTGGTTTCTCTTCTGTGCTTTGTAAATATGTACATCTTTTGCAGGATCATAGTGAACCTTACTCACAGTAAATGGCCTCTCCAGCATCGCTAAGAAGTTGTTGTCCCGTTCATAGCGAATTCGGCAAGCTAAAAGAATCACGGAGCGGTTGCTACTGAGATGTTCCAAGGTTTGAAGAAGATCTGCGAATGTTTCCTCTAAATATATGATATCAGCTCCAAGTATCAGGTCAAATTCTCCAGGTGAATAACTCCCCAAATTTTGTCCCCAAGTCAGCTCCTTAACCACAGCCTTGGGTTGGATATGGGGAGGTAAGTTGGCTTGAACATTTGATTTAAGAAATTCTAATGCTACTTTTCGATCCGTGATAGTCACATGAGCACCTAGAATGTGGGACAGAGAGACAGTCATGTGCACATCCGTATGACTAATAGGTGGGGGGGGGGGTCAAGTTAAACAGTGGGGTGAGTGTCTCTAATATTCCACCTGATAGCCAGACAATCATGCCCTTCACGGACAGCTGCAGAAGAGCAGGACGATGACCAGCAGCTCCTTCTGCACGGCCTCCTGGCAAACATGAACCTCTCATTTGGCTCTCTGACACACCTGTTTGCTAAGCTGTGCCTGTACAACGCAGAGTCCCCAAATGACAAGCTGAAGCTTCTGAATTCTGCAGGCAGAGCTGACCCCCCCACAGGTGTCTACCGCTATACTTCATGCATTAGGTCATGATCTTCAAGTCAGTAGACCCGAGGGTAAAATGGAATCCATAGAAGAAAAATCTAGAAGCAAATGATTACGAAGATGACGAGATACCAAAAACAGGGAAAGGCTAAGCTTTCTGGAGCCTAAGCTTTAAAAGGAATAAAGGGAGAGATTAATTGGCTATTACCAAATCCCAGTCCACATCGCACCTGGGAAGCAGCATTACGTATTTTATGTATTTATGTATATATAAATTATATATACGTATATACATATAATTATACATACAAAAATTATATATGTATGTACATATACATATCTATATATAATTTTTGGAAAGTGGTAAATTTAGAAATTACTAGATTGTATCAAAGTACTGTAGGTTAAAATGTGAGATCATGTTTTCTAAATGCTAATTTCTACATGCGGTGTATATAATTAACGAGGCAATATTCTGTTAATGTTTCCTGTGAGTTGTTTACCAAGAACCAGTATGGCTGAGAGAAGACTGAACTGGTTCTCTACTTATCCTTAAGGTAAAGCAACCGCATAAGGTTGGCCCTGAAAGACCTCATCTGCATTGCAGTAACAATATAATATGTGTAGTCTTGTTTAGTGTGGGCCTTGTAAATTCTGAAATTTAACATTGTGATTCATTCTTTCATAGGATGAGCTCTTATTTGCAACCTTCCTTAGTTTGTGATCTTCATGGGTAATCCCTCACTCGACTCCAGCCCAGCTACAGCAAGCACCATTTCAGTGGCAGCTCAGACTGATGTTTCTTAGCTTGACCTGTAATGTTAGGACAGTATGTAATTCAATCTGACATTTACAGTCCTAAGTGTGATACTGAAGAAAACGCTCAAGCTGTTAGATTTTACAAGCGTGATCCTACCCCTTTGACCATTCAGAGCTAGACAGCATGCTGCCTGATGAGCACAATTCAGAGATACTTCTCATCTCTCCTGATAATAAAAAAATCACAGACAGCCTTTTCCTGGTTTGACTCAGAACTTTATCTCTGGCTTTCTTAACAATCTGCATTTGTGGGCAATCCTGGAGTGGTCTAGCCTTTTGCATACCACCTCGGTGTTCATTTTAGTACTTCTTATGTGCAGACCCTTATAATGCCTGTCTCAGGGTGTTTCTGAGGCTACTGCTAACCGGCTAGGGGTTCCAGGAGTTTTGGCAGGATCTTGAGGTAAGTTGCTCACTCCCCTGTAACATCTGTCAATTGTACAAATAGCCAAGTAGCTACCATCAGCCAAGATGAGAACCCCTGCCCTCACAGAGCTTCCATTCAAGTGAGGAGCGAGACAGTAAGAGGGGTTTTTTAGCAGATACGTTATTTGGAGATGGACACTAGGGGGAAAATAAAGCAGGAAAGAGAGATGTGAAATGTCCGGAAGTAAGGGAGATGGGGCTGACATTTCAGACTGAACAAAAAGGGAAGGCTCCAGGGAGAAGGTGACTCAGGTGAAGGTCTGGAGGAATGACTGAGCGCGTCACGGGGGAACACTCTTCCTGGCAGGCAGAAAAGCAAGTGCCGAGGCCTACAGCGGGCAGGCGAGGAGGCTCCCGTGGCTGGAATGAGTGAAGGAGGATGAAGCAGTGGACGAGGTCGAGGAAGTAACAGGAGGGAGGCACATGGCCTCTGCAGGCCACACAGGTCACGTCTCAGAAAGGCTTCGGCTTTTTCTGAGATAGGAAGCCAGTGGAGAGAGCACGGAGCAGAAGTGCTGATGATTTCAGGCTTTAACAGAATTTCCAGCAGTAGGTCAAGGCCAGAAGCAAGGAGTCCTGTGAAGAGGTCACCACAATGACCCAGTGGAGGCAGGTGGGTTGCCCCTTGCTGTAATGACCCCAGGCCCCCACCCCAGGCCAGCTCCCAAATACACGTGCCCAGGAGCAGCCTTTCCTGACTCTCCGGAGGAGACCGTCTTCACCAGCCACTCAAGTTTCATCCCCGGCTATCATCCCTGAACAGGGCAGCTCTGCCTGCGGTTTCCTTCTGGGTGTTCGTGAGGGGCAGGGGCATGGAAGAGGTCTTAGATTTCTTTGGATCCATCAGTTTCCTTTGAACCTTTCTTTCCCTTGCAATTTGGGGAAGATATAGATCATTTGCCCTGTAGTTTCCCACAATCTGGACTTTGCTGATTGTACCATTTGTATAGTTTAGCATGTTCCTGGCTCCTCTGTGTCTCCTGTAAATTTGAGTTTAATTTTTTGAGCAAGACTATTTCAGAGGTGGTGGGGTGTTCTTCATTGAGAGTACCTGGTAGGCTCCATTTTTGTGATGTGAGCAGGCACAAATACTCAATATCCAGATCTTTAATTCACTAGATTCCTTTTGCATTTGTTTGTTGAGAAATTTCTATAAAGGGTAGTTTTTTCAATTAGTATTTGGTCACTCATTTTGTACAGAAACTGAATAGGAAAGGCAGGAAAAACTATGCTCCTCCCTCCCCTTTTATACACCAGATTCCAAAGATCTGATTTCTAAGCATCCTCAAAAGATGACTAATTGGGTTTATTTTGTTGGTGTTGTATCATGAACTCATGGATTAAACATTATTTGGTATATTTAAATCCAGTGCCATTATCAATACTGATGTTCAAATTGTCCTATCTTTTGCCAGCGTACTTTGACACAACCCCATGTCATCCTTGTTAGCTTCCTTGCTATCTGGTATAACGAGATATACCGGGGTCATCTTATCATTTCCTGCTACAGAAAATACATCTCCATGACATATTTTCAGCCAGTTAAAATTTTTTGGTTTTTTGTTTTTCTTTAAATGAGAGACAGCAAGTTTGTAGGCTGATGGGAATGGTCAGGTGGAAGGAGGGAAGAAGTGAGCATGCAGGAGAGGGGAGAGGGGTTGGGCCGGTGCAGGGCAGACACCGGGCATGAGAGCGTGGCACGGAGGGCAAGGGCAGAGCCAGCGGGCCCACGCCCGGGACGGTTAGAGGCAGCGTGGGAGGCCACAGAAGTTCTCTTCTGCCCGCGGCAATGTCCTCAGTGAAAAGAGAAAACGTCACCAGCGGGGAGTGTGGACGGGGCACAGAGGAGGTCAGCAGAGGAAGAGAGGAAGCAGAACGGGGCTGTTCCGTGGCATCCCCTGCGTCCGAGGTTCCCGAGCTACCCTGGGGAAGTGAGACCCCGCGGCTGCACGGGCCACACGGGGCCTGCCTCAGCCTAGTAAGGAGCCGCCAGGTCGGGCAGAGTGCCCAGGAACGGGACGAGGGTGAAGAAGTGACGCCCCGGGAGGCTCACGACGGACTTGTGGGAGCCGGCCCAACACGACCCCACGTTCTGGTGCCGCTCGCCAGCTAATGCAGAAGGAACACGTGAACCCCTGCCACCATTTCAGCTGGGACTTTCGTAAGCAACACCTTCCTTTATCCGAACACGGGAGCACAGGCTACGCACTAGAGACCCAGACGTGAGCAAAACGATCCTTGACCACTGGGAGCTCTGGCTCAGGAGGGAGAGGGACACACAGACACAACTGTGAGGCAACATGGCAGTAAAATATGGAGACCTGGGGGGCCAGAAATGACGTGGTCACAAAGGAGACCCTCTTCAAGAGGGGCAGAGGTCAAAAAAAGAATTCGGAAGGAAGGGAAATCTGAGCTTATAGTGGGAAGATGTGGCATTAACCAGGGGAAAAGGGTGAAGAAAAGGCAGAAGGGACAGGCCAGAAGCCAAAGGTGTGTCCCTGGAACCGCAAAGAGTGTGGCCGCTCTGAAACAGGAGCCAGAGGGGTCAGGCAAAACGGGCTTCGGGGAGGCACAGGGTTTTTTTGTTTTTTTTTTTTTACTAGGCTCCACACCCACTGCGGGGCTTGAACTCACGATTCTGAGATCAAGAGTTGCATGCTCCACCAACTGAGCCAGCCAGGTGCCCCGAGGCACAGGAGTGTTTAAGTTCGACCACGCCAGCACTTCTGCATGGAGGATGGGCCACTCTGGCCTACTGGGAAGTGGGTCTGAGCAGAGGAAGCAGAGGCAAGAAGGTCAGGCAGGGGGGATGGGCATACCAGCTCAGAGGAGAGCTCCAGCCAGGCCAGGGGGCATGCAAAGGGAGACCAGCAACCAAGAAATAGCTAGAAGATAGATCCACAGGGCTCGGGGAGGGAGGTGGGGCTGGGGGAGTGGGTCAAGCAGCTGGCTAACTTGGAACGAAAGAAAAGGATGTGTTTGCAAAGGGAAGAAGAGTTCAAGTGTAAACACATGCACTGTTTGAGGTGCTGAGAAACAGCCAGGTAGAGACACGCAGCCTTCAGTGAAATATACAAGTGGAAAGCTCAGTGGAGACTTACACCGGAAGTACAGAAAACTAAAAGACAACTCTTGGGGCACCTGAGTGGCTCAGTGGTTAAGCATCCGTCTTCAGCTCAGGTCCTGATCCCTGGAATGGAACCCTGCATCAAGCCCTGCTGGACTCCCTGCTCAGTAGGGAGCCTGCTTCTCTCTCCCTCTCTCTCTCGCCCTCCCTCTCTCTCAAATAAATAAAAACTTTAAAAAAAAGACAACTTTTCCTGAGCATTATATTTTAAGACTGTTTCCCAGACTAAGATGGTATCAAATCACCTCAGAAGCTTTTAAAATCCAGATTCCCTGACCCCACCCCAACTTACAGAAGCCTATCTTTAAAATGGGATACTTTTTCCTAAGAATAGTTTCCACATAGTACAAAGACATTCTCAAACTAAGAACCAGGGTTTGAAAGTAAGAACTGGACTCCAATTCTAACTTCACAATCCATGAGCTTTGTGACTTTGAGAAAGTTACCTAACCTCTATCAAGCCTTCATTTTGCCACTGAAGAGAGCTCCAAATGGACCCACCCACCACACAGGGCACGTGAGAAGGACGGACTAAAGACCTGGGACGTGGGAACCGCCCTGTAATTAACAGGTGTTTTTTTTTTTCTTTTAACAGGAAAATCTCATCACTCATTACTAAATTTCTGCAGAGAATTCACCAGGGTTTTATTGGCTTTTTAATGTAATCTGTCTTTTCCTCCCTCCCCCCTCAGAGTTGGAATGGAGGCTTCCTGAGAAGGCCGGTATCCAAGCACCTAAAACCAGGCCGGGAATATGGTGGGTGTTCCCTGAATTCAAGAATAAATGACTGAGGTTATGAAAAATCAAAATACTTTAAAAAGGAGAACGATCAACCTCTGACATTTCATAATCACTACCTATTCTAGTTCTCACTGCCTCCTCTCTAAAGACACTAACTTTCCTTTACCCTCAGGTTTCAACCTCAAAACTAACGCCTAATACTTTGCAGCCACAACAAATAACAGGTATGCAGATCACACAGCAGCACAGAGAGATGCGCACGCCGTAACGTTAAATGAGACATACGTGTGTGTGTGTACGTACATATACATATGCGTGCAAACATACACACACCTCTATAACAATGAATTACAACTATGATTAAAAATACAGGTGGAGGGGCGCCTGGGTGGCGCAGTCGTTAAGCATCTGCCTTTGGCTCAGGGCGTGATCCCGGCATTCTGGGATTGAGCCCCACATCAGGATCCTCCACTGGGAGCCTGTTTCTTCCTCTCCCTCTCCCCCTGCTTGTGTTACCTCTCTCGCTGGCTGTCTCTATCTCTGTCAAATAAATAAATAAATAAAATCTTTAAAAAAAAAATACAGGTGGAGGTGGGGCACCTGGGTGGCTCAGTCGGCGAAGCATCTGCCTTGGGCTCAGGTCATGATCCCGGGGTCCTGGGATGGAGCCCCTCATCCAGCTCCCTGTTCAGCGGGGAGTCTGCTTCTCCCTCTCCTCCCTGCTTGTGCTCTCTCTCTCAAATAAATAAATGAAATCTTGGGGGGGAAAAATGCAGGTGGGGGGAAAAGAATGGAAGGAAACACACCAAAATGGTAACAGTGTGTATGTTGCTGTCATGAACAGAACACTTGATGGGTTTGTCGTCCCCCTTCTTTATTCTATTTCTAGGGCTATTTTTTTAAATAGAGTGACATCACTTTTATAAAAGAAACATTACTTTTCATGATCTTCTAGTTTGTCCAACACTTATTCCAGGACTATTTGAGTATCTACTGTGTGGCGAGTGCGTCCGGGGCCAAGGACACAGAGAGTGAGGGGCAGTCGCATGTCTAAGGAGGACAAACAGACACAAGAAACAACCGCCTGTTACAAAATGTGACAAAGTGGGGACACAGGTGGTGAGCAGACCAAACGCCGGGGGAGAAGAAATCAGGCAGCAATGAATTCTGCTGTGGGGCAGAAACGATTCAAAGAGGTGACAACGAAGCTGGGCCAGTAGCACGCATCCCCCATCACAAGAGCAAGGTCTGCGTTCAGTTCCAGCCACTCCCAGAGCGTCCATCCTGTGAGGCAACAGCTAACCGGTCCCTCCCTCTGCGCTAGTCTTTGAAGAAGGTCCTACAAGTTCTCCCCACCCCACAGACCCAGATTTCTAGATCACAAGCAGAAACACTCCGAGTGCAATCTACATTTATTTGAGCATTTGCTTCATGCCAGTTAATGAGCTAACTGCTTCCTGTGCCTGATCTCACTGGATCCTCACGTGGCATGAACTGATTATTACCCCCGGTTTATAGGGAACCTGAAGTTGAGAGGTTAAGCAACTTGCCCAAGGTCACAGAGCTAGTAAGAGTTAAAAGAGGTGTCAAAATCAAGTATTACTCTAAACCCATGCACTTTGCCAACTAACACGTGTCTACACCAGCTGATGCAGCTGTGCGTGAGCCCCAGTTGTCCCAGGGAAACAGAAGAAACCTCATTTCCCTTCCAGGTAATTCCTCTCACATCAGCAAAGTCAGTGTCGAGGAAAGATAATAAACGGCCGCAGTGTCTGACGAGCCTGGTTCGACTCTCAGGTCTCCACTGACCAGGACTTCACAAAGGGGCTTAATCTCCCAGAACCCCAGTGTCACTGGCAAAATAAAGTAAAAAAATAATACCTAACACCCATGGGGATGTTTGTTGTAAGATGCACAAAAGCCAGTGTATGAGCAAGGGGCCTCATCGGTGCCTGCAGGGGCTGTAGTATGAGACAGATGGAAACCTGGGTCCCCACCACCCTGCCCCGGCTCCCCATCACATTTGGGAAGGCAAGATCCAAACAGAGAAAGGAACACTGAAAAAAGAAAGAAGTTACCAGAAAGAGGACATGATAAAGGAGGGGCTTTCATGGGTCCTCGAGTACCTATACACAACGTAACGGGATTCTGGCTCCTGACCACCCCCAAAGTGTGGTCTGAATACCAACAGTGTCACCATCATCATCATCGCCTGGGAGCTTGTTAGAAACGGAGGCTCTCAGGCCTGACCCCAGACCTACTGGAGCTGACACTGCATTTTGACACTGCATATTGTCACTGGGCGACAATACTGAAGTGATGAATGTTATACATTGCGTCTTAGAAGCTGGCCTACCGTGTCATTGGGTAGTTTGAACTGCATGAGCCAGAAGCTGTAGAAAGGAGTCAACAAAGAATAATAAAATAAAAACAAAGCTTGAGGGCGCCCGGGTGGCTCAGTCAGTTGAGCATCCACCTTAGGCTCAGGTCCTGATCTCAGGGTCCTGGGATCAAGCCCCACATCCGGCTCCCTGTTCAGCAGGGAGTCTGCTTCTCCCTTCCCCCTGTCCCTCCTCCCTGTTCAGTGTGTGTTCTCTCTCTCTCTCAAATAAAATCTTTAAGGAAAAAAAAGCTTAAAAATGCTCCTGGGGGCGCCTGGGTGGCACAGCGGTTAAGTGTCTGCCTTCGGCTCAGGGCGTGATCCCGGCGTTATGGGTTCGAGCCCCACATCAGGCTCCTCTGCTATGAGCCTGCTTCTTCCTCTCCCACTCCCCCTGCTTGTGTTCCCTCTCTCGCTAGCTGTCTCTATCTCTGTCAAGTAAATAAATAAAATCTTTAAAAAAAAAAAAATGCTCCTGGCCTAAGTTAACGTGCGTATACCAAACAAAAAATGACAAACCCTGATATCAATTCAGGACTGCATACTGTACATACCATTTTTAAATATAAGATGTCAGTACAAACTATAGCAGGGCCGACCCTTCTTAGAAGAGAAAAACCATCGAAGTTTCCTCAGTAAGGAAGCGACAGGAAACTACAAGAATGAGGCTACCTTCTCAACCTGTGTCACAGGGTTAAATCCAATAGAGTATGGGAAGGTCCCTAAACTGTAAAAACCTATGCGCGTGAATACGAGAATTCTCTTTGAACTGCAAGTTGCCTTCAGATCATATTAGTGGCATAAAACTGAAGGGGGCAGGAACCTAATTCAGACAACCTAATTGTCTCCTCAATTGCAATTCTAATTGCCCAAATAAATGTGTTTGCTTAAGAAAAAAAATTTTTAAAAATCTGAAGAAGGCAAAGCAATCTCTCATGAGAAGTAAAGATAACAGGATGAGAGCAAGAACAAGAGGGAAGAAATCAGGCTTACTGGAGTTAAGGGCACCAGCAGTCGACTCAAGCACAGGACACAGGAAAATCCAGTAAGGGGAAAACTAATACGCGTCTGTGTCGAGGAAAGAGCAATCACACGTTGCAATGAGTTCCACTCACAAAGGAGTGAGCCGGCATATGGCACTCACCCAGCAGGGCAGCCACGATGCCCACCAGCCCGGTGCCGGCACCCAGCTCCACCGCAGAGCAGCCCCGGAGCTCCACAGCTCCCATCTCCAGATACGTGGAAAGAACGACGGCCTGAGTCAGAACACAGCGTGATAATTCAAGTCAACAAGTGCTTTAGGAACCCAAGGGTTTCGGGCAGACTTCCCACTAGCAGGAAGACATCACACACCCCTCTCCCCACGCAGGGTTCCAGTCCCAGTTCAGGAACAGGCAGAAAACTCAGCTGCTGCTGGGAGGTTGACCCCCTGGAGCGCGCACAGACACTGCAGCCTCAGGCCCCACAAGATCCCTCCTGGGGACAGTAAGGGGTCAAGGACGCTGCCCACACAACACAGGGTCCCGCTCAATCTAGCCAGTTTAATTTCTTACTGTTTGGTATATGAATTATATCTCAATAAAGCTGTTATTAAAAATAAGTAAATAAAGACCAGTCTTATCATCAATGGTGGTTGTCTTCAGAGGCCCAGTTGGGTACTCACCGCGTCCCAAACCACCGCTGCGACGCCCAGCTGTCTCCAGTCCTGCCGGATCTGGATCGTGTGGTTCGCAAAGGAGAAGGTGGCAAGAGGCTTGTGGAATTTCTGCAACCCCACTCCCGCTGTCTCCTCATAGGGCACCAGGGCCATCTCGCCTGCAGTGTGCTCTCGGCTGCCTCAAAGCTGTTGGGCAAAAGAAGACTGCGTGACGCTCTGGCCGGGGCGGGGGGGGGGGGAAGCACTCTAAGTAGACCCAAATGCTTTTTAAGGCCGTTTTTTACATGTTCAAAATAGGACGACAGAGGTGGGGGGAGCCTCTGTCTAATTCCTTTTTGCATGGCTCTTCCTCTTCTGGGAAGGGAAGAACCCACAACCGCACGAGTCCTGCAGGATGCCCTAGGCACTGTGCTGTTACCACTGGGTGAACTGGAGCCGCAGTAAGAGTGAGCGTAGCGGGGCTGCTAACCCAGGGCCGCAGTGAAAGTAGTGCTTTCTACACTGTCCCGGCCCGTCTAGACTGCAGCTGCCACCCGCTGCGGTCGGCGGGACAGTGTTCGCCGTTTTGTTTTGGTCTTCCCTCCACCCCCTCTAAATTCAGTGCGTTCAACAGTGACGGCCATGGACCCGAACCTGCACTTGGACTGCGTGTTAACGGTTTGATTATCCGGCTTTTTGACACGGTCGCAGTTCCATCTCGCCCAGACTGGAAGCGAAAGACACTCGTGGACCCCGAGTCGCCGGCGGGGAGAGCGAGAGCCCAGGTCCGGGGCGGACTAGGGCGTCCGCGGCTGGAAGGCCTGCCCGGAGTCCCCCGAACCCGCACCCCGGCCCTCTCGAAAGGGCCGACAGGTACGCACTCGCTTCCGGCGGGCCCCAAAGCTCCAGGAACCGGCAGGGGTGGGAGTGGGGGGTCGGGGAGGGCTCCCCCAGCCGCGAGGGACGCGCCCCACCCCGGGAGTGCCGCCCGCTTCCCCGAGCCAGGCCGCTCGGGAAGCGGGGCTGGCGACGCGGCCCGGCCCGAGGTGGGCCTCGCCTCTACTTACTGCTCCGGAGCCGGCCCCGCGTGGCGCGCCTCGCTTTCCCCGCCCCGAGCGCGGCCGCTGCCACCACCCGCCTTAAAGGGCCGGGAGCCAGCCGGGAGCCGGCAGCGCGGGCAGGCAGCGGAGGTGGGCGGCGCGCGCGCCCGGAGACACGCGTTTCCGGTCCCTCCTACCCCGGGCAGGTGCTCCCGGTGCGCCGCAGGGCGCGGGGCGCAGGTGTGCTGGGCGCGCGCCGGAGGAGGACGCTGGTGAGGAGGGGTTCCGGCCTCCCTCCGGAGGGTCCCCAAGTATTCGGGCCGCCAAATCAGTTTCCCGGACGCCGAGGGCAGCGTGGGCGAGGAGCGCGAGCGGAGCGAGGTGCGGAGCCGCGGGTAGGTGCGCGGAGAGCGCGCGGAGTGCTCTGGCGGCGGGTGAGAGAGCCCACCAAGCTGGCGCTGGAGACGTGCTTGTGCTGGTTCCACTTTTCTACCTGTGAGCTTGTTCTCGCCCCCTCCCCCGCGCGCGCACTCTATGCGTGTGTCTGTGTAGTTTTGTTTTTTTGTTTTTTCTAATTTGTGTGCTTGCCTGTTTTTAGTGTTAAAGGTCACTAATGAGCAGGTGTAGAGAAAGTTTGCTCCGAAGTAGACGTGGTCACCCATTCGTCCTCGCGTCACCAGAGGGAGGTCCGAAGTGGTGTAATTGCCACTTGGTGGCAACAGAGTAGGAGAAGTGACAAGGCCCTTGTCTAACTAGAGCGCGAACTGAGTCCGCAGGCGGCGCCCGGGACTCGATTGTGAAAAGCATCCCGGGGCAGCGGCGGGGCCCGGCGCGTGCGATTTGGTCCCACACCCAGTGCCCGGCGGTTGCCGCAGACCCAAGGCCCTAGTCTCCCTTCTTTCAGGGCCGATGGTTAGCGCGCCTGCCCTTGGGGCCTCTGTGCTTGACGTGAAAGCCACTGACCCAAGCCGCCGGCCCTTGGAAAGCGCGGCTGGAGTGAGCACACCCCCCTCCCCGTGCAATCGCGGGAGGAGCGGCGTCCTCCTCTCCGGGAAAGTTTCCTTGTCTTCCCGGACCCTGACCCTCCAGTTCCTCCCCCACCTGCCGCCGCTCGGTCCCGGTCTCAGCCCCGGCTGCCCGTTAGAATGAACGCGAGCGCTTTTCAGCTCCCCCTCCCTGGACTCTGCCACTGGAAGTCTCCGCGGGTGTGAGGCGACCCGAGCTTCGGTATTTTTCAGCGCTTCCTGGTGATTCCCGTTTGCGAGCTGCTTCGCTTCAGGCCAAGCCTAAACCACCCCTGTTCTCGCCTCTGCCCTCCTGCAGGGGGCGTGCCGGCCTCTCTCCACATACCTTTCACCTTCCAAAGGAAGGCTGGAGCTGCAGAGTAGACTTGAAGTGAATTTCAAAGATCAGCAGGGAGGGTCTTTTACTAACTTTTTTTTTCCTTTGCTCAGTTTGTTTATTTTTATTGTAAAAAAATTTATGTAATAGAATTTATTTTTAGAGCAGTTTTTTTAAAGACTTTATTCATTTGAGAGAAAGAGAGAGAGCACAAACAAGGGGGAGGTGGAGGCAGAGGGAGAGGGAGAAGCAGACTCCCCGCTGAGCTGGGAGCCAAGTTCACAGCAAAATTGGGAAGAAGGTGCAGAGATTTCACATTCACTCCCTGCTCCAACACCCGTGTAGCCTCCCTCCCTTTATCAACACCCCCAGCAGAGTGGTACATTTGTTACAACTGATGAACCTACATTGACACATCATTATCACCCAAAGACCATAGTTTATCTTAGGGTTCATTCTTGGTATTGAACATTTTAGGAGTTTGGACAAAGCTATAATGGCCTATACCCACCATAACAGCATCGTACAGAGAAGTGTCACCTCCCTAAAAATCCCCTGTGCTCTACCTATTCATCTCCCTCCCTCTGCCATAACCCCTGGCACCCGCTCATCTTTTTACTCAGCTCCTTTGGGTCCATACCAAAGAGTGTGATTACTGAATCTTACAGTAAAAGTATATTGAGTTTTGTAAGAAACCACCAGACGGTCTTCCAAAGCGGCTGTACCGTTTTGCATTCCCACCAGCAGTGAATGAGAGTTCCTGTTGCTCCACATCCTTGTCAGTGCTCGGTGTTGTGAGTGTTTTGAATTTCAGCCATTCTGGTAGGTGTGTAATAGTTGTTTTAATTCGCAGTTCCCTAATGACATATGATATGGATCATCTTTACATATGCTTATTTGCCATCTGTATACCTTCTTTAATGAAGTGTCTGCTAAGTCTTTGGCCCATTTTTTAAAATTTTTATTTTAGTTCAATTAACATATAATGTATTATTAGTTTCAGAGGTAGAAGTCAGTGATTCATCAGTTTTATATAATACCCAGTGCTCATTATGTCACGTGCCCTTCTTAATGTCCAACACCCAGTTACCCCATTCTCACACCCCCCTCCCTTCTAGCAACCCTCAGTTTCCTATGATTAAGAGTCCCTAATGGCTTCTCTCCCTCTCTGATTTCATCTTGTTTTATTTTTTCCTCTCTTCTGCTATGATCCTATTTTGTTTTTTAAATTGTACATATGAGTGAGATCATATAATAATTGTCTTTCTCTGATTTACTTATTTCACTTAACATAGTATCCTCTAGTTCCATCCACGTCATTGCAAATGGCAGGATTTCATTTTTTTTGTAGCTGAGTAGTATTCCATTGTGTATATATACCACATTTTCTTTATCCATTCATCTGTCGATGGACATCTGGGCTCTTCCCATAGTTTGGCTATTGTGGACATTTCTGCTATAAACATTGGGGTGCAGGTGCCCCTTCGAATCACTACATTTGTATCTTTGGGGTAAATGCCCAGTAGTGCAAGTTCTGGGTCATAGGGTAACTCTATTTTCAACATTTTGAGGAACCTCCATATTGTTTTCCAGAGTGGCCGCACCAGTTTGCATTCCCAACAACAGTGTAAGAGGAATCTCCTTTCTCTGCATCCTCACCAACATCTGTCATTTCCTGACTTGTTAATTTTAGCCATTCTGACTGGTGTGAGGTGGTATCTCATCGTGGTTTTGATGTGTATTTCCCGGATGCTGAGTGATGTTGAGCACTTTTACATGTGTCTGTTGGCCATTTGGAGGGCTTCTTTGCAGAAATGTCTGTTCGTGTTTTCTGCCCATTTTTGATTGGATTATTTATTCTTTGGGTATTGACTTTGGTAAGTTCTTTACAGATTTTGGTTTCTAGCCCTTTATCTGATACGACATTTGCAAATATCTTCTCCCATTCTGTCGGTTATCTTTTGGTTTTGTTAACTATTTCCCTTGCTGTGAGTAAAAGCTTTTTATCTTGATGAAGTCCCAGTAGTTCATTTTTGCTTTTCTTTCCCTTGCATTTGAAGACATGTCTAGCAAGAAGTTGCTGCGGCTGAGATCACAGAGGTTGCTGCCTGTGTTCTTCTCTAGGATTTTGATGGATTCCTATCTCACATTTAGGTCCTTCATCGATTTTGAGTCTAATTTTGCGTGTGGTGTAGGAAAATGGTCCAGTTTCATTCTTCTGCATGTGGCTGTCCAGTTTTCCCAGCACCATTTGTTGAAGAGACTGTCTTTTTTCCATTGCATATTCTTTCCTGCTTTGTCAAAGATTAGTTGACCATAGAGTTGACGATCCATCTCTGGGTTCTCTATTCTGTTCCATTGATCTATGTGTCTGTTTTTGTGCCAGTACCATATTGTCTTGATGGTTATAGCTTTGTAACAGAGCTTGAAGTCCGGAATTGTAATGCCACCAGCTTTGCTTTTCTTTTTCAACATTCCTTTGGCTGTTCGGGGGTCTTTTCTGGTTCCATACAAATTTTATGATGATTTGTTCCAGCCCTGTGAAATAAGTTGATGGTATTTTGATAGGGATTGCATTGAATGTGTAGATTGCTATGGGTAGTATGGACATTTTAACAATATTTGTTCTTCAATCCGTGAACATGAAATGTTTTTCCATTTCTTTGTGTCTTCTTCAATTTCTTTCATGAGTGTTCCCTAGTTTTCTGAGTACAGATCCTTTGCCTCTTTGGTTAGGTTTAGTCCTAGGTATCTTATGACTTTTGGTGGCCCTTTTTTTTTTTTGGTCCTATTTTATTTTCCAGCTGTATTGAGATATGATTGACATATTTAAGATATATAGTGTAATGATTTGATTCATGTATATATTGCAAAATTGTTATTACAATAAAGTTAGTTAACACATTTGTTATCTCACATTATAATTTTGTGTGTATATGCATGTGTTTAGTGAGAATATTTAAGATCTACTCTCTTAACAACTACCAAGTATATGATACAATATTGTTAACTGTAATCACCATGCTGAATATTAGATTCTTAGAACTTATCCATCTTATAACTGTAAGTCTGTACCCTCTGAACAACATCTCCTAATTCCCCCACCCCCAGCTCCTGGCAACCACCATTCTACTCTGTTTCTATGAATTTGGTTTTTTAAAAAAATAGATTCCACATAGGGATGCCTGAGTGGTTCAGTATGTTAAGCATCCAACTCTTGGTTTCAGGTCAGGTCATGATCTCAGGGTGGTGAGATTGAGCCCCGCATCGGGCTCCATGCTGGGTGTGGAGCCTGTTAAGATTCTCTCTCCCACTCCCCTCATGCCCCATCTGCTCATTCACTCTCTCTATATATATATTAAAAAATAGATAGATTCCACATCTAAGTAAGATCATACAATATTTGTCTAGCTTCTTTCACTTAGCATTGGGCCCTTAGTGTACAGCCATGTTGTTGCCAATAGCAAGATTGCCTTCTTTTTTATGGCTGAATAATATTCCAATATATATTTGTATATATATGATATATATTATATGGTATATATTATATGAGGTATATTACCCCACACACCCCATTTTCTTTATCCATTCATCTGTCAGTGAAGCTAGGTTGTTTCCATGTCTTGGATGTTGTAAATAATGCTACAATCAATGAACATGCTGGTATAGGTATCTTTTCGAGATAATGATTTCATTTCCTTCAGATATAATCCCAGAAGTGGGATTACTGGTTCATACAGTAGCTCTATGTTTAATTTTTTGAGGAACCTCCATACTGTTCATACTGTTTTCCGCTGTGGCTATACCAAATTTTATTCCCACCAACAGTGCGCTAGCGTCCCCTTTCCTCCACATCCTCTCCAACACTTGTTATCTCTTTTTCTTTTTGAGAGTTGCCACTCTCACAGGTGTGAGGTGGTATCTCATTATGGGTTTGATTTGCATTTCCCTGAAGAGTAGTGATGCTGGGAGCAGCTTTTCATGTACCTGTTGCTTACCCCATTTTAAATCTGATTATTTTCTTATTGAGTTTTTTTAAAGATCCATTCATTTATTTTAGAGGGAGTGCGACAGTGCCAGCAGGGTGGGGGCAGAGGCAGAGGGAAAGAGAGAATCCTCAAGCTGACTCCCTGCTGAGCGCAGAGCCAGACATGGGGCTCGATCCCAAGACCCTGAGATCATGGCCTGAGCTGAAATCAAGAACCAGCTGCTTCAATGACTGAGACACCCAGGCGCCCCTTATTGTTAAGTGTTAAGGGTTCTTTGTGTATCTTGGATAACAGTCCTCTATCAGATAGCTCTTTTGCAAATACTTTCTCCAGGTCTGTGGCTGCTCTTTTCCTTCTCTTGACAGCATATTTTGCAGAGCAGAAATTTTTTATTGTAATAAAGTCCACCTTATCATTTCTTTCTTTCATGGATATTGCCTTTGGTGTCACATTGAAAAAGTCATTGCCAAACCCAAGGTTGTCTGAATTTTCTGCTATGTTATCTAGTAGTTTTATTGCTTTGCATTTTAGTTTAGGTCTGTGTCATTTCCAGTTAATTTTTGTGAAAGGTGTAAGGTCTGTGTCTAGATTCATGTTTCTGCACGTGGATGTCTGGTTTTTCCAGCACCATTTTTTAAAAAGGCTATCTTTCTCCATCGTATTGCCTTTGCCGCTTTATCCAGGATCCGCTGACTGTATTTACGTGGGTGTGTTTGTGAGCTCTCCGCTCCATTGATGTGTTCGTCCGTTCTCTCACCAGCACCACGCTGTCTTGATTATTGCCACTTCTAGTAAGTCTCGAGGCGGGTAGGGGCAGTCGTCCAAGTGTATTCTTCTCCTTCAGTATTATCTTTCTTATCTGGCCTTCTCCTTTCCCTTTTCTCTCTCCCGGGGTCTCCTTCCTCTCTTACCTCCTCTCCATCTCTACGGCTACTGCCTCTCAGCTTTCCTCTCTTCCCATTTTCTTCTTCCCTCTCTTGGTCCCTTTCCTTTGGGGAGCCAGCATTGGGCACAAGAAAAAAGACAGGCTTTGGGGCCAGAGAAACCATGAAAGTATAAATTCTGACCCTCATACTTTAATTTGGGTGACCTAATGCCTAATGCCTAATGCTCCCTAGATCCCAGGCTCCTCATGCATAAAGCCTGGCACAAGGACCCTGGCCTGCTCCTCCCTCCTTCTCTACACTCTCCATTGTTTATTCTGAAATCATGCACAGGACTTTACAAGACAGAACCTTCCCAACCTCTCCAGCACTCCAGTAGCATAGGACATTCGTCTTATTATGTTTACTTACATAATGTTCACTTTTTCTTAATGCGTCCAGTAGCCCTCCCGAGGTTCTGATTGGTGCCATTTGGCTCAGGAAGCACCAAAAAGAACATCTAGGGCATATGCAACCTGTATGGCCGTATAGACATGAAGTGGAGCTCTGTTTTTATAAAAATAAACCAAAACAGCCGGTGGTTCTCGGTGAATACTTGAAAATATATGTTTAATCCTCAAAAAATACTGGGTATGTGGTAGATGATAATTATTTTAAATATCCAGTCCACCTTCCCCAGGCCTGTCCTTGGGGTTCTTTCTGGAGGAGGTGATGTCTCTCCACCCACCCTGGGCCAGGACAGCATCGGGCTTGGCTGTGTGACTTGCTTTGGCCGGTGGAACACAGGTGGAAATGACATTTGCCCCCCTCCGAGCAGGAGCACGAGGTGCCCTGCACAGCTGTGTCCTTGCTTTTCCCCCGCTCAAGAACTGCGTGTGTCAGAGCGGGGCAGTCCCGCACTGCAGGGCCCGTGCAGCAGAGTCACAGCTGCCCTGAAATTAACCTTTGTCAAGATGACCATTGAGATTCTGGGTCGTTACTACAGCGTAACTCAGCAGACGCTTACAGACACAGGTGTGAAAGAGACAGAAATCTCAAGCATTCAGCAGAAGTTTTTAGTGGGTGGCTTCGTTTAGTTTTCCGGTAAAGTAGATCCTTTTTTGGAGCTCTGCCAATCTTATGATGATTCCTGGGTCCCCAGGGTCAGCATCAGCTCAGACCACAGACCACCTTTCTCCAGCTGGGATTCTAAGACTTGAAGGCAGTTCTCCTACTGACAGTCTTGCTGGGGGTATGCAAAAAAACAGATTCCGCTTCTGCATTACCCACATTTCAAAGTGCAGTTCAACCTAAGTGTAGCAATCTAAAAGTGACGTGCTTTTTCCTGGTAGCAAGGGGGGCTGGGCTTCTTTTGTTGGTCCTCTCCCAGACAACTAAACAGGGAACGTGCTTGGGCATCCCCCCGAGCCCAGTGGGTTCCCGGCGAACCCTCATGGTGCCCTGTTGAACTTCCCTGTGCACTGCTGAACCCTTCTTGCCCACACAGCCCCTTGTGGGAAGCAGAACTTAGTATGGGATAAAATATAAGTAAATCCACCCAGAGGCCTATGTTTGATAGCTTTTTATTTTTATCACCGTGATTAAATTGCCTTTCCCCAACCACCTCCCCCAGAGAATAATGGTGGAAGGGTGCTTTTTCTTTTGTCCCTCCCGTTTTTTGGAACTAGTCCATGTACTAGGTCACAGTAGAAGCAGTGACCTTGGAACAACATGATCCCACCCTGGGCCAGGGTGGAGACCCCACCCAGGCTGCATACGTAATTCTCTCCACAGAGCGAGAATTGAGAGCGGCTATTGGACATCTGTTCTCATTGTTATTAGCCCAGCATCCATGTCCCATTTTGCTGGTGGCAGATCCCTTCTGCTAGTGGTCAGGAGCCCAGCTTTTGTGGCCTGAGAGTTTAGGTCAAATCCCAGCTTTTGCAAGTTATAGCTCTGAGGCTTTCGCGAAGACACAGTCATCTGTGCCTCAATTTCCCCACCTATAAAAGGGGACATTGTGCTGATTAAATGAGCAAAGAAGATAAGAAGCTGAGGTTAAAACGATTTAGCTTTATCTGAAGTTCCTAAAACTGTACCCAGTAGCCGACGTCATGTAGCATTTGCTCTTACTGTGGTGTGTTTGGGGGAGGGCCGACCTTGGCCCCGGCTCCAGGCCTGGCAATGAGCATTTCCTTCCATCTGCCCATGGGTGGTCCAGAAGTGGGCATGTGACCAAAGCTGGGCTCACCTGCAGGCCTTCCCGGGACCTGCTGGGACTCTCAGAAAAGCAGTGTTGGCAGAGGATAGAAGTCTGGAGGTCCTGTTGGTCTTCTGGTCCCAAGAGGGCCGAGCCAGCCGAGAACGGAGCCATCGGAGGTGCCAGAAGAGGGCGAGGCTGCCTCTTATGGTGCCCTGTGACCACCTGGATCCAGCTGGCCAAGAATTTTCAGTTATTTGAGCCGTTAAATTGCCAAATTAGCTTACACCAGGTTGAACTGCTTTCTTTGTCCCCTGCAGAAGCAGAATAGTCCTGACACATTCAGTCTGGGCTGGTCCCTTGAACAAAGGAGATGTAAAGTCGAGCCAGCGCCGGGCATCCTCGGTTTGCACGGAGTGTGTATGGGGAAGCTGGTCGCAGGGAGCAGCAGGGGCTCCCCTGGCCACAGTCTTTCCTGGCTGCACCTGGCTTCTCGGAGCCTCTGGGACATCAGCGTAACCGGAGAATACATTTCCTTTTCTTGCTTAAGCTGCCTTGAGGGCCCAATGCACACCTCGAGAATCATGGGAGTCGTAATGAATCGTGTGTTTTCCGTTGTTTGTTTTTAGGAAGAAAAAGTACACAGAATATAAACATTCAATAAGGTCCTGGTATATAATTCAGAGATAGCTAGCTTACTGTCCTATTTGCCAAACAACAAATACGATCCTAACAGTTGAACATGTGTTCAAAAGACAAAAGTCTCCTCTCCACGCTCGGGTCAACAGATGACCTGAGTTGGCACAGATCCTGATATATGTTGATGGCATGGAAGCGTGATCTCCGGCGACATCTTTCTGCCCACTCTAGGATGAAGAGGTGGCCCTTCTGCATACCAAAAGTACCAGCTCTGGGGCACCTGGGTGCCTCAGTCGGTGGTGCCTCAGACTCTTGGTTCGGGCTCAGCTCATGATCTCAAGGTCCTGGGATCAAGCCCCGTGTCGGGCTCCATGTTCAGTGCAGAGTCAGCTTGGAAAAAAAAAAAAAGGTACCATCTCTGTGGAGGTGCAGTGCGAGAGTTGGGGTTTAGAGTTGCAGGACTTGAACTCTAGCTCCCCTCTCGCTAGTCCCAGATCATGCAGCCTTGGGCAAGGCACTGCCACTCCCATGTTTTCCATTTTCTCACCTGTAAATGGGGCTGATGATAATCCCCACCTCGCTGGGCTTGCTGTGAGCATCAGAGGAGGGGAGGTACATAAAAGGGAATTCGCATCTCTGTGCCTCATTCTCCTCCTCTGCAAAAGGAGGATCTTATCACAAGGCAGAGGCCGCAGGCTTGATGTGAGGAGGAAGGGGTTCCCTCTTGCTCAGTGCTGACAACAGTGCCTGACCCAAAGTGAGCACTCACTAAATCTTTGTTGTTACTGATCCCTTCACTGTTGCCCCAGCTTTTTCCTACTTAATGGAATTGACGACCTTCCTGCCTTTCGGTGCCCATTGAAAAATTCTGTTCAACGTTCACTTAATCTCAGATGGTTGCGATGACCAGAGTGTCCTCAAGGGGCTGGCCCTGGCAGGGCACTCCCCAGGCAGAAGCCCTGTCTTGGTGCAGGACACTGCCGCCTCTGGGGCTAACAGCCAGCTGCCAACACCTGGCCTGCTCAGGACCATTAGAGCTTTGCATTTCAATGGCTCCCATTGCCTACAAGTTCACGGCATCCAGTTCAAAGACCTAATTTTTTCTTTATATCCCGCCTTGTTCCAGAGGGAGATGCTCCGTGATCTCTCACTACAAAACTAGACCTTCAAAGTTGTCTTAGGACCCAGACCCCATTGTCAGCTCAATTTGGTCATGTCATCCGTTGGTTTGATGGGGATCTCTCCAGCGGGCATCTACTCGGTGCTGGGCACAGGAGTGCAGTCGTGGAGGCCTCAGTCTTAGGGTCTTAGGTTCAGCCGGGGCTCCAGCCTATGAAGCCCGTGGATTAGTTGCCTAGAGCTGCCACAGCACAGTACCACAAACTGGGAGGCTTATAGAAAGCAGAAATGTATTTTTTCCCAGTTCAGGAGGCTAGGAGTCTGAAATCAGGGTGTAGTCTGGGCCATAGTCCCTCCAAAGGCTCTAAGGGAAGAATCCTTCCTTGCCTCTTCCCACTTCTGGTGGCCCATGGCCTTCTTTGACTCATAGCAGCACTAGCCGCACCCCCCCCCATCTCTGCCTCCATCTTCACTTGGCCGTCTTCTCCCCGGGTCTCTGTATCTCCAAATCTCCCACTCTTTATAAGGACACCATTGCATCCAAATAAAGTCACATTCATGGGTACTGGGTGTTAAGACTTCAATATATCTTTCGAGAAGACACAATTCAACCCATAGCAGCCAAAGCAGCAAGAAACAAACAAATGAGGGCAAAATTTAAATGAAAATACTTTTTTTTAGGGACGCCTGGGTGGTCAGTCTAGCATCTGCCTTGGCTTAGGTCATGATCCCTGGGCTCCCAGCTCAGTAGGGAGTCTGCCTCTCCCTCTGACCCTCCCCCCCACTCATGCTCTCACTTGCTCTCTCTCTCTCTCTGAATAAATTTTTAAAAAAGAGAAAATACTTTAACTCCATGGATTTGACTAAAATTCACAATTTTATAGTGGAAAATGGTATAGGACAGTGGTTGAGAGTGTGGGTTATTGAATCATAGTGTCTGAGTTGAAATCCTGCAAAGATCTAGTTCCTTCTTTTTGTAAAAGTAGAATAATAATAATAATAATAATAATAATGCCCATGTCACTGGACTGTTTGGAGGAGGAGGTGGTCAGTGAGCTAAAACATGTCAGTCACCACATGTAACACCATAACACCTGCACGTAGTAATCTCTTAACAAGACCATTATTTACTTCTTTTCATTTCACGTTTAGAATCTTAAAATTTCCAAAAACAAGAACACTTTAAATAAATCCACTGTTATTGAGCCTTAAATCAAACATCATTGTGCACTTAGACAGGTCTTCTCTGTCATTTCATAAATGGGCTACTCTGTGCTCATACAGCTTACCTTCTATTAAAGTAACAGGGATTATAAGCATCAAGTTATTCGGACGTTGTATTCTGTCGCAGTGAATGTGCTGTCCACGTGGCTAACTGTCTCTGTGAAGGTAAAATGGATTGTAAAGACCAAGCTCTTGGGGCATTGCATAGCCACTGCTGTAAACTGGGAGAGAGTGGCTTCTTGATTTCTGTAAGCTGAAGTTTACCGTAGTGACAGCAGCACGAGAAGACACGCCAAGCCACCCCCCAAGCCCAAGAGCTGTCTCTTCACGCAGTGTGCAGTTAAAATGAATTTTGTTACCATGAAATTTCACCTGTAGTGACTTTTTCATTAATGTGGGCCAAGGCAAATTGATTAGACTACTAATCTCCAAAAAGTAGAAGCCTTCATGGATGGAATGTTGTGCCGAAAGCACACTGGACACATTTTCCTCCTATTCTTGAGAAAGAATGGAGGTGAGAAAAGGAACAGAAAATTGAGGAAACTTCTTTAAATTAATTGTTAGTGTTCCTCTTTAGTTTTTCTTTAGAATGCTTCGTTCTCATCCAAGCTACTATGGTCAATGTTTTTAGTTAATTTTTTATTTAATGTTGTAATATAGATTAGTATTATAGTTGTGCTAGAACCTCATTTTAAAGACATAGAAATTGAGACATAGGCATTTTTAACAGATATTTTTTAAATTGAGACTTTTAATTGCTATACACTAGAGCTTAAAGCATTATCAGAAAACACATTGCCTTGAACTTCTAACCCAATAGCACTTCTCAGACTTTATAGTCTCGGGATCTTTTTTTTTTTTAAATTTCATCTATTTATTTATCAGAGAGAGAGAGAGAGCACAAGCAGAGGGGAGCAGCAGGCAGAGGGAGAAACAGACTTCCTGCTGAGCAAGGAGCCTGATGTGGGACTCGATCCCAGGACCCTGAGATCATGACCTGAGCCGAAGGCAGACATTTAACCAAATGAGCCACCCAGGTGTCCCAGTCTCAGGATCCTTTACACTCTTTAAAATTATTGAGGACCCCAAAGAACTTTTGTTTGTGTGGGTTATATCTGTTAATATATATCATATTAGAAATTTTAAGTTTTAAGAAGTTAAAACCTAAAACAGTAAATTATTTGTTAATTCATTTTAAGGTAACAATCATGCTTCTATTACATGTTAGCATCACACCAACGACATTATCATATGTAGGGAGCCTCTGGAAAACTCCGTAGTACACTCATGAGAGAATGAGAGCGGGAAAGGCAAATAACAAACATCTTAGTGTTATTATGAAAACAGATTTGATCTTGTGGATTCCCTAGGTAGGTCTCAGGGTTCCCCAGGAGCTCTGGGCCAGACTTTGAGTACCATTCATCTAGACAGTTCCTATGCCTTCATAGCAAAACTGTATTATTTGTCTAAACTATGACTATTCAAGGAATAAGTAACAAGAGTACTTGTAAAACTTGGAATTTCTAACACTGAATAAAATATATAATTGATATGTTATCAATGTTCTTGTTATCTTTAACATGGAAAGCAACGTGGGCAATACAGAGTGTGTGTTCTGAGGGGGCTCTGGAGGCGGGCACCCTGGGTTCTAATCCCAGCTCCGCCACTTAACTGCATGGCCTTGAGAGGGTCACTTAGCATCTCAGCCTCAGTGTCCTGTCTGTAAAATGAGCAGGCTATTCCCATTGACCTCAGAGGCTTGCTGGGAGGATTAACTGGAGTAATCTCTGTAAGGGAAGACGACTTTCCCAGCCCCCTCCTGGGTAACCTGGGGCCAGGTGCCTGGTTCAGGGACATATCGCCCTTGCCTGAGAGCCCTTTCTTGCCCATCTCACACCCTCAGAAGTGGACAAACTAGAGCAGCTGGATTTCTGAGTCCCTGGATTGTAAGCGAGAACTAAGCCTTTGTGGTGGCAAAGGCTGAAATGGGTTTTAGTTGACTCCCTCCTGCAGGGTAGCCTGGCCTTTTCTCTAACCCACAGGGGCCGCCATTTGAACAGGAGAGGACGCAAAGGGAATGACATTTAAATGGAAATTTAGAAGATTAGAAGCTTCAAAACTGAGAAGATTTGAAGGAAAGAGCTACCTAAAGGTGGAGGCAGGGAGGCATTTCCAGCAGTGGAATAGAAAACACAAAAGCCCCCAGTCAGACGCCGGAAACTTTCCAGAGACCTGCCTCAAGCCAGGGCAAAGTGGTGAGAGATAAGTGTGAAGAATGGATTCCAGGGGCACGGAGACCTTTGCGGTCCCCAAACTCCACTAATGGCTTGAGCCTGTGGGGGCGGCATCTCAGCATCACCTACCGGCCGGAGCCATAGGCTGACTGCCCTGGGGTCCAGGGGTCTCAAGCTTAGGGATATGCACGCAGCATAAGGAATAAAGCTCAGGTCGGTGCTGCTGAAAGACAAGCATATAGAGTCCCGGCATAACCGCCCTCGCCACCGCCTTTCCTAAGTGCTGCAGCTTCTCCACGTCCCAGTGTTCCCAGGCCCTCCCCGGCACAGGGAGGAGGAGAGCGGCCGTACACACGGGGGGCGGTTGCGACCTTAGTGGCACAGGGACGTCGCGGTTTTTCATTTTGCCAAGAAGGTAGCACCTGTGCCCAGCGGCGGGGCCCGGGAGCCCCCGTGTTCTCCTTCAACAACACGACGGAAGCTGCAACGGGGGAGAAGTGTCCGGTGTGGCGTCCCGGTGGGTGTGGCCATCACAGCGGCGGTTTTCAGAGAGCCGCGGAGTGAGTATCTGATGAAGGAACGAAATCTTACCAAATTATCGCCAGCCTTACTTCAAGGTTTTTAAGTCCAAAGTCCGCTTCCCAGACGCTTCTGAGTCAATGGTGCTCAAGAGTTCCAAGCGGCTTCGTCTTCTGTGCGTGTGTTTCATCAACCTGGGGTTCAGTGGTACCCACAGTCACGGTGCCTCCTTGGGTAAGGAACTGGAGACTGTCTTTTGATGAGTCCAAGGAAAGGGATGGAACCATTTGCCTTTCTTTTGCCTGTGCTTGTTAATTTGTGTGTAACTCTCAAAGCGGGATACATTTTACGCGGTATCAAAACAGATCATCGAAAGGAGAATGGTGTATTATCAAGTAGAAAGGCTAGCTTGCAGTTCCAAACTAACGCACGAACTCACAACAGGGCCCCTCCTCGGAAGACACGGGGCGTTTGGAGTCCAGGTATCCTGATGAGATCTAACGACGTTTTTCCAGACGAGACGATGGAATTAGAATTACGTGCGCACGTGGCTGGGGAAGACGGAGCCCTAGGGGTCCAGGATAGGGCGCAGGCAGCTGTCTCAGACAGGCAATGTTTTGTTCTTCCCACACCATAGGGTTTTGTTTGTTTGTTTGTTTCATTGTCAACATTTAAAAGGAGAGAGATAGCAGATAGAAACCAAGATCTCTGGCATTCTTTACAACTTTTGAAATACCTGGCCAAAGAGGGTCTGAATAACCACAAGACAGCAGTGAGCTAGCTGAGCTGGCTCTACCCTCTGGACCGTACCCTCTCTTCAGCGTCCCACAGTCCCCTCCAATCCCACTGCCTTTCCCTCAGCCAGCTTCATTCATTGGCAGTACTGTTGGGGGTCCGGGAGGGGTCCCCAACAAAGAGCATCACTCCTGTTCTCTGGGTTCTAAACAAGCTGAGAAGTAAGACAGTGCTTAAAGCTGAAAGGAAAAAAGATCTCCTCTGTTTACTGAGAGAGAGGAGGTTGGAAGTCCTGGCTTCCAGCTGCAGGCAAAACCAAGCTGACTTAGCCAGCCGGGTTCCAGGGAACGTGGCTCAGGGCGGGCCACCCAGGTCCTTGTTACAGCAGAGAGGAGCGGAGTGCAGGCTCCACGTGCAGGCCTCCCAGAAAAAGAAGGACAGAACAGAGCGAGTGTCAGGACTTCAGGCTTCCCAAAATGTGTCAAAGGGCAGAAAGGCCTGGCGTGACAGTCATGAGAACTCCCGGGGAGGGGAAGGAGCATTCCTCGCCCACCGGGTGCTCAGAGCCACTGGGGCTGGTGAAGGCTGGAGGAAGTTTTCTTTAACAAGCTGAGCAAAGAACACCCGATGCCCTCACAGGCTGGTGGTGATTTTCTTCCAGGGCCCCTTAGCTCCAGGTAAGTAAATGTGGTTAACCTTCAGCAACCATGGAAATAAAATTTCTAGAAAGAAAGAAGCAGAACTCACTCTCTACGGGTAAATCAACCAGAACAAAAAGCATGCAAAATGAAAGCAACATAATATAAAGACAAAGCACGGAAAGGCAATCCAAGATGTGTTTTATAACATAGGAGCTAAATTCAGGAAAACGAGCGAGGCCTGGTATAGATGGGCGAGCAGTAGGGTCCGGGGCCGGCCACTGAGGCATCATCTTGTTCAGTGAGCGCTAGTAAGTGCCACGCACATTCACAACCATGCAAAGCGCATAATGGGAACCCCTTTAGAGATGAGGAAACCGAGGCCCTGAGTAATTGATTCTAGGGGGCTGGTGGAGGGATTCCAGGGCCCGTCACATCAGCTCTGAAACCCTTCCCCTCTCCCTGCCTGTCCTTTTGGGCCAAGTGTAAGTTGTTTCCTGAGAACAAGAGCAGCTTGAGGCCAGCGAGGTGGCTGGGGCAGCTCCTTCAGAGAACTGCAGGTCTAGAGTCAGAGCCCTCGGCCGGGCTGGACTGGGCTGGGCCAAGCTGGGCCGAGCTGGGCCCTGCAGCCTAACCCCGCCCCCGACCAGTCGGCATCCTGGCCTCTCCCCGCTGGTAAGCTGGTTACCTCTGGTTTCTGATGGCCATGACCTGACCTTTCCCATCCTCTGGCTGCCCACTGCCCACAGAGCAGAGATGGGGAAAGGGGCATGAAATCGGTCACCACAGCCACCGTGTTTGACCCTCCTGGTCTATCAGCAGCAGGTTTTCCAGAAAAGAGGCAGAGCTACGGGGCACGACTTTGTTGGAGAGGCTTCCTTCCCTCCTGGTCTGGTTGGGATGCCACGACAGCCACGCTGCACTCACGCCTGCACGGGGTCGTGTGCACTCTGCAGTTCTCCACGAGATCAACTAGTGAAATCCCTTAATAGGGAATGTTTTTAGAAGGAACATATGGGGAATCAAAAAAGGGCTAAATATAAACCTGTATTTACAGAACTGACTAAGGAGCACAGGAAAGTTGAACAGAAAGAGCTGGATAGAGAGGCTTTCTCCTAAAACAGGTTTTTTCGGTGGGTGTGAGTGCACATTTTGCTGTATATGTGAATTCGTTAAACACCAGAGTTGCCTCTAATTAAACAAAGGGGGGAAAGCAGCTTATGATGCCAAAAACAGTTCTGATGCCAGTCATATTATGGAGGCACCCGAGGCTGACTTCATCAGAACCACCGTGTGCTGGCGTGACAGGCTTAGAAATGATCAGGCAGAGCACAGACTTCTCAAATAGAAGTTTCACATGTAAGGCATTTTTTAGGTGGCTAAGGCAACTCTTCAAGAAATGACCTACATCATTAATGCTGAAGGAAAAAAGAGGCCAACTCTGCAGTGAGGGCATAAGCAGGCATGAAAGAAAGCCCCGCGGCCCAAAGAGGGTGAGGAAGGAATGAACACATATTTATTGAGCAACTACCCTGGGCAGAATGGTTGGTGAGCGTTCTCTTGTTTGACCCTCATGATGTCGCTAAGATGAGGGGATTATTTTTCTCCCTTCTCTGTAGACTGCAGTTCTCAGTGTCAAAGGTTACACTGCCAGCACACGGCAAGCTTGGGATCCAAAGCTAGTTCAAATCCAGTTTCCTGGAGTGCGTGGGTGGCTCAGTCAGTTAAACATCTGCCTTCAGCTCAGGTCATGATCCCAGAGTCCTGGGATCGAGTTCCATGTCAGGCTCCCTGCTTGGCAGGGAGTCTGCTTCTCCCTCTGCCCCTCACCCCACTTGTGCTCGGCTCTCTCTCTCTCTCTCTCTCAAATAAATAAATAAAATCTAAAAAAAAAAAAAATCCAGTTGTCTGGCTCTAGAGACGCTTGCCCTTTCAAATACAGTGTGGCCCTTCGAGGTGGCATCAGCAGGCCCTGCTCCTGACCTTCTCATTCCCTCCTCGCCAGTGTTTTTAACTCAAATCTATTAGAGGAGTTTTCTTCTCTCTTGAAGGAAAGCTGTTTCCTTGAAAGCAGTTGGAGGTAAATTTTACTGTAAAGAAATCCCCGTCATAACTTTCGTGTGTCGTGTCTTTTATTACGTCAGTTAGATTTTACGTTATTTTGCGTGTCTGCTTCTCTGTCCAGAGACCTTACATGTTGACACAGCACGGTGTGAAGCAAATACTTGACTCACTTGGATCTTTGTGTCGCAGAATCTACGGTAAGAGCCAAGGGTGGGTCCTGACCAGGATCCTGCTTCACTGGCCTTTACTCAAATGTCAAGGCCATCTTCGAACAAGCAGATTAGCCACAGATGGCGAGATATTGGAGAGCAGGTGGAGGAGAAAGGTTCCCAGGCCTCATAGAAAGTGTGCATCGGAGGACGCAGCATTCATTTTACTGAGCAGCCCTTCGCCGTGTCAGGTGCCCTTCAACAACAGCCCATAGAAAGCGCTCGTTTATATGGCCAGCTGCTCCGTGGTGGAGGTCTAGCTCTCTAAGAAATGTGTCAACAGTCCTCCTGCTCAGACAGGAGACAACCCACTTTCCTGCAACTACCCTAGAGCGCGGGACTGCAACGTGCAGAGCCCAGAAAGCAGCGTCACTGAGCATCAGGAAGGAGCGCTGGAGCGGCCAGTTAGGTATATGTGGCTCCGTCGGTTAAGCATCTGACTCTCGATTTCAGCTCAGGCCATGGTCTCCGGGTGGAGATCCCCGCGGCAGGCTCAGTGTGAAGTTGGTTTGGGATTCCCTCTCCCTCGCCCTCTGCGCTGTCTGCCCCTCCCCATCCCTGCACGTGAGCTTCTGCACGTGCTCTCTCTCTGGAATAAATAATTAAAATCTTTAAAATGTTGAGTTTCACGTAATACATGTATATGTACTTAATACATTAGTACTATTGTACGTGCATCGATTTCATTAGTTAATAGATGTAAGCTGGAAAGACATACTTGAAAATGGTTTGCCAGCGTGGGGACAAAACCAAAAAAGCTTGGAGACTCCCTGCCTAGGGGAAGGTGAGTATCAGTGGAGGTGGTGGCCAAAGCCCGCTGCCAAATTCCTAAGTTTCAGAAGATAAACCCATATTGCCTGGGTCTGGGTGCAGGGAGAGGCAAACCTGCCAGGAGCAAGGTGCTATTGGACTCTCCTTGTTTTCTTTTTTATTAATGAGGATGACACCCTGCGAAATTGCCTGGGAAGCAGGTGGCTTGTGAGTCAAAGGACAGCCCTTTCATTCCCTGAGGAGCCCCAGGCCATGGCCCCCAAGACTCGGAGAGACCAGCTCTCCTTCCCAAAGCAATGAGTTCTGCTGGTCAAAGGAGCAAATAGTAAAAGATATTTAAAAATTTCCACATCACTTGTCCTACAAGAAATGTACATTAAAACTAGTAAGAATACCCTATTCTTCATCAAGTACATAGATTTCAATGAGTCAGCAGTTGGCTGGTGTGGGGAAACAGACATTCCCATATACACCTAGTGGGTGGGTAAATTGGCAAAAACTTTCTATAAGGCGATTTGAAAATACTGACCAAGGGGCGCCTGGGTGGCACAGCGGTTGGGCGTCTCCCTTCAGCTCAGGGCATGATCCCGGCGTTATGGGATTGAGCCCCACGTCAGGCTCCTCCGTTGTGAGCCTGCTTCTTCCTCTCCCACTCCCTCTGCTTGTGTTCCCTCTCGCTGGCTCTCTCTATCTCTGTCGAATAAATAAATAAAATTAAAAAAAAAAAAAAAGAAAATACTGACCAAGAGTTCAAAAATACACACATCTACCTACCCATCAATTTCTCCTCTGGGTATTTTTTTGAAGAAAATAATCAAATTTGGAGATAAAGGCTTAAATACCTTTAAAAGTTTGTTATTCAACACTTACTCATTCTACACACAATTACTGGTGTCTTTTTTGAGGCAGATTCTGTGCTAGGTGCTGCCACACAACAAAAAATAAAATAGGGCTCTGCTCTCCTAGAGATTATTAATAATCATTACAGTGTTATTTATAACAGGGAAAAAATAGAAACTAACAACACGACCAAAATCAGTGTTGTTGTGCAGTTATGAATTCCTAAGCAGGCATTACAGATTGTATTGGGGAAGACACTGGAGGGAGGCCTGGCTCCGTCAGTCAGAAGAGCGTGCCACTCTTGATCTCAGGGTCGTGAGTTTGAGTCCCACGTTGGGTGTAGAGATTACTTAAATAAATAAGCTTAAAAAAAAAAGGGGGACGACATTGGAAAATGTTCACATCAGGTAGTTTGAGTGGAAAAAAACAGTTAACAAAGCAGACATAATATGTCTCCTCACAGCCTTGAGTGCCCAAGAAGGGTCACAGTTCTCCCTATCATTTGAGACAGAGGTAATTTAGGATGAACAGACTTCCCTTTAGTGAGAAACAAAACAGAATAGAACAAAAAAGCATTGGGAAATGTGCCCATCATTTCTTCCTACCTCATGAATGTTTTTTGAGGGTGATTCTCAGAGGAGCTAGCAGAACATGTAACAGTGACATTGACAGAAGTTTCTGAGAGGCAGTAAGACTTATTTTAGGAACTACAGCCCAACTGAAAATAAGTTACCTCATCCAATATTTAAAAAGAATCTCATAATCAATAAAAAGTCCCTAACAGAAATGGGCTTGCTCAAACACTGTTGGTATGAGGGTGGCTTGCTATAAACATTTGAGAAGGCAATTAGCAATATTTATCAAAACTTGGATGTCACTGCCATAACCGAGTGATTTTATCTGTGGGAATATATCTATAGGAGTACTTATGCCTGCATGAAAAAAATTAATAAGGAAATGGAAATTAACCAACTTATGCATATTGGGAGTCCATAAGGAGACAAGAGAGAAAAAGAGGCAGCAAGAATACTTGAAGAAATAATGGCCAAAATTTCCCAAATCTGATGGAAAAGATTAATCTGCACATCCTAGAAACTCAACAAACTCAATCAACCCAAGGATATCCACACTGAAATACATCATAGACAGACCATCCAAAGCCAAAGATGAGAAGAGAATTTTAAAAACAGCAAGAGAGAAATGACACATAATATATAATTGATCACCGGTGAATTAACAGCTGACTTTCTCAGCAGTTACTATGGAGGCCAGTAGTCAGTGGGATGACCTATTCAAAGTGCTGAAACAAAAACAGAATCGTACATCCAGCAAACTATCTGTCAAAAATGTATCATTGGGGGGTACTTGGGGAGCTTCGTTGGTTGAGCATCTGACTCTTGATTTCACCTCAGGTCATGATCTCAGCGTGGTGGGACTGAACCTTGTGTCGGGCTCTGTGCTCAGTAGGGAGTCTGCTAAAGAGTCTCTTTCTCTCCCTCTCCCTCTGCCCTTCTCCCCACCCCTCCTCCCACCCCTACTCCCCTTGCCCCCATTTCACATGTGCACATACTCTCTCTCTCTCTAAAATGAATGGATAAATCTTTTTTAAAAATGTATCATTAAAAGACATTCAAATAAACAAATAACAACACCTGAGAGAATTTGTCACTAGTTGACTTGTCCTGCAAGGAATACTCAAGGGGGGAGTCCTTCAGGCTACATGAAAGGACACTGGACTATACTTGAATCCACATAATGAGATAAAGATCTCACTCTTGACTATACTGAGTACTAGGAATGTGGAAGAAAAGGGTAGCCTTAGCACATTTCTGGTTACCTTATCATCTTCTTCTTACTCTTCAAGCTTTACACTCTGAGGTTTTAATGCAGTGTCCAACAAATATCCAGTCATATTGAATCAGCCTGATGTGTGATTTGGAGGGCTGATGGCCCATACTTGTTTTGACTTGATGACATTTGGGGCTTGGAGCTAAGAGATATCTCCCTTTTGTATAACTGAGCACAACCTAAGAACTAATAGCAGCAATAAGAACGTCATCATTTTACAACGGAAGTCTAATTGGAGTGTGAACGGAAGTGCTGTTGGCCAAGTACCCCTATCCACTAGTTATGTCGTATTGGAAAATCTGACCCAAGAATCTGACAATCAAAAAGGATTATCTTTCATTTTACCAGTATTTGTTCACAGTTATGCCATATGGCTCATATAACCAGAGGAAACTTGGCACCCACATTCAACTAGAATGACCGTCGATTCACAGAACATCCTATTTTCTCTTTGCCAAGAACAAAGTGACAACTGATCTCAACATGTAAGTACTTATCATGTAAAACAAATGACTTGAGCAGGGAATATTTTTTAAGAAGATAGGGTTGGAAGAGCATTTTAGTGTCATCAGATATCTCCAACTGTGTTCTAACAGTATAACCTAATTTATCTTTCTTTGTGTTTGTCTCTGAATTTTCCCTTCAATTTAACAAATACTTTTTGAGCACGTGCTGTATAAGATGGGCTGAGCCAAACACTAAAAGGACACCAAGCTATATTAGACAGGAAATGGCTCTAGCTCTGTAAGAAAGAAAACATCCGATTCAGTGGCTCAACCCAAAGGAACTTAATTTCATGCTCACTCAACAGCTCAGTGATGCTGTCCTAGGTCAGCAGGTAACACTCTTCCTCCTGGTGATCCAGGGATTTGGGCTCCTTCTTCTTAGCTTCTTGCCATCTTCTAGGGCATTAGAATCTTGGCTTCAAGCTGCCCAAACAGTAGAAGAGAAAAGAAGGCATGCACACTTCTTAAGATGCCCAGCCCACAAGCGACACCTGTCACTTCCACTTGCATCCACCTGTAAGAACAAGTCCCTTGGGCACACCTGGATGTAGGAGATTGGCCAGTGTGGTCCCTGGCTGAGTAGTCACTTCCCTGCAACAACTTTATACTCGGGAAGGAGAAGAACAAGCTAGATGTGTATTCCTATTGTGTAAGACGTAGCTTCTATCTTCAAAGAACCTTTGTCAGAGTAGAGAAGAAAGTTCACAGAAGAGAAATGTCACAGAGGAGTTGGCATTTGAGATGATCCTGGATTGACAGAACTGCCAGACCACGTGTTGGTGAGGGGGGCATTCTAGATGAAGTGACTGCCACTAGGGAAGCATGGAGGTGGGGAAAGAAATGTTGAGTAACTAGCTTTCCTGGAGCAAAGATTTGCATAGGGGGAGATGGAGCTTAGAAGTTTTGTTAGGTCACTGTTATGTAAGGCCCTGAATGTCAGGACAAAGAGTTGGAATTCCATGCCTCCTTTATCATGATTACCATGCATTTTTAACACAAAGTTTCCAGAACAATGATAGCATTAATCACTAACAAGTAACAGTCACAGACCAGACAATACATTCACTATGAAGGGATTTCATTTTTCAGACAGTAATGCTAATGACAGCATCATACAACATTCACAGGCTGTAATCAATTTCAAAAGTTTGCATCTGTTCCCACGTGTCTTGATACTTACAAAATACAATCCAAACATTTCCATTTCACTCTTGCTCCTTCTCCCAGGATTATCTCACATAGTTATCTAGAGATGCTGAGGGTAGCTTTACACACTGATCACAAACCAGTAGGGCCTCCCCTTGGGTGGGACGGAAGACCTTTCTAGCGCTGGGAACTCTGAATACTGTTGACGCAAAATGAATCTGTAAAAGTAAGAAAGACAGTTTTATTCGAGCCCAAGTTAGGACAGCTGCCTGGGAAACACACTTTTCACAGGGAAAAATGTGCTCCAGAGAATGAACAATTTTTACAGGGTTATGTACTTTTTTACATCTTGTAAAATCTCAAAAGATTATAGATTAACATAGAGGCAGGAATCACGAGTTGTTTTGTTTTAAGAATTCCAGTGAGGGGCAGGTCACATAGCTTTTTATACTCCTGAGTTTAATTATTTTTTTTAAAGAATTTACTTATTAGAGAGAGAGAGAGTGCATCAGCAGGGGGAGGGTCAGAGGGAAAGGGAGAAGCAAGCTCCCCACTGAGAGGGGAGCACGATGTGAGATTCAGTCCCAGGACCTTGAGATCATGACCTGAGCAACCCATGACCAACTGACTGAGCCACCCAGGTGCCCCAGGAATCACAAGTTTTAACGTCAAGGAATGCTGTTAGAACATTGACCAATTATCTTAAGGATAAGATGGTTTTCCTTTAGGCCACTCATTTATAAAACAGATGCACGATGTATGCTTGGTGGGCCGTAAGTCAGGCTTTTGGTTTAAGCAAAGTTTATGTACAGTCATGCTGACTTAGAAAGCAGTCTAAAATGGCTTTCCTTATATATCAGGCATTTCGAGAGTTTTCCTCTTGTCGATACCAATACCGATCACTGCACAGCCCATAAATGTGATTCCCTTCACCTTCATCAGACAGCATCCTCACGGCGTCAGGGTCAACGTTGGCATGTAAATCATACTGGAAATTTAACAGGCATAAATATTTGTTTAAAAAATATTCGGGTGCAAAGGGACAGGAGGGGCACATACAGCAACACCGGGGAGCCTTAGGAAAGTAGTAACTGGACTAGGAATTGAACTTTTCCTGAGGGCACTTAGGTTTCTAACTGTACCGTCTGTGGCTTGTGACTTTGATGTATATCCCTCCAAGCTGGCAGTGGCTTTAAAGTATACCCAAGTATAACATTTAAGAAACCCTGGCGGTGGGTGGGGTCTCATTGTTCTCATCCTGCTGCACGTCATATCTTTCCTTCTCAGAACGGGGTAGGAAAGAGACAAATAGATTACAGAGAGATGCTGCCTTCGTCTCATCTACAGAATTCTTTCTTGAAGCTCTTGGACTTACTTTACCTGGTACTTATTCTGTCAGTTTCCATTTAATATAATGCAATTTTGCAAAACTGTTTTTAAGCCATTGTTACCTTGGTTGAAAATAGCCTAAATAGGCATGATATAAGCTAGCCTTTAGTTGTACAGAGCTCTTAATATTATATACTTCCCCTTATTTGCTTCGTAAAATAAAACAACTCTAAGCAATGATTTTCACCATCAGTATTTTTTAATAACTTCATACGCATAACCGTTTTTCCCATAATAGAATTAGCAAAAATGTTAAAAAGATAATATCTAAGGTTGGTGAGCATATTGTGAGATAAACATCCACATTCACTGATGCTACTGATTTAGATAAGCACAGACTTTCTGGAAAGCAGAAAGTTTTGGGAATTCGTATCAAGGGTTTAAAAACATCTATTCCATTTTTCTCAATTATATACACATACAAACAGAGCAAAAAAAAACATTCTCCACAGCAAAAAAACAAAAAACCAACAACAACCCAAAGTGTTAATGGTGGTTTTCTTGTGGTGATGGGATAATAGATAGGTTTTACTTTAGAATTGTATTTTAACAAATCAATCCTCGAGGCACGTGGGCGGCTCCGTCGGGTTAAGTGTCTGCCTTCAGCTTGGGTCATGATCCCAGGGTCCTGGATCGAACCCCATGTCGGGCTCCCTGCTCCGTGGGGAGCCTGCTTCTCCCTCTCCCTCTGTCTGCCGCTCCCCCGCTTGTGTGCAACATACGTGCTCTCTGTCAAATAAATAAATAAAATCTTGAAAAAAGGAAATCTGTCCCCACTGAGAAAGTATTATTTTTATGATTATGGTAAAAATTCTTTCCATCATTTAAGAATATTACTAAAGAATTTTAATAAAATAAAGAAGTATTCATAATATTCAGTGAGAACAATAACATATTTTATAAAGAATATTATACCAACTAATTATATATGTACATGTGTATATATGCAAATATATAGTCATTTGCCTAATAGATACATCTGTTTCCTGAGGCCTAACATGTACCAATGAGCTAAGTCTAAAACCATGTTTATCAATAAGTGTTAGGGCAATTGGAATATGAATTATGGATTTTTTCAATTTCTCATTTACACTTCTTCAGCACTGAGCTTGTATTGCTTTTTAAATTCAAAAAAGAACACTTAAAAGTCAAATAGAGGGGCGCCTGGGTGGCACAGCAGTTAAGCGTCTGCCTTCGGCTCAGGGCATGATCCCGGCGTTATGGGATCGAGCCCCACGTCAGGCTCCTCTGCTATGAGCCTGCTTCTTCCTCTCCCACTCCCCCTGCTTGTGTTCCCTCTCTCACTGGCTGTCTCTATCTCTGTCAAATAAATAAAATCTTAAAAAAAAAAATCAAATAGAAAAAATTTCTACAGAGCATGATGATATCATTCTATTCACTGTGCAGTTTATAAGTCGTGTCAGGCTGTCAGCTTCCTCATCTGTAAATTGAGGGGATCAGACTAGATGTTCTCTGAAATATCTCTTGGGCTTAGAGAACTATGGCTGTGAACTGTAGAGCACACACCTAATAAATAATTATCAAAACAACAGACAGTGTCTATTATAAATCTAAAAAGACTCCAACCTTGAGGTGTCATGATATAATAATGAGCGCATGGCCTTAGCATTAGAAGACCTTGGCTAGGGGCGCCTGGGTGGCTCAGTCTGCCTTTGGCTCAGGTCCTGATCTCCTGCTCAGCGAAGGGTCTGCTTCTCCTTCCTCCCGCCTCTCCCCCTCCCCCTGCTTGTGCTCTCTCTCTCTCTCTCTCTCTCAAATAAATAAATAAAATCTTTAAAAATAAACACTTGGCTAGCATCCTGGCTGAGTCTCCTTTCCTTCAGTAGAAAAGTGAGGATAATAATTCTGCTCAAAGGATTGAAAAGGGGTTGAAATGTGATCGCAAACCCGAAGGCCTTTGTATGTTGGCTGGCTTGGAGTAGATGCTTCATAAATGATACTTGACTCACTAATCCAAGGCCTGATGATACATTGTCTAGATTGCCCTGGACCATCAGGCTGCAGTCTCTGGATCCAAACTCCCATTTTGAACCCTGTGGCAGGAAGCAGAGGGTAACCTTTGCGAAGACAAAGCCATCTCAGCTGGGGAAGTTGAGACAGAGGTTCAGGTGGGACCTGAGTGCGGCACGCCTCGTCCCCAGGTCTTCGGGGTTGTGGTCCTGTGGGAAGAGAAGCGGGGCATAGAGGAGAAGACTGGTTGTGTGTTGTCCTTTGTGCTGCCTCATTCACCTGCCTGCCAGACTTCCTTCCTTCTCCCTCCCTTCCTTCAGAAAATATTTAATGGTACAGCTGACTGACAGTCTCATGCATGGCATCAGAGTTTGAATATTAAATAAGATATTGGTTCTGATCCTTAACTAGCTTATAGTCTAGTAGGAGAGACAGATAATAATAAAAATCACAGACCCACATGATCAGCCCTGCACACAGGGTGGGTTGATGGTCCAGAAGCGAGAGAACTCTGTGCTTGGGGGCAATCGTGGGCTTCAGAACATGGTGAGAGAAGACCTCCAAAAAACAATTCCCTCAAGGTAATTTTTCTTTTTGGCAGAAGTAGATTTTGCTCCAGGGGTCAAGATATGTTTGAGGTGGGAGGGGAGCGCCCTGTCAGGAGCAACACTTTAAGAGATCAGTAACGTGGCTCCTCCATGACGGAACCTCATGGAAATGAGCTGCCACAAAGAACCATATGAGGTCCAGAGAGGAGGGAAATGAGGCTTACAACAAAACCTGAGGGACGTAGACCATGCTTAAGAATTGGGCACAACAGGGGCGCCTGGGTGGCACAGCGGTTAAGCGTCTGCCTTCGGCTCAGGGCGTGATCCCGGCGTTCTGGGATCGAGCCCCGCATCAGGCTCCTCTGCTAGGAGCCTGCTTCTTCCTCTCCCACTCCCCCTGCTTGTGTTCCCTCTCTCGCTGGCTGTCTCTGTCNGTTAAAAAAAAAAAAAAAACTTTAAAAAAAAAAAAAAAAAAAGGGGGCACAACAACTCAACAACAGCAAAAGAAAACAGCCAATTGGAGAATGGACAAAAGACTCAAATAGACATTTCTCCAAAGAAGACATACAAATAGGCAATAAACATGAAAAGGTGCTCAATTTCAATAATCACCAGGGGATGACCATTATAATAAAATAATAATAATATAATAATAATGGAAGTGGTGAGGAGGTGGAAAAATTAAAACCTTTGTGCACTATTGGTGGGAATGTAAAATAGAGTAGCCACGAAGGAAAACAGTCTGGCAATTCCTCAAAAAATTAAAGTGGAATTACCACATGATCCAGCAACCCCACGTCTTGATATTTACCCACAAGAATCGAAAGCAGAATCTTGAAGAGGTATTTGTACACCTCTGCTCAGAGCAGCATTAGTCACAATAGCCAAGAGGTGAGAACAACCCAGACGTCCCTCCATGGCTGAATGGCTAGACAACATGTGGTGAACACACAAAATGGAATATTATTCAGCCTTAGAAGGGAGGAAATTCAGACGCGTGCTACCACATGAATGACTGTTGAGGACATTCTGCTCAGTGAAACATGCCAGCAGCCGGGGGACAGATACGGCGTGATTCCACTTCTGTAAGGCTATCTAAAGTTGTCAGACTCCTAGAAATAGAAAGTAAAATGGTGGTGGCCAGGGGCCGGGGGGAGGCAGAAGAGAGGAGTTGTTTCATGGGTATGGTTTCAATTTTGCAAGGCGAAAAAGTTCTCAAGATCCATTGCACGACAATGTGAATATAGTTAACACTTAACTACTGTACACTTGAAAATCACGAGGATGGCAAATTTCATGCTATGTGTTTTTTACCGCAATAAAAAGGAAAGAATTGGGAACAGTCTCTCGAAGGCAGCAGACGATTCACTGAAGCATTTTAAACCTGGGAGAGACGTGGTCACACGCATTTTTGGGAGTAGCCTCTGGGGAAATTGTTTCATGGGTTAGTGATGGAACAGACTAGAGCCCCACGGAGACCAGCTGGAGGGCCTTGGAGGGTCCAGACATGGGCTGATGAGGGTGTGACAAGCTCAGAGAGAAAGAGGAAGGAGATGTGACAGCAGGAAGGAATTCAGGCGTGGCTGGGAACCACCGTCATTATGCCTGATTTGTGTGACCGTGGACACTGTCCGCCTGCGCAGTCCTGGGCATTGTCCAGCTCGGTGTCTCGTTAATATTGCCCAGAGATCATCTGATTCAAGAGGACTCTCCATCAGGAATTCACACGAACTGCTGGTGATCGTTGCTCTGTATGATTCTGAAACAGGGTCCTCACATCGTCCTGCTCCCCTAGCTTCTTTCTTTTTTTTCTTTTTTCTTTTTTTCCTGTCTTTTTTTTTAACAGTAGCACCAATTCCCTTGAATATTGTCATTCATATTCAAAGTTGCAATTCTCCTAAAGCCAATTAAAGAGAGTCCTGATTCAGGCAACACCTCTAGAAATTCGGTAACTTTCCATTTGTCTTTCTTTTACCTGCATTCTAAGGAATTTCCCAGCAATTATATCATCCTCCAGAAATGCATCCTGGGTGAAACCTTTTTGAATCTCCACATTTGAGAAAATCCATTGTAGTGAATGTTTTCCTTCGTGCAAATGCATTAACGTGAGTTCTGGAGATGGAGTGTGTCACCATCAGTGGGTGAGAAGGGTGAGGCCACCCCAAAAGTCAGGTGCGGGGGGTCAGTGAGGGATGCTGAGGGACTCTGTCAGGCATAGCATGCTCTCAGCACAATTCACATTTTGACTCAACAAAATAACGTAGTTTTTTATATCACTAGCTTTTGGAATTACTTATGAAATGTGGACACCACTGAATGCCAAAGGCCAAGAATAATTTCGTCTAAATTAAGCATGAATGGCCTTTGGTAAAATAATGCTGCTTGTTAAAATCATATTTAACAGTACAATTTATAAATCATCAAATCTCTTATTCTTGTCCTTTGATATTTCATTTACTGCTTCCAAGCTTAGAGAAATTATAATTCCTCTAAAAATAATAATTCTAGTTCCTGTTTTCTGCTACTTTACTGTGACTTGATTTATATGTCGAGTTGTCAAACCTATCTAAAGTTTTTTTTTTTTTTGTATAATGTAAATTAAATCATGTTTCAGTATTGCTGGCACCAAGAAGTAAATCCAAAAGGGGTTTTCCTTTTCTATAAAGCCAATCATTTGCATGTTTTGTAAAATGCTTAGCACAGTATAAAAGTGAGGTAATTTAACCCATGGGGGGGAAAATGTTTTCACTCCACATCTCCCTCAGAAAATATTTAAGGCACAACAGTCATAGAGCTAATTTTCTTTGAAGGTACTTTTGAATAAAATCCAGGAAAACTACCCTTTGTAAAACAGATGAATATTTCATCTGAAAACTTGGTCCACTTAAAAAAATTAACTACCAAGCATGTTTAAGTGTCTATGTTAGTTACTGTGGTACAAATTATAGTCAATAGAAGTTTCATGCTGAGAAAAACCATGAAGTGCATAAGATGAATGCCACTCACTGTGATTATTCTCTTCAGGAGCTAGAAAATAACCACTTAGAGAGATTATGCATGAGGGTAATTGCTGTTTAATGGAGAAAAACTGGGGAAAATAATTATAAGAGTGAAGAAGATAGTTCCTAACCATCTGTCATTTAAAAATAAGAAACAAAAAAGAAAACAGTACATTTTTCAGAAGGACTTGGACGTGATGCCAAAAGGCAACACTGTGATCCTACACACACAAAAGAACTTCGCATGAAGAAATCTGCGATTGCTGTACGTAGAAGTTCCTTCTAGAGCCTTCTAGAGCCATTGCCAGGATGTGTTTTACTATTACAGTAGCTCACCTTTATTTGACATTTCTCCATAGCCAAGGTGGAAGAACACGCCCACCTGAGACGTCAGTAATTGGAAGGAGATGCCAATAGGAAGACATTTCCTCCTTCCAGGAAAATAAAAGTGGGGGGGGGGAGGTGGCAGTGGTGAAAAGCAATCTTTGAATTTCTTATTTCATTTAATACATTGAAGAAATATTAGTATCTAATAAAGGTCTCTATCTATGGGCCCGTATAGGCTTCATTCAGATTATAGTTTATCGATGCTCTCTTCTGTTGAAGCTGGTCTTCTGAAGTCTAGAGATACTCACCCCTGCCATGTGCCTACCAGTTCTCGGCCCTGCCGGAGAGGAGCTGATGCTCTGGAGGCAGAGGAGGGAGCAACTCCGTGAATTATTCAGTGTGACTGGTTTGCTGTTGTTCAGTAATACAGGATTTAATAACCAGACAAGACAACGGTACAAGAGATGTGGTAACGCAGTATGTGATTAAGGGTGCAGCTGGAAGTAATCTCTCTCTCTCTCTCTCTCTGAATTTCCAGAGCACTTTATCTATGCCTCTTGGGCGCTTTCCCCTTTCTTCTCCGATGGTGCTGTTATTTCTCTTTCCTCCCCCTCCCAGAGAGTGAATGGCTCGGGGGCAAGCTCCAGGTCTGACTCATTTTGGATCCCCCCACAGAGCCTAGCCTACACCTGCAAGTAGACATTTGTTATTTGAATAAAACGAGGGACAGAGAGAATAAGTATGAGTGTGAAGGGGTTGGGGGGAGGGACGTGGGTTTGTGTGAAGATGCTCACATTGGACAAAAGTAGATTTAAAACAAACAATAAATCCCTGAAGCGAACATTGTTTTTACCTCTGTAGCATCCATTCATCCTTTTTGTGGTGAGGATGCCTCGATTTTCTTTTGGGGGAACTACCACTACACTACTGCGTGTCCTTGGTGGGACTGTGATCAAGGGGCCCTGCCTTCCCTTGGCCTGGATAATCACACTCTCATGGAGATAGGACTCAGGCAGAACAAGGACAGAAATTGCCAGTGACTCATCCCAGCAGTAACCTATCCACTAGGATAATAGATTGTCCATTTGGCTGCCATTCTTTGCCAGATTAAAGATGGCTACTCATTGTCAGCCCTCCCATTAGGAGGCAGAGTCTATGCCCCTTTCCTTCAATCTGGAAAATATGTCCCTTCCCTGATTGAAAGAATAAATGGAAGTGACCGGGTCAGCTTCAGTGCCAAGGTCTTCATAGATTGGCCGCTTCCGCTTCTTGTCTCTTCGAAGGCGCATTCGTGGAGCCCTGAGCCACCATTTAAGTCCAGCTACCCTGAGGCCACCACGCGGTGAGGAAGCCGAAGCTAACCACCTGGAGAGGTGCTGTGGAGAAACATGCCCAGCCAGCACCCAGCTCTCCATGCCATCCTGACCCAAGCGGCTAAGCTGTGAGTGAAGAATCCTTTACATGACTCTAGTCCCAGAAGCCATCTGACTACAACTGCATGAGTGATCCCAGTAAGAACTCTCCAGATGAGTCATCAATGCCCAGACCAGGAGAGAGAACAATAAACTGTTGTTTTAATCCACTAAGTTTTGAGGTGATTTGTTACACAGCAAGATACCAGGAACACATCTTTCCCCTCTGCTCATCAGAATACTGTTGTTCGCAACTAATGAATCATCGAACTTTACATCAAAAAAATAAATAAATAAAAATTAAAAATTAAAAAAAAAAGAATACTGTTGTTCAACTTTCCCCTCAAATACTTCAAAAGAGTCCTCTTCTCCCCCATTAGAATTATAGGATTACCTTGTGTTCCTGTAACACAGTCTGGTGTCCTAAGTATGCTAATGTCCCTCATCTCAGCTATTCTTTTCTGTACCCCAACTTCTTATCGATGAAGTGGGGTTACAGGGTACTTTCATCATAACATTGCTGTGATGAAAAAAATGAATACCTGTAAAACACTTCAAACATTGTCTAGCACAAAGTAAGCACTTAATGCATATAGCTTGTGTTAAGTATTAATCCATATAATAACCCCATGATTTAGATGAGACTGTCAAATCAGAAACTGCAAACTGGCCATTCACTGGTGGCGTGCTCAGTTTAAACAAATATTTGAATTAGTTGCAGCCATTTCCAAACCTGATAGAGTTCATATGAATATCTAGAATTCTGGCTTATTGAAAAAATGGGACGATCTCCTAGCACTGGGCCTGCACTCCTGCCCGGCGCCTGGGGGCTCTTGCTGCCCAGTGACGTCCCACTTCACATGGAGCCTGCTCTCTGGTTCAGCACTGCCCCGCACTCCCGACCCTGGTATCCACCGCCTTTGTTCATTTATGTTACTTGCCTGCCCTAATGGACATTTGAGTTTGTAACTCAAGGAAGAGAGCAAAGATGGGAAAGAAGAGGGGAAGGAAGAGAGGCAGAGAGGAAGGCTGAATTCAGCACGTGGACGTGTTCTTTCTGACTGTAGCTACCTTGGCAAACATTGTAATAATCAAAACATACTTTATTTGGTAGGAGGGTCAAATCCACCTTTAAAAAACAAAAACCTATTTCGGTCATTAAGACAAAACCAGTGTTTGATTTGGACAAGTGTTCGCATTCAAATGCTTGCAAAATATAATTTCTTGTCTGGGAGATGCTGTCTCTCTTTAGGAAAAACCTTGGGGGAAATGTCCATGAATGTGTTGGTAAAAAGAGGATAGGCCAGAATATTTATTTATTTATTTATTTATTTATTTATTTATTTATTTATTTTTAAAGATTTTATTTATTTGAGAAGGTGAGAGCATGAGCATGAGGGTTGCAGGGAGCCCAACTCAGGGCTTGATCCCAGGACTCTGCGATCATGACCTGAGCAGAAGGCAGACGCTTAACCTACTGAGCCAGCCAGGCACCTGTCTTGCAGTAGTTAAAATCCTTTCAGGATTCTTCCACCTGCTGCTTGTTCTAAGTTATTTGTACTATTTAACTTCCACATTTCATCACAGGGAAGCCTGTCAGTACAGTATGCCTTTAAAGATTCCCTAACTGTCGTCCACCTGAGCACATCTGCAAGTCTCTCTCCCCACTCCTATCCCAGTTCAGAAGTGGGGAGATTACGTCCATTGCAAATCGAGGGTTGTGGCTCTGGCTGTCACAAGCAGCCAGTTGAGCAGCTCAGTCTCCCTCCAGGCCAGGGCATCAATGTGAGACCAAAGAAGGAGCCTTTGTTTGGTTAAGGTTCTAGCGGGCGCCTCCCAAGGGGAGTAAGTGCACAGTTTATATTATATTTAACAATCTGCCAATCAAGAGAAAAGTGCAGACAGTAAAGCAGCTTGTGTAAAGGTTATTATTAAAGTAATATAAACACAAAGAACAATAGGAAAATAAGAATAATAGAAAAAAGGTGACCCATCAACCAAAAAATAATCGGGTTTAACATGGTGACGTAGTTTCTGCCAAGCTTTTTTCATACAAATATTAATAGTCATAATGAATAGTTTTGAATATGGTCTTTTCACTTGACATGCTGTCATAAGCATTTCGTCTGGTATTACCTGACCTTTGCAGGCAAAACAGTAGTGGCTACAAAATATTTCTAGAGGATATGTCATAATTTGTGGGATTACTTTTTGGGTATTTGTATATTTAATTTGTTTCTCATTCTTATAAAATAAACATGGCTCGGAATATCATTGCACATAAAGTTTTTAATATATTCAGGATCATGTCCATATACCAGATCTTCAGAAATGGAATTATGGAGTCAAAAAAAACATGGAAGGGGTGCCTGGGCGGCTCAGTTGGTTAGGCATTAAACTCTTGGTTTCAGCTCAGGTCATGATCTCTTCAAGAGCTTTGCACTCAGCAGGGAATCTGCTTGAAGATTTTCTTTCTCTGCCCCTCCCCCCATTTGCACGCTCTCTCTCCAATAAATAAATAAGTAAATCTTTTTTTTAAAATGGAGAATTTTACAGCTTTTAAAAATATTTATTTATTTGAGAGAGCACGTTCGTGCAGGGGAGGAGAGGCAGAGGGAGAGGGAAAGAAAGAATCTCAAGCAGACTCCCTGCTGAGCGCAGAGATGGCATGGGGCTTGATCTCAAGAGCCTGGGATATGACCTTAGCTGAAATCAAGAGTCCAATGCTTAACCAACTGAGCCATCCAGGCGCCCCACTTGTTGCATATTATTAAATTGTTTTCCAAAATGTTTTAACCAAGTTAGACCGCCACCTCCGATGAATGAGAAGTGAGGTGTTGTCACCGCCTTTCCAACAGTAGATACAATCAGTTTTTTTAAATCTTAAATTGATTAGCACAAATTTCACAATCTTAATTTCTATATCCTTGACTCTATTCAATGAACATACTTCCATGTGTTACATATTTGTTTTTTCTTCACATTGAATGTTATTCAACGGCCTTTGTGCCCTTAAATATGAACTCTTTAGAGGTTTTCTTATCTTTTTGTGAGCTCTTTATATAAAGCGTTATTAACCTCCTGTTATATTTGTTGGGAACATACTTTTCTAGTGGTTTGAATTTTTTAAAATATTTTATTCATGTGGAACATGAATTGGAAACATATAGAGAATAATACAGCAAACACTCATGAACTTACACCCAACTTAATCAAATAATATTTTGCCAGAACTTCAAAAATGTTTCAAGAATAAAAAATTACGAACAAATATATGTAATCTGTATGATATTGATTTTTGGAAATTTGTTGAGACTTACTCTGTGAGCTTGTATGTTGTCAGTTTTTATAATTGTTTCAACTGTTTGGGAAAAGAAGAAACAGTCTCTGTTTACCACCTGCAGGATTCTCTCTATCCCAACTTGATTAAGCTGGTTAGTTTTACTTTCTAAATAGGCTTTATCCTTGCTAAAGTTTTTTGTCTTCTTGATCTGATTGTCTGAAGCAGGTGTTGAACATTTCCCACCATGATTTTGGATTTGTAATTGTCTCCAATCGTTCTGTCAGTTTCCGGTTGGTGTATGTAGTGACTGTGTCGTTGGGCATATACCACTCATGATGGTCCGTGATTCTCCCCCTTGGTCCTGATGTGGCATCTCAGGTTACCTAAGGTTTTTGCTTCGTGGTCTCTTTTGCCTAATACGATAACTATTGTACTGGCTTTTAAAAATAATATTTCCTCTATTTCTCTATTTGTCTTTTATCTCTCCCAGTCTCCTGTGCTCTTTTTTTTTTTTCAAATTTCATATGGTTTTGTTTTAGGTATAATTCAATGGTTTTCACCTTAACAGCACACTGAAAATCACCTGGAAAGTTTTTAAAAATACCCACCGCCTACCCTCCCGCACTTGCCTGCCCCCACAGAGATACTGTGTTAGAATTGCTTGGTTATTTTTTTTATTGCAGTAAAAAACATATAACATAAAATTTACCATCTTAACCATTTTGAAGTCCAGAGTTCAGTAGTGTTAAGTATATTCACTTTGCTGTGTGATGGCTCTCCAGAACTTTTTCATCTTTCAAAACTGAAACTCTATTAAACACCAACTCCCCATTTCCCCCCTCCCCTCCAGCCCCTGGCAACCACCATTCCACTTTCTGTTTTTATGAGTTTGACTCATAAAAATGGAATCTTAATCTCATATAAGTGGGATCATACAATATTTGTCTTTTGAGATTGGCTTATTTCACTTAGCATAAGGTCAGCAGAGTTGATCCATGTTGTAGCACATGACGGGATTTTTTTTTTTTTCTTTTTGAGAGAGAGAGGGCAGGGAAGGGCAGTGGGAGAGAAAGAGAGAGAATCCTAAGCAGGGCGTGGAGCCCAACGTGGGGCTCGATCTCACAAGCCTGAGATCACGACCAGAGCAGAAATCAAGAGTCAGACACTTAACTGTCTGAGTCACCCGGGCATCCCAGGATTTTCTTCTTTTCTAAGGCTGAATATCATTCCATGTGGAAATATATACAACATTTCACTTAGCCATTCATCCATCCATGGATGGATGGATGTTTGGGTTGCTCCCACTTCATGGCTCTTGTGAAGAATGCTGCAATGAACATGGGTGTGCAAATATCTCTTCAATATCCTGCTTCAGTTCTTTTGGATATACACGAGGAAGCGGGATTGCTGGATCATATGGTAATTCTATTTTTAATTTTTTGAGAAACTGCTATATTTTTTTTAAAGTGACTATACCATTTTACAGTCCCGCCAACAGCACACAGGGTTTCCAGTAAACATGTGTATTTTGTAAAGCTTTCCCTGCAGGAATTGTCTATTTACTATGCTTTTACTTTCCTTCTTTTTACTGCTTTAACACAACCTAATCTTTTTTTACAATCAGTTGGTAAATAAATTTTCTGTCTTAAGTTGTCAATTCATTTGCTAAAATCTATTTTCTGTTTATAGATCTCCTATCTGGGACACTTTTCCTCTTGGAAAAGTATATGCTTTATTAGATTTTATGGAGGACCTGCTGCAAAAGTATCATCCAAAATATTTAACAACCAAGATCCTACAGTCAAAATGAATTGACCAATCAGAACGAGCTCTTCCCACAGAGCAGAAGCAGGATCTTGGGCGATCCCTACTGCGACAGCCATTAACTCTTCAGTTGTAAAATTGCGGACCAATCTGCCCAGGGTCCCAAGGCAAGGTCAGGATGGCAGGAGCACACCTGAGTGTTTGGGGCAAAGGTATTTACTAACCAGGAAGGAAATGTTCAGGGGTGATAGTAAAGATATTACGTCTTAGTATAGCATGGGTAGTAATCAGCCAGAACAGGCACTAACCACGAGCAGCCTCTTTGCCCCTGCTAATGCCATACTGAACGTAAACCCCAGTCTGCAGGTGGCTAAACTCTTGGTCTTAATGCTTTACTATTTGAAAATGGTTTCATTTTTGCAGACACGTGACAAGAGTTTAGCAATGTAGACATCTACGTCATTTTTAAATCTCCCATTAAAATGGTTTCAATATTCTTCTTGTAGGTGATATTCATTTTTAAAGGTAATTCTAGCATCTTAATGCTTTTTTTTTTTCTTTTTTCCATTTGTTTTTAGAAATAATTACTTGTGGCCCATGGGACAACTCTATCTTGTTAACTGTTTCCTACATTGGCTGGAATTTCCATCTCTTTTTTTCTTATTAGTGAAAGTATTTAAAGGCATGAATGTACCTCTCTGGTTCTGAAAGAACTTCCTGCCCTTTGCTGAAAAAGTCTGTTCAAGTTTTATTTCAAAGCTATTAAGTTTTAAATTAAAAAACTATTATGTACTTTTTAGTTTTTACTTTTGATTGAGAAGACTGTGGGGTTCCTAGAGTTAGGAGGACACACACAGGAGGCTGGAAGTGAGTTGGGATGAGATTTTGGAGATCTTAGAATGTTTGGGCTCAAGAATTCGGCATTTCTGCATTACAGGAAGTGACAGTCCAAGTTCCACATTTGTCCTTAAAAACTCAACTTCCGGAGCACAATTCCCGTAAAGATCTTTTTGTGCTGCAGCACATGGAAGCACGATGTTGTATTTGAGAATCACAGTTTGTTCATTTCCTGTAAGACATGTTTGAATGTAAAATGGGAGGAAAAGCCTTGTATTTTAGTTCCTTCCTGATTTTTTTTTCCTTAAAGGGAGGGGGGAGCATTACACATTCACCCCCCACAGTTGAACACAAGCAGAACTCCGCATCTGTGCCCGACTGTAAAGCACGGTCACGGAAACAGCACTGTAACTATAAACACAGAAAACGTTTTCTATTGCTAGAAAAGCAGTTACAATTGGTAAAGATTCTTTGCAATGTTATTTAAAACCTGAGAAATCTGTAGTTTTGGTTGTTTTGCCAGTAAGTTGAAAGGACTTTTTTTTCCCCCCTTAAATCTTGGATTTAATTTTTCTTGGTCTAAGGCCCAGTGCACCAAAAGTGGTGAGTCAGAGGGATGCCTGAAATAGCTCACGTACAAGTTATCTGTGTTTGTGTCTTATCTTCCTCAGATGGCCAGAGCTGTCTCTTATTCATCTATTTATCCCACAAAAACCCAGCCAGCCAAGTTGCTGTATTAAGTGTTTGCTGAATTATATTAAAAAGGTTTCAACTCATCTGTCAAAAATGTGAGACAACAAGTGGCATTTTGTGATGTGTATGTTGATGTGAACTTAAGGGTTGTAGTTGGAATCATAAGGCCAAAAGTCACCCAGAAATTTAAATCCCTTTCCTTGACTGGAAGAATTGCCCAATGAATGCTATTAGCTGCTGATGAAAAATCTCTGGTAAAGATATTTTTCAAAATACGAGTAGCAAAGTAAAAACATTGCCTTATAGAAAGTGATCATCATTATCTAGAAAAAAACTGAATTACGCATGACGTAGTGATATCCGTCTTTCAGGGGTAAGATAGAAGAACAGATGCAGGATCACTAAGCCCCCTCTCCAAAACCCTTAAGAAAATGAAAAATCAGTTGGCCGGTAAATAATACCCTAGCAATGTGCAAACTAAGGAAGGTCACACATTTTGAAGATTGTCATCCTGCAGTAGTTTGAGAGGGTTTACGAAGTCTTGTCACTTCTCCCTTCTACTCTACCCTGCACAGGCTGTGGTGGCCATCGGAGCACTTCTCAGAGATGCGAGAAGTATTCCTGTAAGAGCTTCTGTTGGCCATACGCATGGGTATCAAGTCCAGAGAGCATAAGACGTCGAGTAGGAAGGGTTGAGGCAAAATTGTTACTAAAGTTTGTCGTTGACACCAACCAAAAGAGAGGAAAGATATGCCCTAGGTATGTTTCTGCTGGGGTTAAGTTGGTGTTGCTCCAAACTAAAGAAACAGAGGGCATTCTGAGAACTCTTCCTCCCTGGGGCTCCTGGACATTCTTCATCCTTTCATCATTGTCATATATCTCCCCTCCACCACTCTTCAGTGCTGGGTTGGAAAGTAGCCTAAGACATGACTCTTAAAAATAGATTGGTGGTTGCCGAAGGCTTGGGGTTGGGGGGAATGGGGAGATGCTTATCAGAGAATACAAATTTCCAGCCATAAGAGGAATAAATTCTGGGGATCTGAAGTATGACATAGTGATAATAATTATCCTGTATTGTGTACTTGAAAATTGCTAAGAAGAGTGTATCTTAAATACTCTCACACATGTGCCTGCACACTAATGGTAATTATGGGAGGTGATGGATGTGTTAATTAACCTTATTATGGTGATTATTCTGCAATATATACCTATATCATATTATACCATTGTTCGCCTTAAACTAACACAATGTTATATGTCAATTATATCTCAATAAAGCTGAAAAAAAAGACATGGCTCTCAATGTGCTTATGGATCTGGTGAATGTAGATTCATTTCCTCTTTCAACATTTTTGGAGCACCTGTGAGCCACAAATATATGACAGGAAGACAGAGGGTTTGCCAAAGGAATGGTGTAGCTACTCCACGCTGTGGGATTTAGAAAGCGATATTCATGGGTTAGATGGCCTGGGAATGCACTGCCAAAGCACTCCTGATTCGATGGGACTCGTGGAACGGGTAGGATTTGGACTGGAAGAGAGAGGGAAGGTGATGGCTGGAAGAGTGAGGGCATGAGTAGAAGACCTAAGAGAATTAAAGCTGGAAAGGGAGGCCTGGGCCTGGTTGGGGAACACTTGGGGGTTTGGAAATGTGGGAGGGAGGGAAAGTGTGGAGGCAGAATAATGCCCCCCCCAAGATGTCCATGTTCTTGTCCTCGATTTTGTGAATATGTCACCTTACATGGCAGATGGAGCTTTGCATGTGTGAGTAGATTGAGGACCTTGAGATGAAAAGATTTTCCTGGATTATCAGGGTGGACCCAATGCCCTCACAAGGGTCCTTATGTGCAAGAGGGAGGCAAGAGGGTCAAAGAAGATGTGACTGTGGAAGCAGAGCTTGGAGGGATGGGAGGCAAGGAAATGGATCATTTCCTAGAGCCTCCAGAAGGAAGACAGCCTTGCCAACACCTAGGACTTAGCTCAGTGAGACCCATATTAGACTTCTAACTTTCAGAACCGTACGATACAAAGTTGTGTTGTTTTAAGCCACTAAGCTCATAGTAATTCATTTCAGCAGCAACAGGAAACTAATACAAAAGAGAAGTAATGTTAACGGATCCCTCAAAAAATGTTCACAGCATGCTTAGGAAACTGGGACTACTCTTACAACCGTTTTACCAGGAAGAAAGGGAGACTTAGATTACACGATTGGCCAGGATCTCGCACATGGCAAACCATAAAGCAGAGTTACGGCCAGTCCTACCCGCCCCCCAGCCTGCTGCCCTTTCTGGGCACAAGGGTGCCTCTGGCAGTGGGGAGACAATGAAGTGGCCTGGGTGGGGTGCGCGGAGCAGGTGGGGCAGGCGAGACGTGCTTCCGAGGAATGCGGGCCGGGTGGGGCCTGAATCGCCACAGCTCCGGACCATGCCTCAGACACAGTGACTGCCCAGTCAGTACTGATGGTCGGAGAACGACCAACGACCAGATGACCCTCCAGCCCTACCTGCGACTTCACCTTCCTCCTCACCCCGAGGTGGATTCTGACTGGGGAAGAGTTTGTCCAGAGGCAGGGCAAAAGGGAAGTAAGTGAGGGGTTGTAAGTACCAAAGAGAGAGGGAAGGAGAAAAAGAGAGAGTGGACGGGTGAATTTTGTGTACTTCTTCTGTGGCTGGGGGTCGCCAGGCTCAGAGGAATCCCTACCATGTTACTGAAGGGGCCATTCAGACCTCTTCCCATTGACTTCGTTTGATCATGTTCCTTTCCAAATGTTAAAATCTCAGTTTACTTTTCTTTAAGAAAATCTGTAGAATGACTTAAAACGAGATTTCTCTTTGCTCTGTGGATTTCTTGTGCCATGTTAAACTCACCATTAAAACCAAATTTATAACCTAAAAGGGTGCATTTTATGCTATGTGAATTATATCTCAACTTAAAAACAAATTCAGACGATTTAGTTAAGATCCCTGGAAGGAATTAAAGTAAATGTTAAAATTTGTCCTAAAATCAAGACTAGAGTCACTGTTTAAACAAAGGTTACATTTCACACAGCATATCAAATGAAAATTATGTCTGCTCTATGACAGTTCTCCTGGAAAACCCCTTGAATTGCCCAGGGTAAGAGTCAGGATTACTATATTCTTTACTGCAAAAAAAAAAGGAGCCATAATCCTTCCACATAGATACACATAATCTTAACATTTTCATATTTTTCTCTTATTTACTTTTTTTAAAAAAAGATTATTTATTTAAGAGAGAGAACACATGCAAGAGTTGGGGGGTGGGGAAAGAAGGAGAGGGAGAGGATCTCAAGCAGACTTCACACTGAGCCAGGAACCCAATGTGGGGTTCTTTCTCACAGCCCTGAGATCATGACCTGAGCCAAAACCAAGAGTTGAACACTCAACTGACTGAGCCACCCAGGCGCCCCTCATATATTTCTTTCTAATCTTTTTATTTTAAGAGTGTGAGCAGGGGAGGTGTGGGGCAGAGGGGAGAGAAGAGAATCCTAAGCAGGCTTCATGCCCAGTGAAGACCCCGACACAGGGCTGGATCTCACGACCCTGAGATCATGACCTGAGCCAAAATCAAGAGTCAGACCCTTAACCAACTGAGCCACCCACGTGCCCCTCTCTTCTGTTTTTAAAACACAGTTGAGGGGCGCCTGGGTGGCACAGCGGTTAAGCGTCTGCCTTCGGCTCAGGGCGTGATCCCGGCGTTACGGGATCGAGCCCCACATCAGGCTCCTCTGCTGTGAGCCTGCTTCTTCCTCTCCCACTCCCCCTGCTTGTGTTCCCTCTCTTGCTGGCTGTCTCTATCTCTGTCAAATAAATAAATAAACTCTTTAAAAAAATAAATAAATAAAACACAGTTGAGATCATCATGTATAAATTGTTAACACATTTTCATTGTTTTCAGTTTTCTAGTATTATAAATAATGCTGTGGTGGACATATACGAATATAATTCTTGGCCTGTCCAACTGTAGTTTTTCACTTTTGAAATTTTGCAATAATATACGGATTTAAACTAACAATTACAGGAAAGTTGGAAGTACAGTTCAAAGAATTTTATCTTCCCTAATCATTTGAGGTGAAGTTATCAACCTGATACTACATCCCCCCTAAATATTTCTGCGTGTGTTTTCTGAAGAACACTGTCCTCCATGACCGTACAATAACCACCCACATCTAGAAATTAACACTGCTACACCACTACCACTTAGTAACACTTAGCGCTCATTCAGCTCTGACCAGCTCTACCAGCACTTCATGACAGCAGAAGCATCTAGCTACAGTCAGGCATTACCTTGGGCTGTTAGGTCTGTTTAGTGGCTACACAGTGGAACATTGGTTCATCCTCTTTTTGATCTCCTGGGCTTGATGCTCCAGAAGAATACAGCCCATGATTTTGTAGAATGACAGTCAATGCGGGTTCGACTGATGTTTCCTCATGATTAAACTCAAGTGTATCCTGGATTTTTGGCAAGAAGAACCCAGGACTGATGCTGAGTTCTCTTTGCATCCCCCCAGGGGGNAGTTCTCTTTGCGTCCCCCCAGGGGGTGCATGATTTCACTTTGTCTTGTTACTCCTGACATTCACTTGGATCATTTGATTAAGTAGTGTCTGCCAGGCTTCATTGTAAAGTTATTCTTTTCCCCTTTGTAACTGGTAAATATTTTGTGAGGCTGTCCTCTGAAAGTATGAAAAGATCCCATTTCTTATTAAACTTTCCATTTATTCATCCTTGTACATCGGTGTGGATTTGTAGATCCTTGTCGTATTCGTTAGATTATAATCCACTGATATCGTCATGTATGTTGATGCTCAAATTATCTTTGATTTGGCAGCTCGGGACCCTGTTCAGCTGGCTTTTGTGTCCTTTGGCATGTCCCCTTTGTTCTTTGAGTACCTTTCTGTTTTCTGGTATAGCAAAATATTCTAGGCTTTCTTTGTACTTCCCTGTTACCAGCCTGGAATCAACTATTTCTCCAAGGAAATCTGATTCCCATTAGTGGGAAATGGTATTTAAAAGCCAAGATGTGGGGTCTAGATGTACTCCTCGCTGTTGGCACGTCACTGGCCAGTAAACAGCACAAACACACAAACACACACACAGACAGACATTTACATCGAGAATTCTTTCTGTCCTTACCTATAAAGCCATCCGTTAACACTGATCCCCCTAATTCCAGTTCAATGTCTTTTCATACTGTTCTCCGGTAGGAAAAACCAGGCTTGCATGATCTTTAAAATATTAGCTTATTTGATCAGCTCGCTATACGTTACTGTCCTGGGTTGAACGGTGCTCCCCACCTCAGAAGGTTTGTCTGCACCCTAAGCCCTGGAAACTGTGACTGTGACTTTATTTGGAAAAGGGGGCTCTGCAGATGAGATCATCTTGGATTATGAGTAAGCCCTAAATCCAATGACCACTGTCTTTATAAAAGACACACACAGGGAGAAGAGGGGAAGGCCACCTAGAGACAGAAGCAGGGACTGGAGTTCTGCTGCCACAAGCCAAGAGATTCCGGGAGCACCTGAAGCTGGAAGAGGCAAGGAGGGGTTCTCCCCAAGAGCCTCTGGAGGTGACACTGCCCTGCAGACATCTCGTTTTCGGACTTCTGCTCTTCGGATCTGTGAGAGAACAGGTTGCTTTTGCTTTAAGCTGACAGATTTGCGGTCATTTGTTACGGCAGCCCTAGGAACCTCACAGCCCCTCTGCCTCCNTAAAACACAGTTGAGATCATCATGTATAAATTGTTAACACATTTTCATTGTTTTCAGTTTTCTAGTATTATAAATAATGCTGTGGTGGACATATACGAATATAATTCTTGGCCTGTCCAACTGTAGTTTTTCACTTTTGAAATTTTGCAATAATATACGGATTTAAACTAACAATTACAGGAAAGTTGGAAGTACAGTTCAAAGAATTTTATCTTCCCTAATCATTTGAGGTGAAGTTATCAACCTGATACTACATCCCCCCTAAATATTTCTGCGTGTGTTTTCTGAAGAACACTGTCCTCCATGACCATACAATAACCACCCACATCTAGAAATTAACACTGCTACACCACTACCACTTAGTAACACTTAGCGCTCATTCAGCTCTGACCAGCTCTACCAGCACTTCATGACAGCAGAAGCATCTAGCTACAGTCAGGCATTACCTTGGGCTGTTAGGTCTGTTTAGTGGCTACACAGTGGAACATTGGTTCATCCTCTTTTTGATCTCCTGGGCTTGATGCTCCAGAAGAATACAGCCCATGATTTTGTAGAATGACAGTCAATGCGGGTTCGACTGATGTTTCCTCATGATTAAACTCAAGTGTATCCTGGATTTTTGGCAAGAAGAACCCAGGACTGATGCTGAGTTCTCTTTGCGTCCCCCCAGGGGGTGCATGATTTCACTTTGTCTTGTTACTCCTGACATTCACTTGGATCATTTGATTAAGTAGTGTCTGCCAGGCTTCATTGTAAAGTTATTCTTTTCCCCTTTGTAACTGGTAAATATTTTGTGAGGCTGTCCTCTAAAAAGTATGAAAAGATCCCATTTCTTATTAAACTTTCCATTTATTCATCCTTGTACATCGGTGTGGATTTGTAGATCCTTGTCGTATTCGTTAGATTATAATCCACTGATATCGTCATGTATGTTGATGCTCAAATTATCTTTGATTTGGCAGCTCGGGACCCTGTTCAGCTGGCTTTTGTGTCCTTTGGCATGTCCCCTTTGTTCTTTGAGTACCTTTCTGTTTTCTGGTATAGCAAAATATTCTAGGCTTTCTTTGTACTTCCCTGTTACCAGCCTGGAATCAACTATTTCTCCAAGGAAATCTGATTCCCATTAGTGGGAAATGGTATTTAAAAGCCAAGATGTGGGGTCTAGATGTACTCCTCGCTGTTGGCACGTCACTGGCCAGTAAACAGCACAAACACACAAACACACACACAGACAGACATTTACATCGAGAATTCTTTCTGTCCTTACCTATAAAGCCATCCGTTAACACTGATCCCCCTAATTCCAGTTCAATGTCTTTTCATACTGTTCTCCGGTAGGAAAAACCAGGCTTGCATGATCTTTAAAATATTAGCTTATTTGATCAGCTCGCTATACGTTACTGTCCTGGGTTGAACGGTGCTCCCCACCTCAGAAGGTTTGTCTGCACCCTAAGCCCTGGAAACTGTGACTGTGATTTTATTTGGAAAAGGGGGCTCTGCAGATGAGATCATCTTGGATTATGAGTAAGCCCTAAATCCAATGACCACTGTCTTTATAAAAGACACACACAGGGAGAAGAGGGGAAGGCCACCTAGAGACAGAAGCAGGGACTGGAGTTCTGCTGCCACAAGCCAAGAGATTCCGGGAGCACCTGAAGCTGGAAGAGGCAAGGAGGGGTTCTCCCCAAGAGCCTCTGGAGGTGACACTGCCCTGCAGACATCTCGTTTTCGGACTTCTGCTCTTCGGATCTGTGAGAGAACAGGTTGCTTTTGCTTTAAGCTGACAGATTTGCGGTCATTTGTTACGGCAGCCCTAGGAACCTCACAGCCCCTCTGCCTCCCCATCTCCCAGGCCAAGGCCCTTCTTCCTCGGCTCCAGCTCCGAGCCCCCCATTTTGGGCCGCTTCCCGCCTTCCTCATGGATGCCCCCCCCCGAGCTAACACACCCCACTCCAGGTCGCCCTCTGTGTTGATGTCCTCCTCACAATGTTGCCAGATAAAATATAGGATGTCCAGTTAAATTTGAATTTCAGATAAACTACAAATAATTCATACGCGATTTGAGAAGCATTTATACTAACAAAATATTCATTGTTTATCTGAAATTCAGCCTTAACTGGGTGTCATGTTTTGCTTTGTTAGCTCCCCCCCCCAATCTGGTAACCCTACCTCCACACCCTACTCAGGCTAGGACTTCACCCCCACTGTATGAGGCCACCTCTCCCTGGGACAGGCTCGACACTCCACTGTGGCCCTGACACTTGCGCCAGGCTGCCCCTCTGGTGGGGCACTCGTTCTCTCTGCCCAGACTCAACTACCCCACCACTACCCCACACTGGACAATTATGGCTGCCATTCGACCTCCTACCACCACAGACTCATACCTTGTTTTGCTCCACTTCATGGCTTGAAGACTGAATTTTTTAGGAAGAGAAGAGAAAGGACGGAAAAGAAATAGAAGAAGAAGATTGATTATTCTTTTAAGTGTGGTTTATGGTCTCCCTATAGTAGAAGATTTTTAGGTAAAGAACTGGCCCATATTAAGGTTCTCCAGAGAAACAGAACCAATAGCATATAATATGTGTGTGTGTGTGTGTGTGTGTGTGTGTGTATCATAATATATATACATTGTATGGGTATATAGCATAGCATATACATTGTAAGAATTTAGGAATTAAGGAATGGGCTCACGTGACTGTGGAGGTTGAGAAGTCCCCCGATCTGTCCTCTGCAAGCCGGAGAACCAGGAAAACCAGTGGTATAATTCAGTCTGTCCGAAGGCTGTGAACTGTGTGTGGTGGGTAGGGGTGGGCCTAGTATAAGTCCTGGAGTCCAGGAGCTCTGACGTCCAAGGGCAGGTGGACATCCCCAACTTGAGAAGGCCAAGAATTTGTCTTTCCTTCACCTTTTCTGTTCCATTCAGTGCCTCAGCGGATTGGATGCTGCCCACCCACACTGGTAAGGATGGATCTCCTTTACCCAGTCTGCTGAGTCAGATACTGACCTCCTCCAGAGATGCCCTCGTGGACAACACCCAGGAATAATGCTTCACTGGCTACCCGGGCATCCGTTAGCCCAGTCCTGCTGACACATAAAATTAACCATCATATGGCCTATGTGGGGAATTGATATCCCTTTGTCAGCCATTAAGTAGGAAACGAATGATGTTTTTTGAGGATTATGAAGATAGTGAGATTTTTAAAAGTTCAACTGCTGGGAGAAATATCATTTGAAGGGCCTTCGGTGTCTTCTCTATGGACCTCCTCCCCGTTTTTCAGCTTCTGTCTTTGTTAACTGCTTCTCACATTTCAACCTTGTGTCTACTTGGGATTTTTATGAGTTTTCTGAATAAGGACCCATCAGCACCAACTCAGAATTTCTCACCTATCCTCATAAGTCATTGTCTCAGATTCAACCAATCTGTTGATTGAAAGAAAATAAAGGGGGGGGGATTTAAAACCAGATCCAGTATATCCGCCAAGTATTGCAAAGAAATCAGTAATCCCTCCCATAGTGATTTTCCTGCCGGGTTCAGTGGCTCTCCTCTGGGATCCTCAGCTGATCCCCGAACATCCCTACCAACGTTACACAGCAGCCACGCCTCAGCACCATGACCTTGCAGATCTGCATTTCTCGCGTGCTCCCTGGGCTGATGCCGCACCACTGTCCTGCGCCCGGGCCTCGGGGCAAAGCTGGAGGCCTGGCCTCTCTCCTCTCTGCCTCCTTTCTGTCGCTAGCACAGCTGTGTTCCTCTTTGTACCAGAGACCTGTTGCTCATGGCCCCTTCCCTTTCCACTCCCCACTGCTTCCTGCTCTTCACCCACGGAAGTGTGACCCTGGACAGGTCCTTCTCTTCAGGCTGAAGCCATGTGAAGAGCCTTCAAAGCCTTTTAACTACCCCCTTAGCCCTTTTGACTCATCCATATAACTTTTACAAAGTTACAGGGCCAAAATCAAAAGTCAAGCAGTGTTTGGGGCTGAAATAACAAGCAAATTAGGAACTCTGCTTTAGGGAAGCAGCTCCATTTCCTACGTGCTCTCTAGTTATGTGTTTTAATTTACGGTCCAGCCAACTACGACCATAAATTAAAATGCTATGGTTAGAGCACCCATTTCTGATCCAATAAATCACAAATCCAAGTCAGCCAATCAAGGCATAATATGCTCGTTTCAGTGTTTATAGCCGTAGGAAGCAATAAATGACAAGGGCCATCATGCAATAAAGCTGTTAGCACACTGTGAGAAAAACCCCGTCTATTAGTAGTTACACGGTCGCCGCGCCAACCTCATAAATTCAGATGCCTTTTCTATGTCGGCATAGTTTTCCATCACAAGTGAGGTACCAAGTAATGTTTGTCTTTCCGAAGATTTGTCACAGTCATTTCTACCATTCCTGCGTGAATCATGCTGGTTCATGTGTTAGGACTTAGAACATTGTGGCCAATGGTCCACAGAAGGTGAAATGCGCAGCTGGCTCGTGGGAAACCCCACGTGGACTCATTTCAGGAATAACAGGGGAAGATTTACGGTGGTAGGGCAGTGACATGTGTGGGAATTCCGGCAGTGGTGGAGCTGGGACACGGAGCGATGCGAAGGACAGGGTTAGACCCAGCACCTGGGCTTAAGAGAAAGAAAGTTTGGAGAGAAGCCCGGAAGGGAGGTCATGCTTGCAAAGGAAAACTCTTGGCAGGGGAAGGCTGCAGGTCGGCGCTAACTTGGATGCCCCCCAGGTTTGCCCAGCGGACACCTGGCGGCCTTCAGCTCTGAGCAGCTGCAGCTGTGAAATGCATAATAATGAGCCAATGAGGTGACAGGTGACAAAAAGAGCTTACAAAAATCTTGGTGATGCTCTACCTAGCGAGAAACAAATTTTATGTTTTTATCAAACCGTCACTGTCTGGTCAGGTGTCATATATTTGAGTAAAACTCATTTTATTGATGTAGATGAAAATCAGAACCTATTGGTCAATTATCCCTGGGTTGTGCTTGTCTGTACCCAGTGTCCCTCCCTCCCCCGCCTTAAGTTTTCCTCCACCAAGGAGGACGTGGGCGCAAGTGCCTGCGACCTCAGGAGCGACAGTGACCGCTGTCGTGTTGGAGAGGCATCAGGTGAGGGATGCCCATTGAGGTTGGTTTCATGTTCCCTCTATCGGGCTCTTTGCCTCAGCTCGAGGCTGGACTCCCGGCCAGGGAGGAAGCCCAGTTCAGTTCCCTATTATGGTAACCAGGCAGCACGGCCACATACTTTATAAATTATGTTTCATCTGGGTGAAACTGCACTTCGGAATTAATCATAAGAAAAATCTTGGGAAAGATGCAGAAGGTAAATTTAGTTCTCCGCTTGTTGTGATGAGCATGGTGTTTACTTTTAAAGAGTTAATTTGATGATGGTTTAGTGTTGAAGATGTCTTTCGATGATGCTGAGAGGGTGGTAAATACAGTTCAGAGAAACTTCTTAGCTTTTTGCCCACCTCGACATACATAAAGGATGACATTCTTAGAGCATTTCTATCCAGGGAAGGAAGTGAAGATCATGTTATTATACATGAAAGAGCCTTGAGTTTATTTTTTTAATTAATTTATTTATTTTAAGTAATCTCTCCACCCAACATGGGGCTTGTACTCATGACCCTGCAATCAAGAGTCACACGCTCCACTGGCTGAGCCAGCCGGGTGCCCTGAGCCTTGAATTTATTTTGAAAGATGAAAAATTGGGAAAACATAGATGCTCTGTTGTTAATGATTAGTCTCCTGTGACTCTCCGCCAAGGGGACGGCAATGCAGCAGGTGTGCTAATCACAGAGTCTCGGGGCTCTTCTCGCAAACACCGCGTGAGGACTCAAAATTTGGTTGAGGCAACTCTTCCCCATCCAAACCACAGGATTCCTGAATACAATGCAATAACCTTAAAAATGTGTAGATAGCTTTTGAAAGGAAACACCTAGTTGCCAGAACAAAAGATGGAACTCAAAACAAGAGCAACAGGTGTATGAGATGACAACAAAGAAGTCCCAGGACCACTGTACCCAGACATAGGTCCGAACGGCCATGGGCTGGCCTTTCAGTCCTGTCCTTATGAAGATGAAGGCTGTGACCAAGGGCTCACACCAGGTAGGGGGCTGGAACCAAGACCTCTGCTTCAGAGCAGAGCCCAGGAGGGTTGACCCCTCTGTGAAAAGAATGTTGCCCATAACGTACCCAGAACCCACAGGAAGCTTATGCCCAGGGCACTTTGTGTGTAAGAAGGAGTCTCTTTTGAGACATGGAAACCCCATGCAAAGGTCTAAGATCTGAATTTATACTGTTCACATGGGATGAGACTCCCAAGCCCAGAGATTAGTATAAAAGTAGGTCCTGAATGGGATGGAGTCCCAGAGAGCCATGGCAGAAGCAAATGTAAAATCTCTCTTTGAGGGCACTTTCATAACTCAAGGCCCGTGGAACATCTAAAGAAACAATGCACCTTGCTAAAGATGTGCTCATGATGAAAAATTACAGGCTACATGAGGAAAGGATCCAACAAGAGGGAGAGTCAGAAGACAGTACATGGGAGACTGAGCACCCCAAGAACTTGAGGTAATAGAATAATACAATAACACACGGAGGGAAAAGATGGCATGATAGGTTGTTTAGTAAAAGAAAGATGTCAGGGTACGACAGCACACATATTCCCATAAAGTCATTAATTCATGACGGAGTGAAACTGAAACCAAGAAATTGAAGGTAAGCTTGAAATTTTTTGATCATTATACTTGGGAATAGATTACCCGCAGGGATTATGGAAACTTGACTATGTGATTCTTATAGCATTATATTTAAAACTACCTGACGGGCTTAGTTTATATCATAAATGTATAAATTTTCACTGATTTTGAGCTGCTGTATGAATAAATTTTGGCCATAGAAATGTTTTCTAGTTTTAAAATTTTTTCTAATAATCAGAATAATACATCTTCATTATTTGAGACAAATTGTGAAATATGAAAAAGCAGCAGAAATAAATAGTCTCACTACCCTGAAACACTATTAACATTTTAGCAGATTCCCTTCCAGTTTTGCTTCTATTCAGTGTATCCTTATGAAGCTCAACTTATACTGAAAATTTGTATTCCCTTTATTTTATCAATTCTGCATTATGTCATAGGCTTTCCCTCATGTTCTGAAACGTGTTATTAGCATAGTCTACATGGTTGCATATTATTCCTCATGGATAGGGGCGCCTGGGTGGCTGAGTCGGTTAAACATCCATGTCTTGGTTTTGGCTCAGGTCATGATCTCAGGGTCATAAGATCGAGTCCTGTGTCGGGCTCTGTGCTCAGCATGGACACTGCTTGAGATTCTCTCTCTCCCTCTCCCTTTGCCCCTCCCCCGCCCACTTTCGCTCGCTCGCTCTCTCTAATAAATAAAATCTTTAAAAAAAAATTTCTTCATGGATATACCATTTATCTCATAATTCTTTTATAATTTGCCTATTTATATTGCCTCCATGTTTTCATTGTTCTAACACTGCAATAAATATCTGGGCATAGATCTTGGCTTATGGGGTTGCCTATGTCCTGAGGCTATGTCTATGTTTTTTAAATCAAGGGACAATTTGGAGTGCCTGGCTGGCTCAGTTGGCAGAGCATGCAACTCTTGATCTCAGGGTTATGAGTTCAAGTCCCATGTTGGGTGTAGAGATACTTTAAAAGGGGGGGAGGACAAGCCTTGATCTTTTATAATTTATGTTTTCAAGTGTATTTTATTTCTCTTCAACAAAATTCATTAAGCACCAGCTATGTGCCATATAACCTTTCCCTATACACCTATTATTGTGTGTTTCTTTTTCTTTTGATTGTCAGAATCATCAAATGCAGGGTAGAAAATTTGGCGTGCATTCATGCATGCTTGTGTGTTTGTGTGCGTGTGTGTGTGTGTGTGTGTGTGTGTCTAAGAAGGCAAGAGCAGGAAAAAGGAAGCACGAAGATATTCAGCTAACTTCTGTGTTCAGCTTTTAGGATCTAAGCCAGCAAAGAGAAAACTCTAATTAGAAGAATTTTTCTGGGGCACTTAAAAATTTTGCAAAACAAGTTTCCTGGTTAGATGGAAAGGTGAGTGTTGGTTTAATCTGTTTGATCTTTAGAATATGCCTGTCTTAAACCAGAAATGTGTGTTACATGACCCGCTTCCCAGACTTTCTGGCTATTATAATTCTAGGATTTGATGACAACTTTTGTAGCTACCTTCAAAAACTATGTTAGCTTACCAAAATGTCTATTTGACCAAAACATACACCTCTTAGGGCGAAGTTTACAAACTCCAGCTCTTCATGACCTATCTCAAATAAAAGAAGCAACGCTAACCCTTGAGCAAATGAACCAAATTTACCCCACAGCAATAATCTCCTAGAAAACCTAAATTAAACAATAATAGTAGATGGAACCTATTTCAAATAGGCCAACAACTGATTCCATCGTATGCACATAGGTAGATAGACTATTTTGTTTGTCTGTTCAAGTTCTGCAACAGCAGAGAAAGAATTTAAAAGACACAATGCTAAAATCTGGAAATAAGGGAAAGGGTTGTGGATAAAGCAGGGGGTAAAAAAGGATAGGAAATTTCTGTTGTTGTGGTCTCTGCTCTAGGGCTTGGTTCTTCTTGCACAGAGCTGTAACTGGGGGGAGACACTGCATATGGTTATGCACTCTGACCCGGAATAATCCTAGGGGCCACCATTCACTGCGAGCCCTGGCAGAGGACTCCAGCATTGTAAGTCAGTTGGTGATTATGTAAATGTCTGCATGTATGCGTAAACTACATGCATAAACTACAATAAACTAAGATAACTTCAGAAAGAAGAAATGACAGTGAATAATTGTGTGAAAAGCCTCATTGCTGAAGAAACAAAGAAAAAGGACAATGGTGTAAACAGTTTGGGAAAATGAAACATCTCTGTTTCAGGAGAAATATCTTTTGTGCAGTGCACACGCCTGGGCTGGCACGATTGCCACACTTTTGAAAGGTTGCTGTCAAAAGCTGAAGCTAAGAATGTATGTCAAAAAGTAATTTAAGAAAATAGAAATGACTGCAACTTAGCACTTCAATAAGTCCTTAAACAATGTTCAATGGTGAGGAAGAGGAAACTCAAAATGAATCACAGGAAAACTATAGGCTGGCTTTCACTCTGCAAGAATGCTTTCTTTGCTGCTTCCAACTGCTTGCCTGTCCCTGGAATCTTTCAAGCCACTGGCCTACACAAACGACTTAAAAGCATGTGGAATCGGGACCCGTGAGGATGGATTCGGACCTTATGTCGTCCAACCCAGGAAGCCCGTAACAAGTCGGACTTGTCACAGGGCTGTTGGAGGCCCTCCAGGGCTGGTTTCTGAAGATGGCAGCCTCACGTGCTCTTCTTCACTGTTTCTCGGGCCAACACCCTGGAAGGTGCAGGGTGACACCTGGGGAGGGTGTCATCCCATTCTCCTCTCCCGAGTGTCTAATGTACAGCACACTGTGTTTACGGGGTGTTTCTCCTACTTCAGGACCTGATTAACTGGACTCCTACAAGGCGTATACTTTTCCCTCGGAGTCACCATGTGCCTTTAGAAGCCCTACCAACTTTTTCTGTGCAATGGAATGGAAGAATGAGCTTAGGAGTCAGGCCAGACCAGGTGTTGAATCCTGAGCAAATGGCCTGTGCCTCGTTTTTCTCATCTGAAAAATGGGAAAACAGTGAGTTCCTCCAGGAGGAATAATTAACACATGAAGATCATTTGATACAGTGCCCGGCACCCAAATGTTCAAAGAAGAAGTAAGTTGTGTTGAGCAGCTGTTTAGTAAGGAAGAGATTAAGCTTGGAGTCAGAGTTGAGTGTTGGCTCTGTCACTTACAGCTATGTGGCCTTTGGCAGGTTGCTTCAACTCTGTACCTTAGTCTCCTCATCCCCTAACGGGAACAATAAGAACACCTGCTTTGTGGAGAGTCGTGAGGAATTAACGCATTAATACATGTACAGGGCCTGGCACACAGTAAATTCTCAATAAAAATCTTAGCCATTGGGTGCCTAGGTGGCTCTCAGTCTGCCTTCAACATTTTAAGCATCTGCCTTCAGCTCAAGTCATGATCCCAGGGTCCTGGGATCGAGTCCCGCATCGGGTTCCCTGATCAGCAGGGAGTCTGCTTCTCCCTCTACCATTCCCCCCTGCTCATGATTTCTCTCTCTCACTCACTCTCTCTCTCTCTCAGATAAATAAAATCTTTTTAAAAAAGTCTTAGCCATTCACTAGAATAATTAACAAGTTACCTATCTCGTGAGGTTGTTGGGAGGCTTATATAAAATAACACATAAAAGTGCTTAACTAGCAAATTTTCTAGCTCATATTAAGTACTTGATTAGAGTTACATATTAGTTGGTGATTACTATTACTGTGATTATTGGTATCTCACTATATATATATATATCCATATATATATGGATATATATATATAGTTCTGTAATATAAAACAAACATCTACATTTCTTTTTTTTTTTTTAATTTTATTTTATTATATTGTGTTAATCACCATACAGTACATCCCCAGATTCCTGTAAAGTTTGATGCTTCATTAGTTGCGTAGAACACCCAGTGCACCATGCAATACGTGCCCTCCCTACTACCCATCACCAGGCTATCCCCTTCCCCCACCCCCTCCCCTCTGAAGTCCTCAGTTTGCCTCTCACAGTCCATAGTCTCTCATGTTTCATTCCCCCCTCTGATTACCCCCCTTTTCTTTATCCCTTTCTTCCCCTACCGATCCTCCTAGTTCTTATGTTCCATAGATGAGAGAAATCATATGATAATTGTCTTTCTCTGCTTGACTTATTTCACTTAGCATTATCTCCTCCAGTGCCGTCCATGTTGCAGCAAATGTTGAGAATTCGTTCTTTCTGATAGCTGAGTAATATTCCATTGTATATATGGACCACAGCTTCTTAATCCAGTCATCTGTTGAAGGGCATCTCGGCTCCTTCCATGATTTGGCTATTGTGGACAATGCAGCTATGAACATTGGGGTGCATATGGCCCTTCTCTTTACTACGTCTGTATCTTTGGGGTAAACACCCAGTAGTGCAATGGCTGGGTCATAGGGTAGTTCAATTTTTAACTTTTTAAGGGACCTCCACACTGTTTTCCAGAGTGGCTGTACCAACTTGCATTCCCACCAACAATGTAGGAGGGATCCCCTTTCTCCACATCCTCTCCAACAATTGTTGTTTCTTGCCTTGTCTATCTTTGCCATTCTAACTGGCGTAAGGTGGTATCTCAGTGTGGTTTTGATTTGAATTTCCCTGATGGCTAATGATTTTGAACATTTTTTCATGTGTCTGTTAGCCATTTGTATGTCTTCATTGGAAAAGTGTCTGTTCATATCTTCTGCCCATTTTATGATTTGTTTATTTGTTTCTCGTGTATTGAGTTTGAGAAGTTCTTTGTAGATCTTGGATACCAGTCCTTTATCTGTGGTGTCCTTTGCAAATATATTCTCCCATTCCGTGGGCTGTCTCTTAGTTTTTTTGACTGTTTCCTTGGCTGTGCAGAAGCTCTTTATCCTGATAAAGTCCCATAAGTTCATTTTATCTTTTATTTCTCTTGCCTTTGGAGATGTGTCGTGAAAAAGGTTGCTCTGGCCGATGTCATAGAAGTTGTTGCCTATGTTCTCCTCTAGAATTTTGATGGATTCCTGTCTCACATTGAGGTCTTTCATCCATTTGGAGTTTATTTTTGTGTATGGTGTGAGAGAGTGGTCAAGTTTCATTCTTTTGCATGTAGCTGTCCAATTTTCCCAGCACCATTTATTGAAGAGACTGTCTTTTTTCCACCGGATGTTTTTTCCTGCTTTATCAAAGATTAGTTGCCCAAAGAGCCGAGGGTCCATTTCTGGGTTCTCTATTCTGTTCCATTGGTCGATGTGTCTGTTTTTGTGCCAGTACCATGCTGTCTTTGTGATCACAGCTTTGTAGTACAGCTCGAAATCCGGCATTGTGATGCCCCCAGCTTTGTTTTTCCTTTTCAACAGTTCCTTGGAGATTCGGGGCCTTTTCTGGTTCCATACAAATTTAAGGACTATTTGTTCCAGTTCTTTGAAAAATGTCCTCGGTATTTTGATCGGGATAGCATTGAAAGTGTAGATTGCTCTGGGTAGTATGGACATTTTAACTATGTTAATTCTTCCAATCCATGAGCATGGAATATTTTTCCATCTTTTTATGTCTTCCTCAATATCTTTCAAAAGTGATCTATAGTTTCTAGCATATAGGTCCTTTACGTCTCTGGTTAAGTTAATTCCAAGGTAACGCATGGTTTTTGGTGTTATTGTAAATGGGATGGATTCCCTAATTTCTCTTTCTTCAGTCTCGTTATTCGTGTATAGAAATGCAACTGATTTCTGGGCATTGATTTTGTATCCTGCCACCTTACTGAATTGTTCTATAACTTCTAATAGTTTGGGAGTGGATTCCTTTGGGTTTTCCATATAGAGTATCATGTCATCTGCAAAGAGAGACAGTTTGACTTCTTCTTTGCCGATTTGGATACCTTTGATCCCTTTTTGTCTTCTGATTGCTGTTGCAAGGACTTCTAGTACTATGTTGAATAATAGTGGCGAGAGTGGGCATCCTTGTCGTGTTCCTGATCTTAAGGGAAAGGCTTCCAGCTTTTCCCCATTGAGAATAATGCTTGCAGTAGGCTTTTCATAGATGGCTTTTATGAGATTGAGAAATGTACCCTCTATTCCTACACTCTGAAGGGTTTTAATCAGGAAAGGATGCTGTATTTTGTCAAATGCTTTTTCTGCATCAATTGAGAGGATCATATGGTTCTTGAGTCTTTTCTTGTTGATATGATGTATCACATTGATTGATTTGCGAGTGTTGAACCATGCTTGCATCCCAGGTATGAATCCCACTTGGTCATGATGGATAATCCTTTTAATGTACTGTTGGATTCTATTAGCAAGGATCTTGTTGAGGATTTTGGCATCCATATTCATTAGAGAAATCGGTCTGTAATTCTCCTTTTTGAGGGGGTCTTTGCCTGGTTTGGGGATCAAGGTAATATTAGCCTCATAGAATGAGTTTGGTAGCTTTCCTTCTGTTTCTATTTTTTGAAATAGCTTTAGGAGAATAGGTATTATTTCTTCTTTGAATGTTTGGTAGAATTCCCCAGGAAAACCGTCTGGGCCTGGAGTTTTATTATTTGGAAGGTTGTTTATCACTGACTCAATTTCTTCATAGTTAATTGGCCTATTTAAGAAATCTATTTCTTCCTGTTTCAGTCTTGGTAGTTTATAGGTTTCCAGGAAGGCCTCCATCTCTTCCAGATTGTTTAGTTTTTTGGCATATAGCTGTTGATAAAAGTTTCTAATAATCCTTGCAATTTCAATGGTGCTGGTCGTGACCTCTCCCTTTTCAGTCATAATTTTAATAATCTCAGTCCTTTCTCTTTGTTTTTGGACAAGTTTTGCCAGTGGTCTATCAATTTTATGGATTCTCTCAAAGAACCAGCTTCTAGTCCTGTTGATCTGCTCTACTGTGGTTCTGGTCTCTAATTCATTGATTTCTGCTCTAATCTTGGTCAACTCCTTCCTTGTCAGTGGGTTAGGCCTGTCCCTCTGTTGCTGTTCCAGTTTCTTGAGGTGAGAATATAGAAACTGCATTTTAGATTTTTCTATTCTTTTGAGTGAGGCTTGGATGGCTATGTATTTCCCCCTTAGGACTGCCTTTGCAGTATCCCATAGGTTTTGGACCGTTGTGTATTCATTCTCGTTGGTCTCCATAAATTGTTTAATTTGTTTTTTGATTTCCTGGTTTATCGAGTCATTCTTGAGCAGGATGGTTCTTAGCCTCCAAGTGTTTGAGTTTCTTCCAGGTTTTTCCTTGTGGTTGAGTTCCAATTTCAGAGCGTTGTGGTCTGAGAATATGCAGGGGATAATTTCAATCTTTTGGTATTGGCTGAGACCTGTTTTGTGTCCCAGAGCATGATCTATTCTTGAGAATGTTCCATGGGCATTTGAATAGAATGAGTATTCTTTGGTTCTGGGGTGTAGTGTTCTATATATATCTATGAGGTCCAACTCGTCGAGTATGGCATTCAAAGCCTTTGATTCTTTGCTTAGTTTTTGCCAGGGTGTTCTGTCTATTTCTGATAGTGGGGTGTTGAGGTCCCCTACTATTACTGTGTTCTTATCTATATGTCTCTTTATTTTGGTTAAGAGTTGGCTTGTGTATCTTGCTGCTCCCCTGTTGGGGGCATATATATTAATAATTGTCATATCCACTTGTTGAATACTTCCTTTAAGAATAATATAGTGCCCTTCTGTATCTCTCTCTATGGCCTCTAGTTTAAAATCCAGTCTATCTGATATGAGAATTGCTACTCCAGCTTTCTTTTGAGGTCCATTTGCGTGGAAGATGGTACTCCATCCCCTTACTCTAAGTCTGAATGCATCTTTGGGTTCAAAATGAGTCTCTTGTAGACAGCAAATGGATGGGTCATGTCTTTTTATCCAATCTGCAACCCTGTGGCGTTTTATGGGAGAGTTTAAGCCATTTAGATTGATAGAGATTATTGACAGATATGATTTTAATGATGCCATTTCTCTTTAAAGTCTTTGTATCGGTTGTGACTTGCTGCTCTGTATCACTCTTGGGGCCTTTTTACCTTTATAGAGCCCCCCTTAATATCTCCTGTAGGGCTGGTTTCGTGGTTACGAAATTGGTTAATGATTGGCGATTTTGGAACGTCTTTATTTCTCCATCAATTCTGAATGACAGCTTTGCTGGATAAAGGATCCTTGGCTGCATGTTTTTCTCTGAAAGAGCTTTAAAAATGCCCCCCCAAGCCTTTCTCTCATTCCAGGTCTCTGTAGACAGGTCTGACGTAATCCTGATACCTTTGCCTTGGTACGTGAGAAATTTCTTTGCCCTGGCCGCTTTCAATACTGTATCCTTGGATCTAATATTTGCGAATTGCACTATGACATGCCGTGGCGTAGGTTTGTCCTGGTTGAGCTTGGATGGGGTCCTCTCTGCCTCTTGGACACGAATGCTTGTTTCCCTTGCTAGATTAGGGAAGTTTTCAGCTACAATTTGTTCAAATATCTCTTCTAGACCTCTGTTTTTCTCCACCCCTTCAGGGATGCCGATGATTCTGACATTGGATCGTTTCATAGAGTCAGTAATCTCCCGTAATCTACATTCGTGGGCGTGGATTTTTTTAAGACCAGCTTCTATTTTCGTTTTTTCTTCTACTAACCCATCCTCCAATTCGCTAACGCGTTCCTCTGCCTCGGTGACCCTGGCCGTCAGAGCCTCTAGTTTTGACTGTATTTGGCCCATAGAATTTTTAATTTCTGTCAGATTCGCTCTCATTTCTGCCCTTAGGGATTCTATATTCTCAGCAACGCTTTCTCTGATGCTTTTTTCAAGTTTACTCATCATCTTGACCATTGTTGCTCTGAATTCCATTTCTGATAATTGGGATACATCCATATGTATTAATTCTGTGGCCGAGGCCAATTCTGTGGCAGAGGCCACAGACTCATTATCTTTTCTTTGCTGGGGGGGACTTCTCCTTCTCGTCATTCTGATGAAGAGAGATTGCAGGGTTGTCCAGAGCCCAAGTGTTGACTGGGACCCAGGCCGTGCGCCCTTGTTTTATAGAGATCTTAGGGATGTGGGCTTCTTCCTTAAAGAGTTTATTTATTTATTTGAGAGAGAGAGAGACAGTCAGCAAGAAAGGGAACCCAAGCAGAGGAGTGGGAGAGGAAGAAGCAGGTTCCCGGTGGAGAAGCCCGATGAGGGACTCCTTTCCGGAACGTTGTAAACACACCCTAATCCGAAGACAGGTGCTTGGTGACTGCGCCACTCAGGCGCTCCGGGTTGTGGGCTTCTTGATTTTTCAGCCTGCCTTCTGGGGGAGGGGCCTGCCTGCCGGTACTCAGAAAACCCTGTTTGGGTAGAGTCTCTGTGTCCCTTGCGAGGGGGGATGGGGATGGGCACCCTGTGAGCCGGTATTTCCGGGCTTTTGTTCTCTGGCGGCTTTCCCTGGCGGTTTGCTATGCCTCTTCTGAGAGAGCAGCAGCGGCTGAAATTCAGCCTCTGTCTCAGAACAGAGGGATCGCGGATCGTTCTCCACTGATGTTCTGGCCACTTTAACTCTGTTTCTGTTGGTGCTGCTCAACCCTGCAGCATCCCGGGCTGTGCGCCCCACACCCGGCGTCCCAGCCCTCACTTCCAGGGCCGGCACGTCTCTGTCCTTTGTGTTTCCAACCCCGCCCGCCGCCAGCCGCCCCGCGCGGGCTCCCGGAGCTCCCCGTCTCAGTCTGGTGTCTCACGGGTGCTGACCGCGAGTCCGCCTGCTCCCCCGTGCAGGTGGCCCTCCAGCCGCCAGCCGCCCCGCGGACGCTCCCGGAGCTCCCGGTCTCAGCCTCGATCCAGTGAGCACACCGGAGCTCCGGAGCTCCGTGAGATGCTTGGTGGTGCACGCTCCCGGCTCACGGACTCAGTCTGCCGTTTCCAGAGTGCGGGTCCGCGGTCCGCCCGCTCCCCGGTGCAGGTGGCCCGCCAGCCGCCCTGCGCGCGCGCTCCTGGAGCTCGCGTTCTAAGTCTGTTGTCTCGCGGGTGCCGTCCGCGAGTCCGCCTGCTCCCCCGTGCAGGTGGCCCGCCAACCGCCAGCCGTCCCGCGTGCGCTCCCGGAGCTCCCTTCTCAGCCTGCTGTCTCAAGCGTGCGGGTCCGCGGTCTGTCCGGTGGCTACCGCTTCCCTTCTGTTTAGGTGGCTCCCTCCCCCTTCTGTTTAGCTTCCGATATCTGTGCGCGGTTTCACGGCTCCCCGCTTCGTACCTCGATACTCAGTGCTGGAGATGTTCATTTGTAGAGATCCAGATGTATCTTCCTGCGTCTCAGGCTGATTCCGTGGATATTCCTGCTGGTCTGGTACCTATCCAGCTCAACTCAGGGGACCGGCTGAAAAAGGTGTCCCCTACTCCTCCGCCATCTTAACCTCCGACTCCAAACATCTACATTTCTAACGATGATGTGTTAAAGAGTAATTAATTAGATGCTATCATGAGTTGGTAAAAACAGCATTTTCACACATGGAATTGAAAAGGGTGGCAGTAATATAACTAAAGAAAATACAGAATTTATTAGCCTTTATGGAAATGCCCCACTTTACTATTTTCCAACTCTTTATAACACAGATTTTCTGAGTTTTCAATGTTTTGCCATCGAGTTAAAGATATATTTTTTTTTCCTTCAAAGTAATTTGAGTCAGCCCCCTGGTATTTAGCTAAATTGAACTCCGGTATTTTGGAACGGTGTCTGTCGACACAAATATATTTGGCATCACTGGGGAATTTAAAACTACATACAGACGGTGTCATGATCCCTCAAACTCAAGATGACAGTATTATTATGAAGTACAAGCATTGCTAAGAAGTTTTGCGCTGTCATTTCTCTCCTGAACACAGAGGCACGGTGGTGTCTGGGGTAGCAATGGTAGTTGCAAAGATTAAACTATAGTTTTGCGAACATTCTTAACAGAGTACACTAGGTACTTTGCTGTTTTCCTCAAGAAAAGAGGAATGAGAATCTGGTAAGATATGCAGCAAAACCTGCGTAACTTTCCACTCACCTTCTCTGATTTTGAGATGACCGTGTAGGGTGAAAATCAGCTCCCTTGTTCTCACTTCATCCCAGAGGCATATCTGATTCTCCCTCAACCTGGAGGATGTGGATTCATACTTGAGATTTTGTTCTGGTCTTGCTTAGATATTTCTAGTCTAGAAAATTCCCCGACAGCTGAATGAAACTAAAAATCTAAGAATTCAGAAACGGCCTGGCCTGGGCAAAACATTTGTGACTCTGGATCTTCTGCAACAACATTTTATTTTTCTAAGTAAAGAAGTAACATGAGGAGGCCTGACTGCTGAATGGCCAGACTTTGTCACCTTGCCTAGGTTTCAGGTTTTCATACAGCCTTTCAGAGGTCAAGAGAGGCACAGGCCACTTCCATATTAAAGCAAACCAAACCAATACAAAACACAAAGAAGAAAAAGAAATGCCAAAATAGGGTTACAACGTTTGTGGTGTATTTTAAATGTCAATATCTAAGAAGTAAACAATTTCAACCCACGCATACACACCCACACACATTCAGTTCAATATAATTATGCTATTCCCAAGATGATTAAGGGAATTATTAGAGGATTTGTTAAAAAGACTGGTTCATCATTCACGACAGATGTGGCCCAGAAATGAGACACAGAGTTAAGTTGGGAGGAAATCCTCTTCCTTCTTCAAACCCACCAGTGCTTCTCTGTTCATATAAGTATAACCTGGAGGGATTGAGGCCCTTTGTGACAACGAGGATCCAGGCCAGTGACCCTCCTGATGTTCCCCTTCTTAAGCCTGGGGGTTTGCTCCTGAGAGTATCCAGCTGCCTATTTTTATAACATCAACTCTCATCTGTGGTCAAGTGAGCAGATCAGCCCAAGACTGTGGGCCGAACTGTCACCCTGACTAACGGCATCCATTTACTTTTTTCCAGTTCTATGTGTTTATTGCTCTGGAGAAAGAGAACCAGTTTGATCTCTTATTTTCATGAAGTGAGCAACAGTCAAAATGCAGCCAGAGCAGATAAAGTATATGTTGATGGCGTCAGTTGGCCTTGCGGGGGAGGGCATGTACTGACCTTAAGCAGGAGGCCAACATACGCACATTGTTAAAGGAAGCTGCTGAGGAGGGCTCCTGCCAAGAGAGAGGACCCCTCAGGAGCATAAGAGGAGTCTGGAAACTAACAAAACCTTCCCTAGAGGGGCACACAGGTCAAAGGTCGGTCCAACCCTGAGCTAGTTACTTCCCCGTGGCCATTACGTCTGACTTGACAGAAGGCACGAGGCTTCAGACTGGGCAGAGCAGCCATGACTTCAGTCCCATGTCTGACTAACGACATTGTCGACTGCCCCGAAATTTCACTTGCAGATATTGGATAAGACTTCCATTTCTCCATTCCCTAGGGGAAGCCAGGCATGAGGGAATGGGAGGGAGAGAGGGGGAGAGAAGAGTACGATGGAATTCTGGCAGATGGCAGTTGGTGCCAATGAGCTAGGAAGGCTTGAGTTGGGGTGGAGGGAGCCTGAGGATTGGGAACCCAGGTGTAAGCTCCAGAAAGAGGGAAAAGAGATAAGGGAGAGGAGGGGACAGCAACCAGAAGGCCTTAACATGGGGAAAGAGAGGTCTCCCTGAATGACCCCGTGGAAAAGGACTCATGGAAAAAAGTCTGAGGCGGGTTTAAAATGGTGGTTTATCCAGTTTATCAGGTGCGGGAGTGGGAGGGCCAAGTGGGGTGGTGGAGGTACACAAAGGGCTTAGGACTCAGGGCCAGTGTCCCTGGAGCCCCTCCCTCTGCCTCTCACTGCAAACCTTTACCAGGCACTGCTACATAATTTCATTGATTGATAAGAGGGTTACAAACTTTCTGATACATCTAGACTGGGCTCCTCACAGAGCCACGGACCTTTGTTAAAATATGTCAGGTCCATTGGTTCTCCAGTGGTTTCCTATTTCCCCGAATGTGCTCTGAAGTCCTTTCTGAGGCCTGAAGAATGCTTTAGGACCTAGTGGTACCTGCTTCCTCTTCTGACCTCACCTCCTTCCACTATCCCTTCAGTGACCCCAGAATACCTGGCCCCTTTCCTTTCCTCTAATGCAAAGCAGGCAAGCTCCATTGTAGGGTCTTGGCACTCACCATTCCCCGGATACTGCGGGTCTTGCACCCTCTCGCTGTGTTCGGACCGCTCTCTGCCCGTTAGTCGGCTAGGGCTGCCATAACAGAGCACCCAGATTGGCGCCTTAACCGACAGAAACGAATTTTCTCACAGTTCTAGAGGCTGGAAGTCCAAGATGGTGCAGCAGGACTGGTTTTCTCTGAGGGCCAGGTCGGAGAAATCTGTTCCAGGTCCCTCTCCTTGGTTTATAGATGACCATCTTCTCCCCATGTCCTCACACGGTCTTCCCTCTCAGTATGTCTGTGTCCAAATTTCCTCTTCTTAAGAGGGCACCAGTCATGTGGATTAGGGCTCACCCTAATGATCTAATTTTAACTTATTACCTCTCTAAAGACACTATCTCCAAATAGTCACATTTTGAGGGAGTGGTTAGGACTTCAGCATATGAATGGCGGGGGTGGGGGGGGCGGATACAGTTCAGCCCCAAACAGCTTCTTATCACAGAAGACTCCCAGACAACATCCAAAATTGTGTCCCTATTAACTGACACACATTTATTTTTTAAGATTTTATTTATTTGTCATAGAGACAGAGCACAAGCAGGGAGAGCGACAGGCAGAGGGAAGGGAGAAGCAGGCTCCCCACTGAGCAAGGAACCCGACGTGGGACTCGATCCCAGGACCCTGGGATCATGGCCTGAGCCGAAGGCAGGTGCTTAACTGACTGAGCCGCCCAGGTGTCCCTAACTGACACACGTTCATTCATTTATTTTTCCAAGGTCTTCCTCTATTTAAATGTCAACCCTAGAGGGACAAATTCTTTGTTTTGCTAAATGACATCTTCAGTGCCTGCCTAGTCACTGCTTGGAGAGTAGCAGGCCGTCAATAAATATTCATGAGCCGGTAAATGCATATTACAAAGCTATTGCAAATTACACTGCAAAAACACAACGACAGATAGAGATGCTCGCGGGATACTGTTAAGAAAGCATATTAAAAACAACTGTGTGTGTAGCATCATTTTATTTTTAAATTGTATGCATATCATTTAACTTTATTAAAATAAGACTTGGAGATGCAACAAAATGCTAATAGTGGGGTGGTTCTTGGTGTAGGATTTTGATTCATTTTGATTTCTCTCACTTGTGTGTATTTTTTATTTCTCTTCAATGAATATATATTACTTTTGTACCAGGAAAAAAGTTACTAAAAGTTAACAAGATATTTTTATCATGACTTTTAGCTGGCTATTAAGAGGAAAATATACATTATTAATCATTTTTGTGGGGAGCACAGTGAGTGGGCAGTCTCTTGCAGCATAGACTACAGAGTTGACCTGGTATGGAGTCAAGTTCTCACTTGGCACTTTCTAGATCTGTCCTCTTAGGCATGTCGATCACATGCACTGAGTCTCTGTTTCTCATCTGTAAAATGCAGTAATAGTGGTCCACAAAAGACTTGGGCTGTCTTTCATCCCCGACTAGGATTTGATTATTCTCATCTCAGCGATTTGGAAATTTCAAGACACCAAGCATCAGAGACCAGTCCAAGGGTTTGGCTCTCCCTCTCTTCCCTGTCCAGGGGACATTGTTTCTGGGCTTAAGACTTGGCCTGAGGAGAGGTGAGTGAGGCACTCGCCACAGGAGCCCCAAGTAAGGGGGCACAAACACTCAGTAAGTATGATAAATAATAAATAAGTAGCACGTTTTGAAAAATATATAAAAAATCGATAATGAACAAAATACCAACAATTTTAATAAAGATAGGATGATATTACCCATTTCCCCTTTGCCTCAGGCTCCATTATGGCTCAGTGTGTTACTGCTTCCAGCCCACAGCCTGAAGGTAGGGAACCTGCAATTATTCAAATCATTATTAATTACTACTAAATTATTATTAATTATCCGATCTCAGAATTGCCATTCTTCACTCTGTGATTGTTTGGCCTCTAGTCAGGCACCTGTGGGGACACCCATGGGGAAAGCCATATTTTTCTGACCCTGTTTATTTCTTTCTCTAAAGACACCTAATCACAATTGCTAACTAATCAGCCTTCTTACCAGACTCCTGAGGGGCAAGTGTCTCCCTATTCTTTTATAGAAACACAAAATGCCAGCAAAGCATGATTTCTACCCAAAAGAGTGCTAAGCAGAGTTTGCAGATGTGGCAGGCTCCTCCCCTGATACTTCTGGGGAAGGGCACATAGACCTTGGCATACCTTGCTTCAAAAATAGGCAATAGCAAGCAGCATGTCCCTTCCATCTACTGCCCAGGAGAAGGGAAAATCCTTACGTAATGGGATCAGATGGGTCGATGGTACCAGCTGGAGAGTTACCTTGAGGGGCTTTCATCCTAGCACATCCTGAGATTTGGTGGCTACATTTGTTTATGCATGTAAATTGCTTCACCGTGCACGTTCGCAGGGATATTGCTAGTTAAACACAGCAATGACAGTAACATTTAAAGTCTTATTTTCATGCGGTGGTTTCATTTTACACTGGACACTCCATTTGCTGAAACCATAGATTCTAATTTGCTCTACTGAAGTAATCACTAGAAAAATGGGACATTCTCAGCATGTAGATTTTAGATTTCTCCATTGTTCCTAATTTTGATTAAAGGTGAATGCTATTTTCAAGCATATCATTCGAAACATCACAAAATGCATGTAACCAATGGCAAATTTGTTTCTGAAAGCACCTGCAGAAATCTGTGTTCTTTCCAACTATTAAAACACTCAGAGAGCGACGGGGGGAAGGGCTTGCTTAGATGCCAGGTAGTGCAGAAGACTTAGATTTGGTTACAGTACATTTCACATGATCCATTGTAAGGTGATGACCTGGACGAACTTCATTATAGTGAAGGAACGGGCTTGGGGGGGGGGGGTTGCTTTAATTGAAGGAATGTTGCTCACCACATCTCTCCCTTCCTCCCCCACATTTTTACATTAAATAGTGTTTACCAGAGAAGCGGACTGCCCTGGGATTTTGTATTTGTGTCCAATAAGAAGTCTGACTATTCTGAGACCAGCACGCCGTGAGGGATCTCCAGCCAGTCCCGAATGTTCCGGCCTCCGCAGGCCAGGCCCCTGATGTGTGAGGGAGGAAGCTGCCTGGGCCCTCCGGCCTCAGGAGTCACGACATGCAGGAGCCTGGAGGCGGCCAGCTGGCAGCCAGAACTGCTGCCGCAGACCTAGGGCCGCAGGTGGGCAGTCCTCGCCAGCTCCCGGGGCCAGACTCGCCCCCCGGAGGCCGCGTGGGGCCGGAGCGCGCACGCGCAGTTCTCACCGCGTCCTGCCCGCTTTCCTCACCCACACCCTTGAGAGCATGGTAAAATAGCTGTTGTTTTAGAAAAAAAAATGCTATCAGGGAGCAGAAACTAGAAGCAGAGGCACAAAAGAGAATGGAGAATACCGAGAAATAAGGAGCGGTTATAACCGCTCTTGAACTGTGATTGTTGGTCCTCTCAGATTCAACTTTTTCATTCATGTATCTCACTCAAGAGGAGTGTATGAGACGGCAGCAAGCCAGGCCTTATACTTAGCGCTGGGGATACAAAATCTGAATAAAACAGCTCTGTCCTCGGGGGAGTGCCTAGTTTAATGGGGGGGGGGCGGTTCAGACAAGTAAGCAATTATCATACCCTGTGATACAAGGCTGCGTGCTAGCAGAGCTTTGCCCAAGGGACTGATTGCACCAAGATGCGGACTTTTACAGCCTTAAGGGAGTCAAAGAAGCTTGGCAACAGGCTCTGCTTATATAAGCCTCAGAGCATGAGTAGAGGTTGACCGAATGGCCCAGGTGGAGCAGCTCCAACACCCCAGCAGGCAGACTGGGTTGGGGCGCTGCCTTAAGCTGCTACCTCTCCTGTTGTCTCCGTTTTTCTTTGCCTCTTCTCTGCCAAGCATTGACTATATGACCAGACTTTTTTCTTTTTTTTTCAGAAGAGTATTCTATATAATTTGTGGGGCATGGGGCATTTTATCTAGGGGATGTGGGGCATCACTCAAAGAAGCACCTTACAGAGGCAGGCCTGCTCAGCAGAGGGGCCAAGGCCCTAGCAACCTCCCCCCCACCCCCATGCAACCTAAACTGTTCATTTTGTTGTTGTTGTTTTAAGTGCACTTTCTCTACAAACATGTCTCTTAAGACAAATTTCCTGGTCCCTACATCTATCAAGGTTGCCATCCTAATCCCTTCTGATAGAAAATTCTAGAGGTAGGGCAGGGTGGACTCCACGCTGTGAGGCGAAAATCTGATTTGTCTCCACAATAGGACAATAGAGTCATCATGAGGAAAAGATCGTGCCCTAAAATCTTATGAGCTCTGTTTCTAGGGGACAAACTTGGTTAAAAAGACTTCGTTAAACTTTTCCCTGCTGTCAAGTTTAATGAGACTCCTCGTCCTACAGAGTTTCTAATATCAGCTTGACTTCAGGAGGCTGCTGTCAAAAATGCTGCCAGAAGACACCGAGGGGAACTCGTTAAATCGTTGCAAGAAAAAGGTTCTAACTTCAGTAAGCCAACTTGGCCAAAGATTCCATTTTAAGAGTAAAATTGATCCATCTAACATTGACACATGCTAAAAGCAACAAGATACCACACAAGTGAAACAAGTGGAAATAGTGAAGCCTGGAGGTCGGGGTGGGAGGTCGTTTGGTAAGGAGCATCGGCAGGATTGGGAAAAAACAACCGAAAGGATTTAATGTATTTATTTCTACTTTACCTTGTTCTTTTTTTTTTAAGATTTTATTTATTTATTTGAGGTAAATAGTACGAGAGGGAGCAAGAGAGAGAGAGCATGGGTGAGGTGAGGGGCAGAGGCAGAAGCAGACTCCCTTCTGGGCAGGGAGCCTGTTGCAGGGCTCGATCCCAGACTCTGGGATCAGGACCTAAGCCGAAGGCAGACGCTTAACTGACTGAGCCACTCAGGCGCCCCTCTACTCGGCCTTGTTCTAAAGTGGATTTGGCAGTGAGTTTATTTCCAGGGCAAGTGTGCAGGGCAGCTCTTTCTGGAAACTAGTTAAGTGCAGATCACATGCCTTTATAGCCTTTGGTTCTGGGAGTAGAGCTGACATCTGCTTTAGAAAACCAGGAGCCTGAACAGCTGTGCGCTAAGATTTTAAATTTTCTATTGCACTTAGACAAATGCAACTGGAAGCAAATAAGCTGTTAAACAGCAAAGAAGAGAAAAGGCTCCAGGAAAGGCAAAAAGAAAGTCCTGGGCTCTTAAAACTGTAGGCCCTTCCTAGAACTTGTCCTCGAAAGTGCCCTGATGTTTGGAGGTGTGATCACAGTGGACATTTGGGGCCAGAACTGACCTGTCCAATGAACGTTAACTGCCCTAATGCTATAGCAAACTAACACCTTTTTAAATTTTTTTCAGAGCATCATTTCAATAAATTAACATCCTCATCTCAACTGACTCAGTGGGCAGAAAGAAACATGCATGCTATGAGAAGAGAGAAGGTAGGAGAACAGTTCAGAAGGTGTAGAAAGAGACAGATGGAAGAGGCACTGGATAGTTTACTTAAATATGAGTACCAGCATTATCAAATGCCCCACTTACTAAAAAATACCAATTATAATTTTCTAAAGTCGGAAATGAGAAAAGTCAAGTTGTTCCACATCAAATTAGATATATTAATAATTCTTAGCATTTTCGTTCATGTATGTCATTGAGAATATGATGATAAGGGTAGACTCTCTGCCCAGAAAAAAATGTACATGTTACTTACACACAAAATCCTGTTCTATAAGACTAGTCATAATAGTCAAGATGGAATCCAATTAGTCCAACACACATATAATATATAATCCTAATCACTTGACTGCCATAAACTCTTTCTTGCATCTAAGCTAGTTTTATTCTATAGTTTAAGCCTCTCTCCACTTTTTCTGTCCTCTTAGCTTAAGAAAAGATCATTACAGAACTCTCTGTATAAGTTTTCATATATGTTTGCAAAGGAGTATGAAATTTTATCATGATCCCTTTTGCTTGAAGCTGAAACTTCTCTAATCTTTCCTTACAGATTGTAGCATAGAGTGCTAGTTACCATCCAATACCCAGTTATCCCTTCTGCATTAGTTACTCAGCTATATGATTACATTTTCTGAGCCTTACTTGAAGCTATGTGTGGCCATATGACCAAGCTTTAAGTCAATGATATGTAGGTTCTATGCATCTTAAAAATCTCCATTCTTTTCCTCCACCTTGGTGTGGAATGAAGATTCAGTAGTCATTCTGGGCCATGGTTTTGAGGTGTGATGGACAACACTGGCTGTTGACTCACTTATTGGAAGATAAATTTCATGAGAACAGAGACCTTGTTTATTTTGATCAAAACAACATCTTCAGCATCTAAAAAGTGAGTGGCATGTGGTATTGAAGAGGTATTGAATGAATAAAATATGAGTTTATTCTGGACCCATGTAAAACACAAAGTCCTCCCCAGGGCTCCTGGGTGGCTCAGTTGGTTAAAACGCATCTTCCTTGGGATCAGGCCATGATCTCGGGGTCCTGAGATCAAGCCCTGCATGAGGCTCCCTGGTCAGCTGGGAGCCTGTTTCTCTCTGTCCCTCTGCTGCTCCCCCTGCTTGTGCTCTCTCACTTTCTCTCTCTCTCAAATAAGTAAATAAAATCTTTTTTAAAAAATTCCTCCCAGAGGATATTCAGCCATTAATAGGCACATGCAAGGTCTCAGGTTCTATTACAGAATCAAACTCTTGCTTAATTCAAATCACATTACGACTCTTTGCTTCCCTTTGCTCTGTCATTGGAGGATAGAGATTTTTCTTTTTTCTCCAATGTCCTCTTCAAACAAAATATTTTAAAATCTATTTTTATATCAATGCTTTCCAATGTTTTCTTAGCAGGATTTAAGATTCTTTAACTTTCAAGGTCATGCATATCTATTTTGATGTGTGTCTATTGTTAAATGCAAGCACTATTTTATAACATCTTAGGCATTGTCTCAAGTCTACAAGAATCATCCAAAATGGCATTTCAAGGGGTCCGTGGGTGGCACAGTTGGTTAAATGACTGACTCTTGGTTTTGACTGGGGTCGTGATCTCAGGATTGTGGGATCGAGCCTGCGTTGGGCTCCACACTCAGCACAGAGTCTGCTTGGGATTCTCTCTGCCTGTCCCCGCCACATGCTCATGTGCTCTCTCTCTAAAATACATAAATCTTCGGGGCGTCTGGTGGCTGAGTCGACATAGCATCTGCCTTCAGCTCAGGTCATGATCCTGGGGTCCTGGGGTCCTGGGATCAAGCCCTATGTTAGGCTCCCTGCTCAGTGGGGGAGTCTGCGTCTCCCTCTGCCCCTCCCCCTGCTCATGCTCTCTCTTTCTCTCTCAAATAAATAAAATCTTAAAAAAAAAAAGAAGAAAAAAGAAAACCTAAATGGCATCTCATGACATTCCTAGAACTTCAGACAATATTATTATTATCATGGAATATAGTCACTGAGGATTTAACAAGCTGTTCACTGAAATTTCAACTTTACTAAATATTTTACTGTTCTGTGGTTTCCCACATTTCAATTTATTGCCTATTTTTGTCCCCAGACCTTATTTACATCTTTAAAACAATCAAATTAAGTATTAATCATCCCTGCTTCTCTGATTTCTAGAGTTTTTGTTGTTGTTGTTTGTTTGTTTTTTTCTTTGAGACTAGTTGACACACAATGTTACATTCATTTCAGGTGTCCCTGCTTCTTTGATTTTTGAGGTTACCTTTTCTTTCTGCCATCCTAATAAAGGAGGACATTCCTCCCTTTGGTCCTTTCTGGGGTACCTTATGTGGCTAAAAGGGTTTGTAAATGTTCACACTTTTTGCAATTACATGTCATTTTCTTCTTAATTTTGTTTTTATTTGCACCCCAGAGTTGTTGCAATTTCTTTTAACTATTTGGGGGAAATAATTAGCCCCATCTACTTTTGCAGCATTCCTGTTTATACTAGAGCTCCTTGATTTTTGGTCAAATCTCTCTTCAATGTACCCACCTTTGAGGGAAGATGTTTACTTTTTGTAAATAAGTATATTGAGCTTTTATGAAGTGTTGACTTCTCTACACATTGTCCTCTCTTTCCCAGAGGAGCTTTCCAAATAGAAGCTTATTAAAATAGAGAAACATAGAGGTCACCAGATGAGCTCTTCCTAAGCCTCTCCTCTATCAGAAATATCTGTGTGTCCACACAGGTCCTTCCTTCGTCCTTGCTTTCCCATCAGTCCAAAGCTAATCTATCCCAGCTCTGGAGTATGTCCACTTCTGCCTCCTCGGGGACCTTGCTCCTCAAACTTTTTTCTCCATTGACTCTTACTTTTAACATATAAATAGACTCACTCTTTTTTTTCATCTTAAAAAAAAAATCCTTAATCGTACATCTCCCTGGGAATTACTACTGCATCTCTCTTCTCAGTCAAATGTTTGGAAAGGATAGAACCCCGTCTCATCTCCTATTCACTTCTTTACTCATTACCTGCCATCTGCCTCACACATATCCCCAATCTCCCATTTGCCATAGCCAATGGCATTTGTAGCTTTCCCACCCTTGACCCTTCAGGGAATTGCTTACTGTGTGGCTACTGGCCAGGCACCGTTCTAGGGGCTGCCATGTAATGAGAGACAGATGTGACCCCCACCCTCATGGGACTCACTTGATCAATCAGCCATTCCTGACTAATACTCAGGTCCTTTGAATTCACTGCTCACCTTTTCAGGCTTTACTTAAGTGCCACTTAAATCTCTCCATTCTCCAGTCTTTCTCTTTTTTTAGATTTTTAAATTACACACATCTTCTTAAGACAATCATTTCTGTACCCATGGCTTCAATTACTTTCTATATATTCTAATAACAACACAATTTTACATGTTTTTGCATTTAACAGTTTTATTTTACATAAAATGCTTCATTTACTAAAACCATAGATTCCAAGTTGTTCTATGAAAGTAATCATTAGGAAATGTTATATTCTTAGTGTGTCAACTTTAGGAAACTTCCCCAATTACATGTTTGGTTTTTTTGGTTTTTTTTTTGGTTTGATATGTGTGTTATTTTTGAAAATATAAGTTGGGATATCACAAAACAGACTCAGTCAAAAGAGTCTTTCCACCAGAGAGCTCCTTTTGGATTTTCCACTTAACAGGCAAAGATTATCTTCCCCCTCAAACATGTTCCTCTTCCTGTATTCTCTAGGAGAGAGTCACTGCTGTCTACCCAGTCCTCCAAGCCAGGACCATAACAGCCATTTTTGCCTCCCCCTTCCCTCCTCCTTCCATATCTAGTCATCAAGCCCTTCGATTCTACTTCCCAAAAGATCTCAAGTCCTTTCCCTCCACTTGAGTCACTACTACTGCCTTCTCTCCTAGTTGAACATAAAGTCTCTGAGCTGGTCTTGTTGCTTCCTTCAGTCCTTATTGTCATGAATGACCTCACTACAAACCATCTGATAGTGACTCCTTGACTTCATATTATTCAGTTGTCTCATGTTGTACGATAAAATCTATCCTCTTTCCCCCAGCATCTACTTTGGGTCACTTAGATCTAGGTTTGAATCCCAGTCTCAAGCCCTTTTCAGCAGTCTGACCTCAGACAATTGGACTCTCTAAGCCTTTGTTTTGTCATCTGTGCGAACTCACTGAGGGCAGGAGGGTTTCCCACATAACAGTGCTTAGCATGTGGGAGAGAATGTTGAATGAAGGAAAACATTTTAAAATCTACATTAAAAAATTATCCTTCGTTAAAAAAAAGTCCTGATATACAATGTCACTTCCTCTCAAGTTTTACTTCTATTTCTATTTTCTGGTGATCACAATAAGGTGCCTGTGGTGATCTGCACTGTCTGGGATCAAATCCTGGCCCCCCACCTGAGCAATCACGTGGCCTTGGGAATGTTATTTCATCTCAATTTCTTCTGTAAAATCTATAGAAGGATTGTTTTTGAGGGTTAAATGAGTATCTCACTTGGAATGGGGTTGGGCACACACTAAAGTCTTGCCAAACGTTAACTATCATTATCATCATCAAATCAAGACCGTGTTACCCCACTTTGTGGTTCTCAATTTTGTATGAGAAAATCGTGCTTTATGCTCCATTGGTCAAAGAAGATAAACCTGGAAACTCCTGTCGTGGAAGGGAGAAACAGAAGGGAGAAAAGGGAGTTGGTGAATCCCGGCGTTTCTGGGCTGGGAGGGACCAGTTCGGTCTCTATTTAGCGATAACGAAAGGGAGGGTAACTGTCCTGAGTCTCATGCAAGACACACAACCACAGCGCTTTATTGAGAGCAGGACCAGGGTTCCGGGAGTTGTGGTCAAGTTGCAGGCGGAAACACTTGGAAGGCAAGAGACGAAGAGCATTTAGTTACACAAACGGTCAACAGTTCGGGTGGAACTAAGTTCAGTGACCAATAATACATCAAATGAGTCAGCTGTCAGACCCGGTGGAACCGAGTTGCTGACGGAATCGGCTCTTTACTAACAAGACTTTCCATAAAGCCCACCGACCCAGGACAGCTTGGAGTAGCAAACGCCCGCTGCGCTTCCCGCAGAACCGGAAAGCTCCCGGCTGCGCGAGATGAATGGAAACCAGAGTGTGGCACGCCGCGCGGGGGGCGGAGCAGCCGCGGGGCAGGGGCGGGGCATTATGAGTCACGTGCCTCCGCTCCTAGGAGGGCGCGTGGAGGGAACTCTGGGCGTGATTGGTCCTTTGTAACCAGGTGACCACAGAATGCGTTCCGGTTGGCAGGTGCCCCCCAGGCAAGCGGAGTTCAGTCGGGAGGTGGCGGCGGAAGGAGGAGGAGCTCCGACCGCGCTCTCTCCCGGCAGTGGCTGCGCGTCTCAGCGCTTGTCGGGTCCCCACCCCTTTTAAATAAGCCGGGCTGGTCGCCGCCCTCACAGACTAGTTGGCTCGGGGGAGGGCGGCGGCGGCGGCGGCGCGGCGGCGGGGTGCGGCCGGGGCCGGAG